>NC_046160.1:13856307-14201307 GCF_011064425.1 Rattus rattus | reverse complement strand
TAATCAAATTATTTTGCTTTGTCCAAATTTCTAGGTTGAAACTGACATGGTCTGTGTGATATGTATCTGAGTTACCAACTGATAACCTAAAAGACCAAGCATTGTCAGTGACAGAAGGGGATTAGACTTGCTATAATTGTACCCTGAAATTTAAGCTTCTTTTTTAGGGGGCAGAAATTTAGGTATACTCTGGCTGATGATCAGCTCTGTTGAAATGCTTTTTCAAACATTAAAACTGAAAGTGGATTTGTTCATCTAATTTATGAGATGAATCATGTAGTACAAATAGACTATAGTCTTCAATAGTGTTATGACCACAACATGTGCTGTTTTAGAATTACAGAAACACTCAAAATACTTCACCAATGTTTATAGATATATAAATAAAACAAACTAGTATGAAGTAAGTCTAAATTTAAACCCAAGTCTAGACAAAAATTAAATATATATATGTAATATATATGTATATATATATAATGAGTTAGAGGTAGAATTTGAGTTGTGGTGCTATATTGTTATTCTAGTTAGCATTGGCAGCAATAGCTATATGTGGAATAACAAACATTATTTTTAAAGTCTGTTGCTATTTCTCTGGATCTGTGTCACTTTTATTTGTTTGTTTGGTTCTGGGATTGAACCCTGGGTTCCATGTTAAGCATGTGTTTCACGGCTAGCTACACTCCTAATACCTATTTACTTTCTTAGCATTCTATTTTTGGGCCATTTAGAAAGCAATTTTAGAGTATTTCTTCCTGTTTCACTGGAGATTTCTAAGTTTAACATGCGTCTCAAATACAAGCTTTTAAAAATATATATTCCTTGAAGAAGGACTTGGGGGTGAGGGGTGGGGGTGGGGGTGGGGAAGGGTGTGTCCCTGGATCTGAAGGACTTGGGGGTGAGAGTGGTGGTGGGGAAGGGTGTGACCCTGGATCTGAAGGACTTGGGGGTGAGGGGTGGGGGTGGGGAAAGGTGTGTCCCTGGATCTCTTTGTCCCTCTTCCCACTGTGTTCACCTTGGGATGAGTGGCCAGGCTTCAAATGGCACAGGATATGACCCCCACATTCAACAACTGACCCCTTTCAACACAAAGTACCAATACATATTTAACAATAATCTTTCTATTTTTGGTCATCCCCAAGATCTCATATTAATAAATATCCCAATATCAAAGTATTAAAAACCCAAACACTTTAAAAGTTCAACCTTTTAAAAATCCAAGGTCTCCTTAAAAACCCAAAGTTTCTTTAAAACTTTAAAATCCCTTTAAAAGTTCAAAGCGTCTCAACTGTGGCCTACTGTAAAATAAAAATAAATACTTTCTTATTTCCAAGTGGGAAGAACCAGGTTACAATCACAGTTTGAACAGAGCAAAACCAGCTCCAACAGTATAAATAATTCAGTGTCCAATGTCAGGAGTTCACTCACGATTTTCTGGAGTCCTCCAAAGGACTTACCACAGCACATTTCAAGCCAGTTCCACTCAATGACTTCTGCTGTCTGTGGCCGTGGTCCTGTGGGACTGCTCTCTCCAAAATCCTGCAGCAACTGGGCTGCACTTTTGTTACTTCCTTCACCTGGGTTCTCTTCACCGTGCCAAGCCCCATCTTCTCTCTGCGACCCCCATTAATCCTGGAGATCAACTGCTACTTGAATCTTCACCAGTGGTTGCTCCTCCCTCTCTGTTCTCATGACCTCTTCGTTCTTCAAAACTAGTCCCACCCGGTAGACACTTAACACAAGATCAGGTTTGGCTGCCAGTATAGGTACTATACTGTCCACTCGTGGAACAGTTTCTGTGTGCTGCCCCTAAAAAAACACTTTCCAGAAGATTTCCCCTCAATGGTTCTGGTCTCTTCTTAATCACCAGTAATTTCCCAACCCTAGCTAACCAACGTCCATTGTCCTAGTAAAGCAAAGGTTTCACCTTAGTTATCTTTTTTTTTTCACTTTATTTTTTTTTTAATTTTTTTCCTTTTTTTCTTTATTAACTTGAGTATTTCTTATTTACATTTCGATTGTTATTCCCTTTCCCGGTTTCCGGGCAAACATCCCCCTAACCCCTCCCCTCCCCTTCCATATGGCTGTTCTCCTCCCCATCCTCCCCCCATTGCCGCCCTCCCCCCAACAATCTAGTTCACTGGGGGTTCAGTCTTAGCAGGACCCAGGGCTTCCCCTTCCACTGGTGCTCTTACTAGGATATTCATTGCTACCTATGAGGTTGGAGCCCAGGGTCAGTCCATGTATAGTCTTTAGGTAGTGGCTTAGTCCCTGGAAGCTCTGGTTGGTTGACATTGTTGTACATATGGGGTCTCAAGTCCCTTCAAGCTCTTCCAGTCCTTTCTCTGATTCCTTCAACGGGGGTCCCGTTCTCAGTTCAGTGGTTTGCTGCTGGCATTCGCCTATGTATTTGCTGTATTCTGGCTGTGTCTCTCAGGAGCGATCTACATCTGGCTCCTGTCGGCCTGCACTTCTTTGCTTCATCCATCTTGTCTAATTGGGTGGCTGTATATGTATGGGCCATATGTGGGGCAGGCTCTGAATGGATGTTCCTTCTGCCTCTGTTTTAATCTTTGCCTCCCTATTCCCTGCTAAGGGTATTCTTGTTCCCCTTTTAAAGAAGGAGTGAAGCATTCGCATTTTGATCATCCGTCTTGAGTTTCATGTGTTCTGTGCATCTAGTCACCTTAGTTATCTTGATCTCTTGGTAAGCACAGACAATTCTTCATCCCTAGCTGAGCAGAATCAGATTCTTAATTTAAAATAGCAAAGGTCCTGACAGGGTCTACAACACACTCTCGACTCCCCTCTAGCAGTGAACCTTTAATCAGATCTGAGCTCCTGGTGGGTGGGAGCACGTCTTTGCCCACCCCCACGTGCTCGCGCACACACGCGCGCGCGCACATGCACACGCACACACACACATGCGCGCGCGCGCGCACACACACACACACACACACACACACACACACACACACCCCCCCTTTTATATTTTGATAGACCTTGACTAGCTCAATGGCTGGGCATTTCCAAACCTCCCTAGGCTAGCACACACTCCCATCTGGTATTTTTGAGTCATGGCTTTCTAAATCTACATTTTCTCTTTGCTGACCTGTTTCCTTCTGGGCATCCTTCCCATGAGGCCGTTTTCCCTTTGCACCTACATTGCTGGATGATTTCTCTCCTGCAGCTCTTAAATCTGATCTCTCTGCTTCTCAGTCATGGTGATTCTGATTCTTCTTTCCTCTGCATTTCTTGCCCCAGAATCCTAAAAATCTTGCCTCTTTCACCCTGCCCAGCCTTTGGCTGTTGTCTCTTTATTGATTAATCATAAACCGATTGGGGACAGGGACCCTCAGCATCTGGACATTGAGATTCCTGTGTGGTTTTGGGAGCTGTATTAAGGCAAAGCTTTAGAACCAATCCCCAACATCTCACCCTATCTATCCAATAAAACAGGCTCTTCTCTCAGACATAATCTGAGCATAACCATAACTATTATGCCAATTATAAAATACGCTATATAATTAACATCCAGTTCACCAGAGTTGTCATTTAGATAAATTACTCCACCATCTATTTTACCTTAAAGATACTTGATTATGTTTTGATTTTAACTTGCATTACCATCTGAAAAAACCATCCTTTCAAATCTATACCATCTTCCTCGATGTTAAACAACTTAAGTTTAATCATGAGACTATAACTAGTCTTTGATCTTGTCAGAAGCCCAAGAATGAATTAAATTATTACCTGAATATTTGGGGAGCAAAAACATAGCTTCTAAAACTTAAACAAATTGTAGAGCTAGCTGACTACTTGGACAGTCCCCTATTCCTCAAAATGTCAGAACATTGGTTTTCAGCCTTCTAGCTCAGAATCATCTGACAGACCTTGAATGGAGCAGGAATTATAAAGCACTGGTTTACTCTGTCTTGGCAGAGCTGTCAACTGCCCTGCATTGTGTGTCCTTTCCTGGACAGTATTTTTTTGTCTGTAGATGAATTAAAGCAATTTTTGTCCAGCGGCTACCTTGTCATAACTGGAGTAACTCCATATAGAGGTTTTGATGCTCACTTTCTTCTTTGAACTGTGAAGAAAGAACTGTCAGGAGCAGACATGTTTCTAGTTAAATGATCTTTAGTGCTTCCCTCTCAAACTTCCCTCTGAAACTTCACGAGTGAGTCCTCCATCATCCACATTGCTCTCGACATTCTTCTTTCCCAAGCTCCTACAGAAAAGCCCGTTGAACTTTCTTAATGTATTTTCTAGTCCAAAATTCAGAGCTTTTTCCTTCCACAGTATTCCCCCAAACAAATTATCCAATTCTTCACTGCAATACCCCATTCCTGGTACCGATTTCTGATTCAGTTCAGACTACTATTGCTGTGACAAAACACTGTGATCAAAAGCAACTCGAGGAGGAAAAATTTATTTCACTCACACTTCTGTACAGTTAGGCAGAAACTCAAAAAGGAAGCTGGAGACAGGATGCAGAGGGAGTGAAAGACTCCGCTGACTGGCTTGTTCCTCATGGCTTGCTCAGCCTGTTTTTCTATGAAACCCAGGACCATCACCCCAAACGTGGCTTACTCACAAGAAGCGGAGTCCTCCCACGTTAATCAACAAGTAAAAAAAAAATGCCTTACTGACTTGCCTACAACCTGATTTATGGAGACAATTTCTCAATCGTGGTTCCCTCCTCTTAGATGACTTCAGTTTGTGTCAAGTTGACACAAAACTAGCCAGTGCAATAGCAACATGATGTTCATGAAGGTGTAATGACACATGTTTTTTTTTTTTTTTTTTTGGGGGGGGGCTTGCCATTCACAGCGAGCAGACCAAGGGTAGAGAGAAAAAGATAGGAGCTCTCATCCACTGCTGGAGTCATTTTATTCCAGAGACATTTTCCTGTCTTTCCTCTTCAGCCAGCTGCTTTATCTCTACTTGGGAAACAAAGACATATGCTGGGCTTTGTTTTGGATTCTCAAGAAAGTGTATCTCCTGAAAAACAGCGTCTGAGAAAGGAACCTGAACTTTTTGTTCATGGTTTTTGAGAATTTTGAGATGCTAGGACATTACCTAAAGGACAATCAGAACATACTTCAAGTCGGTTTGACCTAAGAGTCACTGCTTAAAATTGGGACTAAAGGATGTGTTGGCATGAACGTCTTGATATCTTTCACTCACTCCCCCACCGCTACCCTGTATCAAATCAGACCAACAAATCTTTTCCTGGCATCGTGGGACAACAGAGAACAAACCAGCTGATTGTTCATCAGCAGTGTCTTCAGAGGATATTGTTCAGAGGCACGGGGAAGTTGTCAGAACTAAAAGTCACGCTGGACGTGGAAGTGGAAACCACACACTTGGGAGGCTGAAACAGGAGGATATTAAATTTGGAACCAGTCTAGGTTTCATAATGAAATCCTGTATCAATCCAACAAGACAGAGTTACATGTGTCGGCTCTCCCAAAAGCCCAGAACCCTTATGACAAACAGTTCTTACGCCCGAGTTCACATTGATCCCTCCTTGTATTCTATTTGTTTCAGATGTAGACATTTTCCACATCAAGATTAAGGTGCCAAAACAGAAAGTGGGGAATTAGAATAGTGTGGCAGAAATAAAGAGACACCTAAGTCTCTCGAAGTATCAGATTACCGAAACAATGGATCTCGCAAAGGAATGGAAACTTCCCTGAGAAATCTGATCCTGGGGAGAGTAGAAAGCACTGGCCAGAGGGGGAGCTTGTCTCCCTGAAGGAGATTTCACTCACTTGCCATGACCTGGCCATATCGAATACATGCTGAGTGAGATGAGTCACCCTACCCACATTGCTGAGATACTAGATTGCACGTATGCTTTGCTGATGTAACTCCTCGCCAAAAGTAACTGTGCACCATTTGAATCAGCCAATCATGTGTAACCGCGCGAAATCCCCTGGCTTTCCCTATATAAATCCCTGCCTTTAGAGGCTCGTGATCGGTTCCTCTATCTCCTGCGTGAGATGCGTGTCGGCCCGAGATCTCGTTAATAAAGCTGCCTCTTGTTGTTACATCAAGATCGGCTTCTCGTGTTTCCTGGGGCACGCCATCCCGAGACTGGAGCGAGAGTCTCCCCAATTTGGGGTTCTTTCACTTTCATACCTATACCTTGAAAATTACTCATGGAAAGACTGTTCTTTGAAAATGTAGGAGGAGATAATTAATAATCACAGCTAACATTATTCCAACAATATAAGATGGAGGGGACTTTTTTTTCAATAAAGACCGATTATATTGTTTGTAGCCTGACAAGTAGGAAAACTTCATGATGTCATAGTGTTACAACACAGACAAATAGAGTATAATTCCTTAGAAAATTCACAAACTGTTCCAAAGCAGAAGGGAATTAAGTGTGTCAACCCGACTTTTGACTAAGTTATATTTTGGTATGAATTTAAAAAAAAAACATATTCTTTAAGTCCTTCTTCTAACTGCTATATAAGCTGCTTAATCAAAAAGAGCGAAAACAATACAAGAAACACTCTGCTTTAAAACCTGGAAACAAAATCATTTTAAAGATGTCTCCAAGTCAAAGCTTAACTTAGCATATGAAAATTGCATTTTAATGACTTCTCAAGTTTTCTCATTTGAAGAGTTGCTTTGTTTGAGGTGTAATTTGTTCTACAAGGACTCATGTGCTGAAGATTTGCTATCAGTGTGACAATAAGAGAGGGAGTGGACCTTTAAGAAACTGGATGAGTCTGAGGTGATTAAGCTCTGGTGAGGGTAGTAGCTTAGGAAGGAATTGCTAGCCTTGGATAACTTTTTTTGCTTTGTTTTTGTTGTGTGCAATGCTGGGGATCAAACCCAAGGCTGTGCACCTGTTGAGCATGTGCTGTGTCAGCCTTCACTGTCATTCTTATGGGCCTCTGGTGAGTGAGCCCTTGCTGTGCTCTGGGTTTGCCTTGATGTGGGATTTCTCCCTCAGGTGGGAGAAAGTCATAATGTGCTTTGTGATGTGGTCAAGATGTCTTCTGAACTGTCAGAAGCTTTCCTTTCCTTTGGAGTTACTCAGCCTCGAGGATTTTGATACAACAGAAAATAGTCTAAGAGAAGGATAGGCTAAAGTAGATTAATTAGTTCTGTTTGGCCTTTGACAAGTAACTGCTCTGTGCTTTAATATTTTTGATTCAAAATGAAAACCATGGTATTACCAGTATACCGTTTTTCAGAGTTCAAAGGTCTTTAAATGTATATTGTTGTTGATACACCTAACATCCCTGGCCATATTTTCAGTTATATCATAAAACTGAATGTAAGTAAATTCTTTTTTTGCAGATCTCGCTGGGTCGGAACTTTTCATGCAGCCCCAACTGGACTTGAACTTGCAGAATCCTCCTCCCTCTGGAATTACAGATGTGGACCACTATTCATGGCTGGAGGTAAGTTCTTAATCTAGAACTTCCATATCTTTTATGAATTATCTTCAACATAGTAGAAATTGGTGTTTTGCCATCCCATTGATCTCACAAGATGCAATACATATTTATATATGGCATATATAAATGTAATATATAAATATATGCTTATATGCTTATATATTATAATATATAACACACACATATATTCATATTGAGGATAATAAATATATGGTGTAATTGAAAAAACAGTCAATATATGTGTATTTGTAAGCATACACACACCAGATACATACATACCCTATATGGATGGGTTCTTCCCATGACAACCACTTGATTGAAACTTCACTTGATCATCTTGACATTGTGCATCACAGAGCTGTCTGTTCTGTGAGAAATTGAGTTTTTCAGTTCTTCATCTTTGATTCTGTCCATGCTTATTTCTTTGAGTGCATAAACATTCCTCACTAGGGATTAGTTTCTTTTTAATCTTGAATATTTTTAGTTTTCAGAGCCTCAGAGAAAATTTAGTAAAAAAAAAAAAAAAAAAAAAAAGAAGCAACAGTTATAAAAAGATGCAAGAAATTCTGTTGGAAACTCAAGAATTGCACATGTAAAGTCGGGCATGTGGTATACATTCCTTTAATCCCAGCACTCAGGAGGCAGAGGTTGGTGGGTGTCTGAGTTTGAGGCTAGCCTAGTCTAGGTCACAAATTCCAGGTCACTTAGCCAGGGCTCCAAGGTGAGACCCTGTCTCCAAACGGAAACAGAAGGAATGGAGGATACAGGAGTGACTCTCCCCCTTTCTGAGAGAAGGGTGAACGTTCTAACAGAGTGAGAAGAGAAGACACAGGAAAATCAGAGACTAAGGGCCCCTTGTCCTGACTTCAGTTTCTACCTCGAGCTTATCTCTGGTCTTACGAAGGGTGTTGGGAGGATTCACATGAAACATGGATTCCTAAGATTTCCGAGGAACAGCAACAAACCAAACCAAACCAAACCAAACCAAACCAAACCAAACCAAACACCTCACTGTACTTCAGGAGGAAATAGTTTCATTTCCCTTTCATTATTGAAAGCCACAGTGGACAGATTTGGGCAGAGATATGATATGGGTTTCTTTCATTCCTCACGACTCTCAAAGGAACAAAGGAAGGCATGCTTCAGGCTGGGGTTGGAACAGGGGCACAAGTGGTGAGGGACAGAGCCACTGAGTGGGGACTTTAGGGTCTAAGTTGCTTATTTCATAGTCTGTTCATGAATGTCCCATTTCTAATCTTTGTACGTTTACCCCCAAGACCTTATTACATAGCTACTATGCTGTTTTGGTTAATCTGACGTGTGGAACTTTTGCTAATGGATCTCTCAAAGCACGTGGCTCAAAGCAGTGCTCCTCAGTCTTAGCTGAGCATTGGGATCACCTGGGGGAGCTTCTAGACCAGCTCATGCTAAGACCACACGCTACGAACGACTCCAATGTGGATCCACAGTTGGGACCATTGGCTTAATGCGTAATCTCTCCCAAGTAGAATAGCTTTGAGAATAACGGTTCGTAAATGCTTTGGTCTCAAGAGCCCTAACATTAATAACACGATGAAGAACCACAAGTAGCTTTTATTTTTGTGGACTATAGTCTGTCAGTAGCTGTTGCATTGAAAAGTGAATACTTTATTAATATTTAAACATGGATTCATTAAAAATAATGAAAGCATTGCACATTACATAGCACATTTTTTTTAATGAAAAAAGAAACAAAAAAAACTAGATTTTTCCAAAACCAAAAAGGTTTTGTAAGAGCAGTGGCATTTGTTGAATACATTTAAAAAATCTTTAATATCTAACTTCCTAGAAGATTCTGAAACTTATTGATAGGTTTAAGCTCTTACTTGTTGAAGTATATTAAGAAAACCTGGCCCCACACACATGTGTAGCAAGAAGAAGGAAAAGTGTTTTTAATCGAATTTTCAGATAACTATTGAAAATCTTCACTGTTCAATTGAAATACAACAAAGATAACCTAAAAGTTAGTTGCCATGGGGAATCGTGGGTGAACTTCTTTACTCTGGTAAAAGCTCCTGGTCCCATTAACTTTGGATGGATCTTTTCTTTGTGATTTTATAACACAAAACAATCGGCTGGGCATCTGATAAATATTGATTCTCTGAATTATACAGATATTTCAAATGTCGAACTTTTCATTATATATTATAATTATGCTTTTAAAAACCACTGGTTTCATCAGGAAAAAACACTGTGCAAAAGGAAACTCTTGAGCTTACGGTAGCAAAAATGATAACAAAAAGTTCTCCAAGTCTAATTTTTACCTGAAAGATCCAATGTTATCATTGGCAACAAAAACTGTCAGTTATTGTCCTGAGGGGATAGACACCATTTATTCATTTTCAACCAAATGTCTGCCAAGTACCTGTCTGAATACTCATAATTTATTAGCCATTGTTCTTTCAATTAGAAAGTGGTACTTCATGCAAAAAAAGCAAATGGTTCACAATGCATCTCAAACAATGGCACAGCCGAGATAAGGACTGCCCCTTCAGCCTGTGACAGAAATGCTTTATCTATACTTCCCGTATAAAAAGGGAGCACACCGATGCTGCCAGTCAGACGTGCCTGGATTGATCACCTCATCTTGAAAAAGAACCTGTCCAGAGATGATGCTTCCATAGCAGAAGACATGCACCATGGGGGAAGTGATGGAGAAGGAATGAAGAGAAATAAGACTGAGGCATTCCTAGCTGAGGGGATCGAGACTTTCCAGGAGGCAGTGCACTTGGGGCGATTCTACACGGAGACAAATGGTCTCCACAGGATGGGAAAACAGAATGCCTAGGAAGTCAGGGGCTTAGATTTGCAAAAGACAGCTGAGGAGACGAGAAGGAGCATCGTGGAAGTCAGCAAAGGTTTGTTTGTTTGTTCGTTTGTTTGTTTTTAATTCTACAGGGGTTCAGCTGAGTACTGACCAACAACACATATGAAGATGCTGCTCAAAGCAGGAGGAAGAACTGTGGAAATGAAACAGAAGTAACAAGTCCTGGGTGCCGATAGAGTCAGGCATATTTCATGTTTCTGCCATTCATTGGCAAAACCTCCATAACCAAATAACGAATTAGAATGTCAAAGAGAGTATTGCCTCAGCGGTGGTTGACATGAGCCCCAGACTGCTCACTGCTCTCCTATCAGCTAGCAAAGTTTGAAAGCAGTTTTCTGAAAGATCAAAATGCTTCCAACTTAATCAACTGTATTCTAGGACAAAGATGAAAACTATTCAAGGAAGTACAAAACAAATTTCCAGCGTTAAAAAATTAAATTTGCCATGCCTATTCTCTATTAAAAATGACTAGGTAAGCAAAGGGATAGACCTAGTCAGTCCATGGGAAGGAGAGAAAATACTACTTGTGAAGATGATACAGATGATACGTGAGCAGAGGTGGATGAGCATGTCTTTTAACTAGAGTCCACGCATCTAGAAAGGCAAAAGAAAATATATGAAGACACAAGGCAAGCCATGGAGGTATAAAGAGAATCTGCAGCAATCATAACGTGGAATGTTTGAGGTGAAAAATAGCATTAAAGAGACAAGGAGCAGATTATATAGTGCAAAAGAAAAGAGTGGTGAACTTGAAGAGAAAGAAAATAAAAGTGAAAGAGGCAAGAAAGACAGGAAGGAAGGAAGAAGAACAGAACAGGTCAACACACAGCCCCCAAGAACCTACTGGAGAACCCTAAACATATTACTACATGCAATAAACCCAAAGGAGTGTGTAATATGTAGGAACAGGGAGAGAATAGACATATTTGAAGAGGTTATAGCTGATAATTTCCCAAATTTTATGAAAACTTAAAACCCCTTGACCAAAGAAACTCAGTATATCTGAAGCACAAGAACACAAAGAAAGTTCTACTAATGAATTACATAATTAAATATAAAACTTGTGAGAACGCTTGCTGCTCCTCCAGAGGACTGGATTCAGGTTCCCAGCACCTACATAGGATGCCACTTGTAATTCCAGATCCGAGGAGATCTAACTCCCTCTCCTGACTTTCTTAGGTACCTGTGTGCTTTTGTGCACACACACAAGCAGACACACCGAATATACATACATAAATTTTAAAAATATCTTTTAAAAAAGAGAGTGTTATAAGTTGGGCATGGTGTTGTGCATCTGTCCTTAACTCCAGGGATGCAGGTGGCAGACACAGATAGATTTTTTTAAGAGTTCAAGGCTGTCTTGCTCTACATAGAGAATTCCAGGGCTCCAGAGCAGCCAGGGCTACACAGAGAGATTCTGTCACAACAATAATTAAAAAAAAATCAACAACAACAGCAGCAGCAGCGATATAAAAAAGAAAGAAAGAAAATAAAAAACTAGGTTAGAAAATAGGCATTATATACAGCAGCAAAAAGATAAGGATTGTTGCAAAATTCTCCTCCAACGTAAAACAAATCAAGAGGGTGGTGTGGCGGCATCATACTTAAAGCACTGAAAAAAATCTGTCAACATAGATCCTATACTTAAGGAAAATACTAAAAAGTAATGATGATAAAAATACCTTTTCAGCATACACAGAGAGAGAACCAGTTGCTCTCATACCTAAAACACAAGAAATATTGAAGATATGTTTCAGGCACAAAGAAAACTGCTCCAGATGGCTGTACACATCTACACAAAGAAAGAACAGTAACCAGAAATTGTTAATATGTTTATAAGAGACTCAGACACACTCCTTTTAACACTCTTTCTAAAAGTCATTGCTTGGTAAAAAGACAATCTACTGGGGGGTCACCTAACATATGACTAAAATAATACAAAGACTGAATTCCAAAAATGGAAACATGGAAGTCTGTTGTGGTTCGCATATGACAACACCAGTGATTCTTTAAGATTGTAACACACTAGCAATGTATAGAACAAATTCTAAGATTTGTTATAAATTCAAACACATATATACAAACTCCAACCTCTTCCAAACATACAAAAACCAAAAACCAAAATCAAAACAAAACAAAGCGAAACAAAAAACCCCCCTGAGTTTCATAGCTGAGTGGGGACTTGAACTGACCATTTGCTGTGATGTGCTCTGATCGCTGCTGCCGGGCCCTATGGAGGAAGCTCAGCAAATCTTCTCAACGTGCATGCAGTAACTTATGAGGATGTGCTTGTGAGCCTCACTCGGGAAGAATGGGCTTTGTTGAAGAGTCTGTACAAAAACGTGATGCTGGAGACCTACAGGAACCTCACTGCTGTAGGCTACAATTGGGAAGACAATAATTGAGGAACACTGTCAAAGTTCTGGAAGACATGAAAGTCCTAATCTTCAGTGGCTAGTCCCACCTAGCCCCTGCCAAACATCCATGGTCACCAGTCTGTAATGGTGGCAACAGGGCCCAGCTCCTCAAGAGACCTGACATGGCTGCTGTTTTCTCCTCTTTCTGGGACCTGGACATCCTGCCTGTACCTTCTGCCTAGCAATTGGCCCATGAATTTCTTTACTGAGAGATCAAAAACCAATTGGGGAACAGACCTTAACATCAGAACCAACCCCTAAAAACAGTGACTTCCCTTGTCATCAACAAAGTAAATCCCTGGATTCTGATTTATAAACAGAATGAGAGTCCAAGCAAGAAAGCAAGTGGTCTTTTTTTCCCCCTCCGATTTCCAAAGATCCCAGCAGTGGGTAATTAGCTTCTACATTCTTAGTCCTCAGTACTAGGATATGACTTGGAGAAGTGAAGCACGTACCAAGTGAAAAGAGCCATGAACTCTGGAATCCAAAGATTGTTATTCGTACTGCTTATAAGTGCTAGAGAATCTCTGTGAGCATAAGTACTTGTGAACATGGGTATCAAACTATGTGGCGTGTGGATGATCTTGTACGAATCACTCACATCCCTTTGTCTTCCAATTGTTAGCACCCTAGCCATGCAGCACAGGTAAACAAGGTAAAGAAAATTTCCAGGTTTTGGCCAGACTCCGGGGCCGGCGGATCCCTGCCCTCAGCAGCTCTCTGCTCCCAGGCCCCCTGGAGGGGAGTTCTCGCCACCTGGTCGGGCGGGCACTCCTGAGGCAGCAGAGCGGAGGAGACCACCAACGCTGCCCACCCCTGTCCACATCCCTGGCCCAGGAGGAAACTGTTAACGGCCTCTGGGTACCCGTAGAGGAGGGCCCAGGAGCAGCAGGTCCACCGGCCTGAGACACCGCACCTGAAGGGACCAATCGGATAAACAGTTCTCTGCACCCAAACCTGGGAGGGAGAGCTAAACCTTCAGAGAGGCGGACACGCCTGGGAAACCAGAAGAGACTGCACGCTGCACACAGTACTGATCCCAGAGGAAAACAAAAAAGCTATCTGAACCCTGGTGCACGGAACTTCCAGGAAAGGGCGGCAGATCTTCCTGGTTGCTGAGGGCTGAGAGCCATAGGCAACACCCCACAGCAAACTTGAGCCTGGGGACCACAGGTAAGACCAACTTTTCTGCTACAAACGACTTGCCTGGTGAACTCAAGACACAGGCTCACAGGAACAGCTGAAGACCTGTAGAGAGGAAAAACTACACGCCCGAAAGCAGAACACTCTGTCCCCATAACTGGCAGAAAGAAAACAGGAAAACAGGTCTACAGCACTCCTGACACACAGGCTTATAGGACAGTTTAGCCACTGTCAGAAAAAGCAGAACAAAGTAACACTAGAGATAATCTGATGGCGAGAGGCAAGCGCAGGAACCCAAGCAACAGAAACCAAGACTACCTGGCACCATCGGAGCCCAATTCTCCCATCAAAACAAACATGGAATATCCAAACACAACAGTAAAGCAAGATCTAGATTCAAAATCATATTTGACCATGATGCTGGAGGACTTCAAGAAAGACGGAAGAACTCCCTTTAGAGAACAAGTAGAAGCCACAGAGAGAATAGAAAATGCCTGAAAGAATTCCAGAAAAAAAAATAAACAAGAGCCCAGAGAGGAGACACAAAAATAAAGAATTCAGGAAAACATAAATAAACAAGTAGAAAGAGAGGAGACACAAAAATCCCTGAAAGAATTCCAGGAAAACACAATCAAACAGTTGAAGGAATTAAAATGGAAATAGAAGCAATCAAGAAAGAAACACATGGAAACAACCCTGGATATAGAAACCAAAAGAAGAGACAAGGAGCTGTAGATACAAGCTTCACCAACAGAATACAAGAGATGGAAGAGAGAATCTCAGGAGCAGAAGATTCCATAGAAATCATTGACTCAACTGTCAAAGATAATGTAAAGCGGAAAAAGCTACTGGTCCAAAACATACAGGAAATCCAGGACTCAATGAGAAGATCAAACCTAAGGATAATAGGTATAGAAGAGAGTGAAGACTCCCAGCTCAAAGGACCAGTAAATATCTTCAACAAAAATCATAGAAGAAAACTTCCTAACCTAAAAAAAGAGATACCCATAGGCATACAAGAAGCCTACAGAACTCCAAATAGATTGACCAGAAAAGAAACACCTCCCGTCCCATAATAGTCAAAACACCAAACGCACAAAATAAAGAAAGAATATTAAAAGCAGTAAGGAAAAAGGCCAAGTAACATATAAAGGCAGACCTATCAGAATCACACCAGACTTTTCGCCAGAAACTATGAAGGCCAGAAGATCCTGGACTGATGTCATACAGACCCTAAGAGAACACAAATGCCAGCCCAGGTTACTGTATCCTGCAAAACTCTCAATCAACATAGATGGAGAAACCAAGATATTCCATGACAAAACCAAATTTACACAATATCTTTCTACAAATCCAGCACTACAAAGGATAATAAATGGTAAAGCCCAACATAAGGAGGCAAGCTATACCCTAGAAGAAGCAAGAAACTAATCGTCTTGGCAACAAAACAAAGAGAAGAAAAGCACACAAACATAACCTCACATCCAAATATGAATACAACCGGAAGCAATAATCACTATTCCTTAATATCTCTCAACATCAATGGCCTCAACTCCCCAATAAAAAGACATAGATTAACAAACTGGATACACAACGAGGACCCTGCATTCTGCTGCCTACAGGAAACACACCTCAGAGACAAAGACAGACACTACCTCAGAGTGAAAGGCTGGAAAACAACTTTCCAAGCAAATGGTCAGAAGAAGCAAGCTGGAGTAGCCATTCTAATATCAGATAAAATCAATTTTCAACTAAAAGTCATCAAAAAAGATAAGGAAGAACACTTCATATTCATCAAAGGAAAAATCCACCAAGATGAACTCTCAATCCTAAATATCTATGCCCCAAATACAAGGGCACCTACATACGTAAAAGAAACCTTACTAAAGCTCAAAACACACATTGCACCTCACACAATAATAGTGGGAGATTTCAACACCCCACTCTCATCAATGGACAGATCATGGAAACAGAAATTAAACAGAGATGTAGACAGACTAAGAGAAGTCATGAGCCAAATGGACTTAACGGATATTTATAGAACATTCTATCCTAAAGTAAAAGGATATACCTTCTTCTCAGCTCCTCATGGTACTTTCTCCAAAATTGACCATATAATTGGTCAAAAAACGGGCCTCAACAGGTACAGAAAGATAGAAATAATCCCATGCGTGCTATCAGACCACCACGGCCTAAAACTGGTCTTCAATAACAATAAGGGAAGAATGCCCACATATACGTGGAAATTGAACAATGCTCTACTCAATGATAACCTGGTCAAGGAAGAATTAAAGAAAGAAATTAAAAACTTTTTAGAATTTAATGAAAATGAAGGTACAACATACCCAAACTTATGGGACACAATGAAAGCTGTGCTAAGAGGAAAACTCATAGCGCTGAGTGCCTGTAGAAAGAAACAGGAAAGAGCATATGTCAGCAGCTTGACAGCACACCTAAAAGCTCTAGAACAAAAAGAAGCAAATACACCCAGGAGGAGTAGAAGGCAGGAAATAATCAAACTCAGAGCTGAAATCAACCAAGTAGAAACAAAAAGGACCATAGAATGAATCAACAGAACCAAAAGTTGGTTCTTTGAGAAAATCAACAAGATAGATAAACCCTTAGCCAGACTAACGAGAGGACACAGAGAGTGTGTCCAAATTAACAAAATCAGAAATGAAAAGGAGACATAACTACAGATTCAGAGGAAATTCAAAAATCATCAGATCTTACTATAAAAGCCTATATTCAACAAAACTTGAAAATCTGCAGGAAATGGACAATTTCTAGACAGATACCAGGTACCGGTTAAATCAGGAACAGATAAACCAGTTAAACAACCCCATAACTCCTAAGTAAATAGAAGAAGTCATTAAAGGTCTCCCAACCAAAAAGAGCCCAGGTCCAGACGAGTTTAGTGCAGAATTCTATCAGACCTTCATAGAAGACCTCGTACCAATATTATCCAAACTATTCCACAAAATTGAAACAGATGGAGCACTACCGAATTCCTTCTTTGAAGCCACAATTACTCTTATACCTAAACCACACAAAGACCCAACAAAGAAAGAGAACTTCAGACCAATTTCCCTTATGAATATCGATGCAAAATACTCAATAAAATCCTGGCAAACCGAATCCAAGAACACATCAAAACAATCATCCACCATGATCAAGTAGGCTTCATCCCAGGCATGCAGGGATGGTTTAATATACGGAAAACCATCAACGTGATCCATTATATAAACAAACTGAAAGAGCAAAACCACATGATCATTTCATTAGATGCTGAGAAAGCATTTGACAAAATTCAACACCCCTTCATGATAAAAGTCCTGGAAAGAATAGGAATTCAAGGCCCATACCTAAACATAGTAAAAGCCATATACAGCAAAAACCAGTGGCTAACATTAAACTAAATGAGAGAAACTTGAAGCAATCCCACTAAAATCAGGGACTAGACAAGGCTGCCCACTCTCTCCTACCATTCAATATAGTTCTTGAAGTTCTAGCCAGAGCAATCAGACAACAAAAGGAGGTCAAGGGATACAGATCGGAAAAGAAGAAGTCAAAATATCACTATTTGCAGATGATATGATAGTATATTTAAGTGATCCCAAAAGTTCCACCAGAGAACTACTAAAGCTGATAAACAACTTCAGCAAAGTGGCTGGGTATAAAATTAACTCAAATAAATCAGTAGCCTTCCTCTACAAAAAGAGAAACAGGCCGAGAAAGAAATTAGGGAAATGACACCCTTCATAATAGATCCAAATAATATAAAGTACCTACTTTAACCAAGCAAGGGAAAGATCTGTACAATAAGAACTTCAAGACTCTGAAGAAAGAAATTGAAGAAGATCTCAGAAGATGGAAAGATCTCCCATGCTCATGGATTGGCAGGATTAATATAGTAAAATGGCCATTCTACCAAAAAGCGATCTACAGATTCAATGCAATCCCCATCAAAATACCAATCCAATTCTTCAAAGAGTTAGACAGAACAATTTGCAAATTCATCTGAATAACAAAAAACCCAGGATAGCTAAAACTATCCTCAACAATAAAAGGACTTCAGGGGAATCACTATCCCAGAACTCAAGCAGTATTACAGAGCAATAGTGATAAAAACTGCATGGTATTGGTACAGAGACAGACAGATAGACCAATGGAACAGAATTGAAGACCCAGAAATGAACCCACACACCTATGGGCACTTGATTTTTGACAAAGGAGCCAAAACCATCCAATGGAAAAAAGATAGCATTTTCAGCAAATGGTGCTGGTTCAACTGGAGGTCAACATGTAGAAGAATGCAGATCGATCCATGCTTATCACCCTGTACAAAGCTTAAGTCCAAGTGGATAAAGGACCTCCACATCAAACCAGATACACTCAAACTAATAGAAGAAAAACTAGGGAAGCATTTGGAACACATGGGCACTGGAAAAAATTTCCTGAACAAAACACCAATGGCTTATGCTCTACGATCAAGAATCGACAAATGGGATCTCATAAAACTGCAAAGCTTCTGTAAGGCAAAGGACACTGTGGTTAGGACAAAACGACAACCAACAGATTGGGAAAAGATCTTTACCAATCCTACAACAGATAGAGGGCTTATATCCAAAATATACAAAGAACTCAAGAAGTTAGACCACAGGGGAGACAAATAACCCTATTAAAAAATGGGGTTCAGAGCTAAACAAAGAATTCACAGCTGAGGAATACCAATGGCCAGAAACACCTAAAGAAATGTTCAACATCGTTAGTCATAAGGAAATGCAAATCAAAACAACCCTGAGATTTCACCTCACACCAGTGAGAATGGCTAAGATCAAAACTCAGGTGACAGCAAATGCTGGCGAGGATGTGAGAAAGGGAACACTCCTCCATTGTTGGTGGGTTGCAGACTGTTACAACCATTCTGGAAATCAGTCTGGAGGTTCCTCAGAAAATTGGACATTGAACTGCCTGAGGATCCAGCTATACCTCTCCTGGGCATATACCCAAAAGATGCCCCAATATATAAAAAAGACACGTGCTCCACTATGTTCATCGCAGCCTTATTTTTAATAGCCAGAAGCTGGAAAGAACCCAGATGCCCTTCAATAGAGGAATGGATACAGAAAATGTGGTACATCTACACAATGGAATATTACTCAGCTATCAAAAACAATGACTTTTATGAAATTCAGAGGCAAATGGTTGAACTGAAAATATCATCCTGAGTGAGCTAACCCAATCACAGAAAGACATACATGGTATGTACTCATTGATAAGTGGCTATTAGCCCAAATGCTTGAATTACCCTAGATGCCTAGAACAAATGAAACTCAAGACGGATGATCAAAATGTGAATGCATATTGCTCCTGAGAGACACAGCCAGAATACAGCAAATACAGAGGCGTATGCCAGCAGGAAACCACTGAACTGAGAACAGGACCCCTGTTGAAGGAATCAGAGAAAGAACTGGAAGAGCTTGAAGGAGCTCGAGACCCCATATGTACAGCAATGCCAACCAAACAGAGCTTCCAGGGACTAAGCCACTAACCAAAGACTATACATGGACTGACCCTGGACTCTGACCTCATAGGTAGCAATGAATATCCTAGTAAGAGCACCAGTGGAAGGGGAAGCCCTGGGTCCTGCTAAGACTGAACCCCCAGTGAACTAGACTGTTGGGGAGAGGGAAGCAAGGAGGGGTGGTTTGGGAGGGGAACACCCATAAGAAGGGGAGGAGGGGGGGATGTTTGCCTGGAAACCGGAAAGGGAATAACACCAAATGTATATAAGAAATACTCAAGTTAATAATAATAAAAAAAAAAAAAAAAAAAAACTACAAAGCCTCCTGAAAGGAAAAGAACCTTGGGTTAAGAAAAAACCGGAAAAAAACAGTTGGGAAAAAAACTTTAACAATCCCACAACAGAAAGAGGCCTTATATCCAAAAAAAAAAAAAAAAAATTCCAACCTTTGAGTGGCATTATTCTGAGTAAGACAGAGGCACAAGAGTAGTGGCGCTGCTTCTTCTTCCTCTTCTTCCTCTTCTTCCTCTTCTTCTGCTGCTTCTTCTTCCTCTTCTTCCTCTTCTTCCTCTTCTTCCTCTTCTTCTGCTGCTTCTTCTTCCTCTTCTTCCTCTTCTTCTTCTTCCTCCTCCTCCTCCTCCTCTTCTCCTCCTCCTCCTCCTCCTCCTCCTTCTTCTTCTCCTTCTTCAAACATTTATTTATTTTATGTATATAAGTACACGGTAGCTGTCCTCAGACACACCAGTAGAGGGCATCAGATCTCATTACAGATGGTCGTGAACCACCATGTGGTTGCTGGGAATTGAACTCAGGACCTCTGGAAGAGCAGTAGGTACCCTTAACTGTTGAGCCATCTCTCCAGCCCAAGAGTGGTATCTTCTGTGAATGGTAAGTAAAGCTCATCAATGTACTAAAATGGCAAAATGATGCCTTCATATGTATGATGTATGCATGTTTTACCTCAGCCATATTTGGTAGCTATGGGTAAGACTAATAAAAATGTTACAACACACACACACACACACACACACACACACACACACACACACACACACCCCAACCTAAAACCAAAATCCAACAACCCCAAAGCAAATAAAAGAGATAAAACAAAAGTCTTTAAAAGTCAATTAATTGCAGTAATCATAAAAGGTGGTAAAAATGAACAAAAGCCAGTAATACATGTAGATCTGATCATGTCAGTAACCATGTTCATTATATATATAAATAAATTGTCTCTAGTAAGTCTGTATTTAACGGAGAAAGGGGTTGGATAAAATGGCTCAGTGGCTGGGGTGCTTGCTGCCAAGTCTGATGACCTTAGTTTAATACCCAGGTTCCGCATGGAGGATGGAAAGAACTGAATCCAGCAGGTTATTTCTTGACCTCCACAAAAGCAGCATGATCTGCCTCCCAATGAAGTGAATTTAATAACATTTTACTTTATCCAATGTGTACACATCTTTTAGTCTGCATCTATGTACTATGTTCATGCCGGGTGCTCTCAGAGGCCAGAGGAAGGCATCTGATCCCCTGGGACCAGCATCACAGGTGGTCATGAGCTGCTATGTGGGTGCTGGGAATCAAAGCTGTGTCCCCTAGGACGGTATCCAGTGCTCTTAATTGCCGAACCCGTTAAAAGATAATAAAAAAATCTTTTAAAAGAACTTGTGCTTCTACAAAATTTGTCTTTAAAAGGAAGTATAAAGATGAGAAATACACCATATTAATATTTATCAAAAGAAACCTCAAAGAATTATACTACTATTTGAAGAAAATAGGTTCCAGAGCAAAAAGTATTACCAATTACAGAGTCACTTAGTGATGATAAGGGATGATTTTTAAAAGGACATTATACTTGTAGATGAATATTATATGCTTACTAGGAAAGCTTAGAAATGAATATTGTAACAATTTATAGAGCTGCAGGGGAAAAAGACAAATTCCAACTGTAATTAGACATTCCAGTGCCAGTTTTTTGAGTAATTGATGGAACGAGTAGGCAAAGGGCCAGGTATTGTGTAGATTTTGGCAACACATCAGCCACCTTGACCTACACTGCACCAGTAGAACACTTTTCCTTATAACAACAGAGCACACCGTCCTTTTCACCCACACCAGGAACATTGACAAAGACAGCTTTAATTGTTATGAAACGGTCCTCAAACGGAAAAGAAAAAAAAAACCCTTTATCTATTCTCTGAATATGATGGAATTCAACACGAAGTCAGCAGGGAAAACCTTTAACTGTTTGAAATTTAGGTAATACTATTTAAATGATGACTGGGTAGGAGGCTAGAGAGGTGGCTTAGTGGCTTGAGGTGGCTTGCTGCTTTGCCAGAGGACCAGAGTTCGTTGCCAGCACCAATACAAGGCAACTTGTCACCGCTCCACCTTCAGGAGATCTGACATCGCTTTCTGGCCTCCATGGGCACCTGCACACATGTGGCAAATGCACACGCATGCACTGTGTAAAGAGGAAAACCGTGAAGTAATTGAATTGGATGCCACATGTGGAAAGTAACTAAGTAGCATTTAAGGGCGAATTATAATAACCAAAGACCTTTTGTTAGAGAATCGAAATGTGGTAGGTTACTGACTTAAACTTACACGGTCCATAACATAAATAAAAAAGAAACAAGAAGAACGGAGGCAATAAAGACCAGGACAGAAATGAATGGAATAGAAAATGAAGCAGAAGCCGAACAGAGAAAATCCGGCGACATCAGCCATCTTTCCTTATGGTTACAATTAGAGACCGGCCATGTGAAGCATCGGTGGGAATGTGGAGAAGCCGAAATTCTCATGCAATGCAAAGTTGCATCTGCATTGTGTATCTAGGAGACAGAGTGGCTGACGGGCAGCTGTCTGGGATGAGGTAATGCAGGGATAGATTACCAAGGAAAGGGGTATTTTGGAGGTAGTAAAGATTTCATTTTTCTGGTCATGAGCTCAGGTGTATATGTATGTTAAAACCAATCACAGCTTATATTTAAAATGTACAGTTTAATACATCATAATTATAGCTGTTATTTGAAACATGTGCACTTAGAAGTTGAGATTTAATAAAAATAGTGCTTCCTAGTGTATCATCCATAAAAATTAAAAAAATTATTTTTACTTATTTATTTGAGTGTGTGTGTGTGTGTGTGTGTGTGTGTGTGTGTGTCTGTACTTGTTTGTATGTGGAAACTTAGAGAGAGTCTGTGATAGCTTCTTCTATGACTCTACTATTCAGTTGAGGAATTGTCTCTCTTCGAACAAGCCCTTATAGCCCCCTTGACTCTATTTCAGATTTCATCTGAAATAAGATTTAAACACTTGGGGAAAGGCCCTGTTTATTATGTGGTTACTGGGATCCAATCTACAGTCTTCATGGTTGTAGAGCAGGCTCTCTTAACCATTGAGCTGTCTCCTTAGTCCCTTGACTGGATTCTCAAGTAATACCAGCTATTTTAATTTTCATTTTTTCCTCTTACATCTCTAACTCTGTGCACTGCAGTGAAAGATGCAACTACAGCATCTCTTTTCATTATATATACTTAAATATTTGTGTATTTCTTTCTTTTAAATTTTTTATTTTATGTATATGAGTACACTGCAGCCGTCTTCAGACCTACCAGAAAAGGCCATCGGATTCCATTACAGATGGTTGTGAGCCACCATGTGGTTGCTGGGATTTGAACTCAGAACCTCTGGAAGCGCAGTCGGTGCTTTTAACCACTGAGCTATTGCTCCAGCCCTGTGTAGTTCTTCTATTATTTTTACTTCTGCTTTTGCGGAAAGGTCTCATTATGTACAACGTCTATTATCTTCAACGTCTAAAATGTAAAACTTACTAGTTATTTTCCATAGGAAGAGTTTGAAAATAGGAAAGATTGCCATCGAGAAAAAAAGTGCAAAGGTCAAGGATTTTCAGAAGCTTCTAGAATAAAATAGGAATGGAAGAATGAGTGAAGAAAGGCGGAAGAAGAATATTTGTTGTGTCAGAGTCAAGAAAGGCTCTCTACTCCCACCCCTGTTCCAGAGACAGCACACTTTCTTGTGCCCCACCAGACTGAGCACTGAAGCACAATGGGAAAGGTTGGAATAAAGGTTGGGCCATGTTGGGTGCCTGGTCACCAGGACTGCCTTCATCTCTGGCAAAGTGGATGTAGTTGCCATAACAACCCTTTCATTGACCTCAGCTGCGTGTTCTACATGTTCATGTAGACCAGTATGACAAGTTCAAAGGCACGGTTAAGACAGAATGGGGAGCTTGCCATCAACAGCAAGGCCACCATCCTCTTCCAGGAGTGAGATCCCACCGACATCGTGTGGCAGATGCTGGTGCTGTGTATGTTGTGGAGCCTACTGGTGTCTTCACCACCATGGAGAAGGCTAGGGCTCAATTCAAGGGTGGGGTCAAAAGCATATTCATCTCTACCCCTTCTGCTGATGACCCCAAGGGACAAGTGGCAACCACAAGGCATGTGACAACACAGTCAAGATTATCAGCCTTTCTCCTGCCCCACCAACAGCCTAGCTCCCCCACCCCCATCTGTCTGCCAAGGTTATCCATGATAACTTTGACATCATAGAGGGACTCATGACCATAGTCCATGTCATCGCTGTCACCCTGAAGATAATGGATGAGCCCTCTGGGGATCTGATGATGGCTCTGGAACTGCCCAGAAGATCATCCTGTATCCACAGACACTGCCAACCTATGGGCAAAGTCATCCCAGAACTGAACAGCAAACTCAGCATGGCCTTCCATGTTTCTTTCATTTTTTAAATTTTATTTATTTTCTTTTTTACTTATTCACTTTACATCCTGTAGACGTTGCAGATTTTTAATCATACCCAACCTGCTTTCAAATCTCGATTACGGAAATTTCACATAATAGCCTTACAAATCTTGAGATGAGATTTATACCTTAGCAAATGTTGTGAGACACCATATAGTTGCTGGGAATTGAACTCAGGCCTTCTGGAAGAGCAAACAGTTCTCTTAACTGCCGAGCCATCTCCCCAGCACGCCATGTTTCTATCCTCAGTGTATCCACCATGGATGTGCCATCTGGTGACAGCTGCCAAGAATAACACAGGCATTGGAGGGCCGACTAAAGGGCATCCTGGGTTACACTGAGGACCAGTGTAGGGGCTGGCATTGCTCTCAGTGTTGCAAAGCTCATTTCCTGGTATGGCAACAGATATAGCTATAGCAACAGAGGGTTGGACCTCATGGTTCACACGACTTCCAAAGAGTAAGAAGTCCCAGACCATCCACCCCAATGGAGCAAGAAGAGAGGCCCTTGATTACTGAGGAACGCCTGTCTCAAGTCAACTCCCAACACACTGAGCACTCTTTATAGCTTCTGTTCTAGACCTAGGAGAAGGGGAGGGGGCTTGGGAGCTCTATTGTCTTGAATACCATCAGTAAAGTTCACTTCACCCCAACCTCTATAGGAATCAAGAGACGTGAATGTGGAAGGTAGGGATTTGTAGAGTCATGGGAAGTTGTGAGAAAAGTTTTTACCTGAATAAAAACTCAATTGGTCAAAATCAGTCACCACATAAATTATTTAACGCTTACAAGTTTCAATATTTGCTTCAAATGCACTTGAGTGCCTTTGGGTGTATAGAGATACACTGCTTCGATCTCGCTTTAGGGAAGGTCTGCTCCAGCTGTTGGAGGGCTGCTGGCTCCAGCTTTCTTGACAGCAGGGTCTCTTGCAGAACTCCCTCCATCGGGACAGGCTGATAAAGCCCCGGCCATTTTGACCCATGACAACCAAGACTGCTATTTCCATTCCACAGCTCCCTAATGTGCCCGGGTCCCCCTCTGCCCTCTCCTGTTTCTCCCGTGAGGGTTTGTCTCAAGGGCACTCCCTAAACACATCCTACTTTCTAAACAGCTTCAGAGCCTGCTTCCTGTGGATGCCAAGCTGCAAGAACACTTCACTGAAAAATATGACCCAGCTCAGAGAACTCCGAGGAAAGCAACCATTGCCAAGTGATGTATAAACATTTCTAGCTCGAGTCATTCCAGTTGTATTTTGAGTGGCTTTTCCTTAGCATGCTGTTGTGGTAAACATTTTCTTTCACATAAACTTCTACCACCCCCCTCTCTCTCAGAGCCATACTGTGAAAACATAAAAAGGCCAATAGAGAAACGAGATGGCGTCTTCATTTCTTAACCATTCAAGGTTGGCTTAGTCACAGAGAGGAAGATCATGGTTTATTCTGACCACTGAACAACAGCAACAGCAACAACAACACCAACACCACCTCCTAAAGTGGTCTAATTGTGAGAACTGTCCCTGCACGGTCCCCCAACCCCACTAACATTAGTTAGGCCTAGATATTTAAACTGCCACTCGAACCCCAGACCTGAATAGAGTTATAGCAATCTTTTAGACTAGCAGAGATACGCTTCCATTCTGTTATCCCTTGCAGGTCCAGATGGGCGACAGGACATTGTGTTCTTAGCTCTCCTTAAGAACACTCAGTAGCCAAGCCAAGGAAGGCGCATGAGCGCGTGCGTGCGTGCGCGCGTGCGTGCGCGCGTGGGTGCGTGTGTTTCTGAAAGATTTCAATACTCTTAACTTTGGTTTTTAGGAAACAGTTCTATGTGTCTTCGTTCTGATTTTTTCTAGGAATTCTGTGTAGCCCGGAGCTGACTTGGGGCAGAAGAAACTCTTATCCTCACCGTGGACGAAAAACCCACCTTCAAAATTTAGGCCAGGAATCTATGAACAAAACACCCCCTCCCCCAATTTTCTTTTCTTCAGTGCTGAGAACTCGAGCCACGGTTCAAAGTACCCTACCACTGAACTACCCTGCCAGCTCTGGTTGCTCCCCTTCTCTGCTGTGCTGGGGACTGGGACGTGTGCTTTACATTGAGACCCAGATCCAGCCAGTTTGTTTGCTCATTTTTATTTTTAAGATGGGATTGTCTAGAAAATAACGATTTATGATGCAAAAAAACCAAACCAAACCAAACCAAAAGAAAGAAAGAAAAAAAGAACCAACCCCAGGGTTGCCTGCGGGAGATTGTTTTTAGTATTACCCTATCCATACCATAATCCATGAACTTGCAATCCCTTATACACAAATGGCATAACATTTACATATACAATGAACACCCTCCCTCAGACTTTAATCATCCCTAGCTTGCTTATAATGCTTAATGCCATGCAAGGAGTATTAAATTCTTTAAGGAATATGGTATGTGTGTGGGTTGTTTGGGTACAGCACCGATACGAATTCCCGTTGTTTCTGATTTGTGGTTCGTTGACTGCCCGGTGCAAAGGGCTTGTGGAAGAAGACCCACTAAAGTGTGACTTGGGCTTTTCCTTTTAGAGACAGCCATAAGAAAGAGTTATCTTGGGGACCACTGCGATATTGTAAATCTCATATATTTCAGGAATTATTTCGACCTTACTTGTCAGTTTGGTCATACAGTGCTCTGTCTCTTAAAGGAAAGGTCACTATTTGTGAGAAAAGAGACACAAGATGAAAATGGTAGGTAGCTTCTGGAGAGGTGGTTCTCAACCTGTGGATCCAGCAACTCTTTCACGGAGGTCGCATATCAGATATCCTGCTTATCAGAGAGTCTCGTTATGATTCTTAACAATAGCAAAATTACAAGTATGAAGTAGCA
Source organism: Rattus rattus (assembly GCF_011064425.1). Lineage (NCBI taxonomy): Eukaryota > Metazoa > Chordata > Mammalia > Rodentia > Muridae > Rattus > Rattus rattus. The sequence goes on along the minus strand of NC_046160.1, from coordinate 14,174,288 downwards.
ACAAAAATAATTTTATAGTTGAGGGTCACCACAACATTTGGAACTGTATTAAGGGATCAAAGCATTAGGAAGTTGAGAACCACTGTTCTGGAGGGAACTCTTTTCCCAGGGGCTTCCAGTCCAGGGCCCCCTTCCTCTAGGTCTCAGTTAGACCACCTAGAGCCTGGGACAGTGCCTGGTACAGAGCGTTGCACAAATATTGATTCTGTCAAGTGTCATCCATGAATAGATGCAGAAAACTACTTACAGCCCTCAGGGCCTGTTAAACCTTTCCGCATCTATGGCGTGGGGGACTACACAAAGGCTTTTCCTTGTCCTTCCTTCCTTCCTCCCTCCCTCCCTCCCTCTTTCCCTCCCTCCCTCCCTCCCCCTTCCCTCCCTCCCTCCCATACTTTCTAAAATAAGAAAGTAGCTTTCTTTGTTCCTTGGATTTTAAAGCTCGTGTCACCAAGGGAAGCCCAGTCCCCTGGCTTGCAGGCTTCTGGGAGAGGAGCAGTGCTGGTTTGCGGTAGCGCAGCGCAGCGGGAGGCCACAGGAGGCGACTGGGAGGCAGACAGTCAACCCAGGGGTGGAGAAGAGGGAAGGCAGGGCGACCGGCGCGCGTTCCCGGGCTCGTGACCGCCGGCGGCCCCGGGAATCCGCGCCCACACACTCTTGCAGAGATGGCAGGCGGCGAAGACAGGCGCGTCGTGGGCACCCGCCACCTGCTGCTGCTGGCGACCATCCTGTCGCTGACAGCCGGGATTCTGAGTCCGGTCTCCGCTGTTGCCTGGACGCAGGAGAAGGTGAGGGGCTGCTGCTGCGTTCTGTACCTGAGTGGCTTTTGGAGGGTGCCAGAACCTGGGACTCGGCCACCTTCCCCTGCACTAGCGGGAGGTGGGTTAGGGATGCTGTCCCCTTGCCCAGGCGCCAAGTCCTCACTCAGCTCCTGGGAAGCCAGAGCTCTCTCTCCCAAGTCTGGGCGCCAGGGCTGGTCTAGGGGCTGCGCTGGAGTAGCCTGGGGGCTGGGTGATGTCACCCGCCTCCCTTTGGCTGCGCTCTGATGGGGGTGCTGCTAGGCGCAGGAAGTATGTCTCACTGGCCGTGGAAGAACAGGGACATGGGGGCGCCACTGCCCAATCGCGACCCGCGAGGCACGCGCGACACGCGTTAGCTCCTGGGTGCCTAGACTGAGCGTCTAGGGGTGTGTGTCCCCGCGGATCCCCAGCAATTGCATTCAAAGATGCTCCATGGGGAATTGAGTTTCCTTGTGGACTCAGGGCCAGCGTATTGTTAAATATTTAAAAGAGACACACACTGTTTTCAGATAAATGAATTCAGTTGTGGAAATCTCATTTAAGGAATTCAGAATAAAAATGATTTGCCAAGTCGCTTTTGTGAGAAGAAGTAGATTCACAACTACTCCCTTTTCTTGTGCAACAGTTTTGAAATCACGAAATTGCTACGAGCTGTGCAACTGATGATGGTTTTGGAATAAAATGGCATGTCTTTAAAGAAACTTAAGAAAAGCATCGGTCTCGGGATATAAACTTCCGACAGCATTGCTAAAGGAGTATTTTAAATGCTTTTTGCATTTCCGCACGTCCAAAATGCTCATTCCTAGTTAGTCTCACGCAGTTGTGTATGAATGGCCCACTTCAGGTGAGCGCAGGCTCAGCCAGATTCTCTTCAGGACTCACGACAGATCCCCATTTACAAGGGGAGTCTGGAGTGGGTGTGGGGAGTCGACACCACACAACTTCAGTCTCTCCAGGATGAGAAAAACCACTTCCTCAGAGGCTAGGAAGTTCTTCTCAAGAAGTTGAGCAAACCCTCTCCTGAAAGGCTTTGGGGTACCTGGGAGTTCAAGCACCGAGAAAGGACTTTAAAACCAGAATGTGGCACCACCAAATTTATCTTTTAAGACACTTTCAAATGAGTACACGCAGGGTCTGTGGGCATACGTAAGAGGCAGAGGTATTTCTAGGTGGGAGAACATTCTGTGATTATTTTTTTTTTAAAGAAATTTCCTTTTGATTTATTCTCATCTCATATTTTAATCTCTATGGCAATTTCCTCTCCCTCTGCCACCCCCTTTACTCTTGGTTCACCCCCTCGTCCACCTCTCCTCAGAAAAGAGCAGGTCTCCTAGGGACATTAACGGACAGGACATAAAAACCTACATTAGGACCAGACACACAGTCCCACATCAAGGCAGAATGAGGCAACCCAGTAGAAGAAAAAGTGTCCCATAGGCAGGCAAGAGAGTCAGAGATAGCTCCTGCCCTCACTGTTAGGAATCCCACAAGAACACCAAGCATCACAACCATATCCTATACGCAGAGGTCCTAGGTCAGACAGGCTCCCTGATCTCTAAGCAGAGGTCCTAGGTCAGACAGGCTCCCTGATCTCTAAGCCCACTTGAGTTCTGGTCAGTTGATTCCATGGGCCGTGTTCTTGCAGTGCTCTTAAAATGTTTTAAACTAATTCAGATTTAACTTTCGAGAACTGTCTTTTGAAATATGAATTTCTTGTTTTCTTTATCTTAAGACGCTTCTAACAACTGTTTCACTGGGAAAGCAAAATGCTCTCAAGTGGCAGGAGCAAATGACAGTCAGCCATGACCGTTTCTCAGTTAATAGCTCCTCCTTTCCTCCTCGTTCTAAAAGTCTCCATAAAGTCTTCTGGGAGGCCAGCTACACTTTACAGCCTGGGAGATGAATCAGCCTACACTTAAATGCACACCTTCCTGCCTTTTATGACGTTTGACTGTTTAATCAGACAAGGCATGCTCTTGGTGCACTGGTGTGCCAACAGAAGTATGATAATGAAAGCGTTGGTTTTGAAATCCATTACCTGTGTTTGGAAACAGAGGCGTGTCCCTTGGAGCATCCGATGAGGAAAGCACATCAACCCTGCTTTATGGCTGTCTTTAGAACCACGATTTGAAGCCTAGAAACCTTCCACAGAAACAAATGACCACAGTCCTGACTGGGCCCACGTGTGTGTATATGGAAGGATATTGACATGAAGTTGCCAGATAGATAATATGAATCACGTGAATCTCACGGTAGTGGAGAAGAGTGTGTTTATCTCTGTTACAGACTGGAAATCAGGAACCCTGATCTTCCCAGTTCTGCTTTACTCTCTCTTTTTTAAGGTAGATAAATATTGGCTGGCAGAGGAACAGTGTCTAGATAGCCCAGGAGAGAGAGAGAGAGAGAGAGAGAGAGAGAGAGAGAGAGAGAGAGAGAGAGAGAGAGTGTGTGTGTGTGTGTGTGTGTGTGTGTGTGTGTGTGTGTGTGTGTGTGTGTGTGAATCTGTGTGGGGGATTCATGTGTTTGGGCATCTTTTTCCCCCAAATTCCTAGATTCCCAGTTCCTTGACCTCTCTCCTCCAGCTTTCAGGTTATCTTTATGCTGAAGGGTGATCTGGACCTAGAATGACTGGTCCCGAATCCCACTCTCCCTCATCCCCAGTCCTGGCTCTTTGCTACAGACCCATTCTTTTGGTTTAGTGGTTTGTTTGTTTGTTTGTTTTAAATCTTATTAAATTAGTTCTCCTTTAGAGAACCGCCGGCTATGGAAATGCTCCCTACGTTTTAGAAGGAATGTTGGCTCCAGTGAACTAAATGGTGCAGCCTCACTTGACATGTTCTGGTTGTGAATGTAACATGTACTCATGTTACACATGTTACATATGAGTACATGTTACACAAAAACACAAATCAGTGTATTCTTAAAAGAAAACAAGCATCACCCACAATCTCATTCTTCAGATAATTAATTCCTTTTAATCTTTGGGTGTTCATTGCCCCCCTCAATGTATGTACACATACACACACACACACACACACAGAGAGAGAGAGAGAGACAGAGAGAGAGAGAGAGAGAAAGAGAGAGAGAGAGAGACAGACAGAGAGAGACAGAGACATAGAGATAGAGACAGACAGAGAGAGGAAGAGACAGAGACAGAGAGAGATAGAGACAGAGAGAGACAGAGAGAGAGACAGAGAGAGACAGAGACAGAGAGAGATAGAGACAGAGAGACAGAGAGAGAGACAGAGAGAGGCAGAGAGAGACAGAGAGACAGAGAGATAGAGACAGAGAGAGAGACAGAGAGACAGAGACAGACAGAGAGGTAGAGACAGAGAGAGACAGAGAGACAGAGAGAAAAAGAGACAGACAGAGAGAGAGACAGAGAGACAGACAGAGAGAGAGAGGCAGAGACAGACAGAGAGATGGAGACAGAGACAGACAGAGACAGAGAGAGAGAGACAGAGAAAGAGAGACAGAGACAGAGAAAGAGAGCGAGAGATTTACAGACATTTCAGCTTGTTATAGGGATTGAATGAGTATGTAAAACAACATAGTGTCTGGCTTACATTAAAGGCTCCATGCATGTTAATTTTTTGCAGTCAGTATTGTGCATACAGTTCCATGTGATTAATAGTGTGTCATGAATCTTACTGTAAGCTGATAACACTCCCTGAAAGCATAACCTGGTGACTGCAAAACCATCATCAATTGATAACTTATTTCTTTGTCTTGAATGTCGAGGTTGCTTGCAAATCTGTACCAATAAAACTGAGACATGATGTATTTTGACTGGAAGAATTTCCCTTTACAGTGACAATGCTAAAGGAGGAAAACTCAGGTCATGTTAGAGGCGGAGAGGCAAAAACTTGGAAGGGCCCAGAGGAAGCCCTCACAAGCTGTAAATGGTTATCTGCCACACCTCCTGTTTCTCTGCTTTTGAAGCACTTGCTTCTCTAAACACCTAGAAGATTTCCCCCTCACTACCTTTACTTAGCCACTCTTCTACCTGTGAGTGGAAACTGGAGAGTCCAATGCAGGGACAGAGAGGTCCATGAAGACCTCTAGTGCGGGGAGAAAACCAGCTTCATCTCGGAGTTTCTACTATCTTGTGGTTTAGGAACATGACACCCGTTTTACGCATTAGGACATGTTTCTCTGACATAACTACTCAATGAGGAGTTGGGGCTGGTCCCTCAATTGTTGTGTTTCCTTCTCAGCTCTGATTTTAAGAAGGAAACCTATTTGCACTGGACAAAAAGGCAGAATCTCGGTCAGTTCCCTGCTCCTTTCCCTGCTGTGTCTACGCTGTCCATGGTTCACACACACATTCAGTAAAGGCTGGCTGAGTGGAACTTGCAGGTAGCAAAAGTTTAATCTGAGGACCGTCTGGAATGTTCATAAAAGAAGTGTGAATTTGCTGTGTCTCTGCCATGGTCTCCCTTACACCCATTTTTTTGGCCTTTCCGAATTATGTAATGAAATGCCTGGGGCCAGGTGATTAGACGGGAGATGCTTTGGGATATCTGATTCATGGGTTTGTTTTTTAGCTGATGCTTGTCACCTAGAGCAGACTTCATTGTCCTTTCTTGCCTGGATGAAAAGACAAGGCCCTGGGTGTAACAGAGCCTCTCTCCTCTGAGAATGTTGGCACCAACAGAAAAGGCTGAAGTACCTTTCAATTGAAACGTACCTAGAGTAAGCCTGGGATTTTCACTTGCCCTTGGGCTTTATGCTGTTCTGTTTTGTTTGTTTGGGGCCAGAGTATCACTGTGCTGTCCTGTTGTAGGACTGGAACTCACTGTGTAGGTCAGACTGATTCCAGACTTGGAGTGAGTCTCCTGTCTCTGGCTCTTGTGCTGGGAACCACAGGTATGCACCCCCATGTCCAGGTTCAGTATTGTGTTGGGTCCAGCGCCCATCCTCTGAGCCTATCTTTCCCACTTTTGTCTTTCTCATTCTTGTTTTGAAACAGGTTTTTGTTCTTAGTGAGTTCTGAATGTAAGAGTCCTTTAGTTCAGTGGTTCTCAGCCTTCCTAATACTGTGACCCCTTGATAACATTTCCTCGTGGTGGTGACTCCCAATCATATAAAATTATTTTTGTCACTACTTCATAACTGCAATTTTCCTAGTATTATGAATTGTAATGTAAATATCTGTTTGTAGTTGGACTTAGGTGATCCCTATAAAAAGGTTGGTTGAACCTCCAGAGGGGATTGAGAAACACTGCTTTTGTTGACTATATGCTGTTTGGCCTGTGCAGGCTGTATGTTTTTCTGCAAGCACTTATTTGTGAATCGGGAAGGTTTGCACAACTGATTCTAGTCGCTTTGCTTTCATTGCTCTTCACCAACTAGGAAGTTTGTCATTTTTTGTGATTTTTCAGATTCATCTGGTCCAGAAAGATGGGGGAAGTGCGCTTTATTGAAATTGACCATTTTTGTTGTATAGCCCAGGAGGTTGAAGAGTGGAGGAGAACTTAAAAGTGCTTATTCAGGAGCGTCCGTGGGTCTGTCCCTTGCACTTGCTATCAGCTACTGAGAATTTTTAAAAAAAAGTCATCCTCACAGGCAGCTTTCATAACACAGTACCATTTGCAGTTGGCAACTGTGATATTTAAATCCTGTACGCCAATTTGACAAGACTCTAGAACCTAGGAGACAAACCTCTGTGCATGCCCTGGGGGAGAATTTCTAGGTTGGGTTGAAAAGGTGGGAAGACACATCCTCCAGGTGGGTGGCTCCAGCCCATAGGCTAGAATCCCAGACAGGATGACTAAAAGGCAAAAAGAAGCGAAGCAGCAGCATTCATCTCCTGCTTCTGGGCTGTGCTGTGAGCAGCTGTCTCGGGAGCCCGGGGAACATTTACTTTGTATCCAGAGCATTCAAACTGAGCAAATTGTACCCTTCCTTCCTTAAATTGTGACTGTATGGCAACAGCGACGTGGAAAGGAGCAAACACAGAGACCATAAAGGGTTATTTACTTCATTCTTGCTTTTCTTAAGTCTTTTGAGATTTTTTTTCAAGCTTCTGCAGAGCACGCATTTAAACATGACTTTGATTTCCTTTCACTGTGGGCATGAAGTAAAGGACTCTACCCACAGGGACTAGGTTGGCTCTGGGGTTTGGGCAGTGAGCAATGACTAGAAAAGGAGCCATTGATAAAGTAGCTGTGTAAATAAGGATATTGGTTCATTTATTTATGAGGTGTGTGTGGCGGGAGGGATGACAAAGGACATCTTGGTGGGGTCGGTTTTCTCCTACAATATAGATTCTGGGTATTGGACTCAAGTCGTCAAGCTCCACAGCAAACACCTTTAACCACCGAGACATATTGCTGACCCCTGAAACAGATTTTGACACGACAGTTTGTATTTGTCACCATTACTGTTCTGGGCTGATGAGCTGTGAATTGTCAGAAGCATTGTGCAGAAATTTAAAACGGGCAAAGTTCGCAAGCACGGAACTAGGACATCTTGTTCTCTTGCAACTGGTAGCTACCTGGAACCAGGACATGTCTTGTCCCCTTGTACCAGGCAGCCACATGTCACTTCTGTCTTTTATACCCGCCTACGCATTCACCTAGTTTAGCATTTATGCCGACGGAGACGTGACTTTTACTTCTGTACTATATAAACACGTTTATCGCCAAGAAAAATGCCTTATCTGTCCATTACTTGAAATTACCCCATAGTTACCAGGCACTCAATGTGAAACACACCGTTGTGACTCTGGAGAGAGACAGGTAAATGGGAAAGAGTAGCTCTCCCAGGGCTCACGACTTATGTGGAATCCAGATATTAAACACGGCGCCTGAGGATGGCCTTCAGGCTGGAGCATGGAGAAGACAGGAGTTCTGAAGGTGAAGCGGGAGGGAAACAGTTTGAAGGGCAGACTGCATTGCTGGGATGCGAAGACCCTAAGGAGTAGAACTCGAAGTGCCTGGTTGCTAGGGTGACCAAAGCAAGATGAATGGGAGCCTGCAGCACATTCCGGGGCTTGCAGGCAGTGGGAGAGACGGCTATTTGTTGGGAAGGACCAACCATGCAGACCTCCCTTTCTGCCGCCATTTTCTTTGGTTCCCGTTTCACACTTTTCTTTTGTCCTTTAGATTCAGCTTTCTTCCTATGCTGTTTAATATCTAGCCTGAGGATTTAGACACCGGAGGTACTAAGGAGTCTAAAGCCTTCAATAACAAGTTTGTTTAAGAAATACATTTATCTATTGTACAGAGCTACCTAAGGCCATTTCCATACACGTGCGCAATGCACTTCAAGCATTATGCTGTGCTCTGCAAGCATTCCTCCCAGACACACGCAGAGTCCCCTTTGTCCCCCAGTTTGGTTTCCTCTCTCAAGTCATCTTATGAGTTTATAAGTCTATAAAGTTTCTAGTCGAATCTTTTCCTTCCAGTGAATGACATATGAAAGAAATACACTTCTTAACTTGTGTGCGTGCGTGTGTGTGTGTGTGTGTGTGTGTGTGTGTGTGTGTGTGTGTGTGTGCGCATGCGCAGCATTGCACCTATGTGGGGGTCAGAGGACGACTTGCAGGAGATGGCTTTCTCCTTCCGCCATGTGGGTTCGGAGAATTGAACATAGGTTCCTAAGACTGGGCAGCAGGTGCCTGTACCCATTGAGTCATCTCCCTGTCCCCTAGAAATATGCTTTAAAAATGTATTATTCCCAATAAGAAAAACCAAGGCCTTAATATATTTGGGGACAGTATTAGTATTCAAGAGTAAAGGCAAAGTGTGGAGATGAGGCAGAAGAGTGAGCACTGGGTTGGAAATCCTCCCGCCGCATTGTTTTTATGGATTTACCTTTAGCTGTCTACACGTGGCTTTACAGACCTCAGTTTCCATTGGTGGATATCAGGGGGTTGGACTAGATTACTAAGTGACTTATCCAGGTCTCACATTCTGCACTGCTTTACCGTACAATGAAGAAAACTAGCGCCTTGGATATTTACCAGGCAATCTGCATGCACTTAGGCTCATTTAGTCCTAAGTCCCTTTGGGTGTGGGTATTATCACCTCCATTTCTTCAGACAAGGAAACGGAGCCTGGATGGGGTTGGTTAAGCAACACAGCCACAGTCACAGCTAGTGGTGGGTGCTGAGTTGAGAGGCTATAGCTGGTCCAACAGCCTGTGCTCTTTGCATGGTAAACACTGGAGAGTTACACCCCAAAGTGCAGAGGGAGAGAAGCAACGAGGCAGAGCAGTGGTCTCCATTTCTACAGTGTCTCATTAGCTGCGTGGGTGGTTCATATGGAGAGAATTACCTGCCTGATTATTTTCACATATCCAGCTAACACTAATCCTGGAAGCAACTGTAGGATGGGCAGTTTCTGTTTTGCATTCCGAAGAACTCAATGTCCCTGTGTGTCAGTTTCCTCATTCCCATTAGGGAAGAACTTGTTTGATCAACCATTCATTTTCCTTTGAGGAGGAGTGCCACATCCCCTTGGAGTGTCTGATAAACTTGTAATGAATGTCTGATTCGTCATTTTGGGTGTCACGAGAAAAGTTCAGCCTGTGTAAAGACATACGATATACATTTGAACATTAGGTCTATTTAATTTTTTTTTTTTTGGTTCTTTTTTTTCGGGGCTGGGAACTGAACCCAGGGCCTTGCGCTTCCTAGGCAAGCGCTCTACCACTGAGCTAAATCCCCAACCCCAGGTCTATTTAATTTTTAAAGTTTTATTTTAATATATAAATGTACTAAAGAGTATTATAAGATTATTAAGTCGATGCTCTACAAGAGTTTCTATTTAGCCAGTATTGCAACTGTCAAACTCATGTTGAGAGAATTATTACCCAAGTCCACACTGATAGCAATTGAAAGCTAGAAAGAAGGCTCACTGTGTAAAAGTGCTTGCTGTACAAGCATGAGGACACGAGTCTGAACCCTCAGAGTCCATGCAAGAGTGAGGTGAGTAGTGTAGGAGCTCTGTAATACTAATGTCTATGGGGAGATGAGAGAATGGGACAGCAAAAGCCCCGAAGCATGTAGGCAATGAGCCTGCTGTACACACTCAGTGGACAAAACAGCAGGGAGACCCTGTCCTAAACAAGGTGGAAGGTGGGGACCAAGACCTGAAGTTGTCTTCTTACCTCCATAGAAACATGATGTCACACAGTGCGTGCACACACTGAGATTTAAAATGCGATAGATAAAGAAATGCATGTATATCATTTTATTTTTAAAACATTTTTTTTTTGTTTTATATTTTGTATGTCCTGCTTAGGGTTACTGTTGGCTGATGAAACATCGTGGCCAAAGCAGCTTGGGGAGGGAGGAGAGGGTTTATTTCAGCTTACACTTTCAGGTGATAGTCCATCGCTGAGGGAAGTCAGGGCAGGAACTCAAACATGGCAGGAGCTGATCCCTTGGAGGGGTGCTGCTTACTGGTTTGCTCCTTGTAGCTTGCTCAGCCTGCTTTCTTATAGAAGCCAGTATCACCGGCAAAAGGGTGGCACTTCCTACAATGGGCTGGGCCGTCCTCCATCAATCACTGATTACGAAAATGTTCTACAGGCTTGCCTCCAGCCCTATCTTAGGAAGGGTTTTCTCAGTTGGGGTTTCCTCCTCTCAGATGACTCCAGCTTGTGTCAAGTTGACATAAAACCAGTCAGCACAATGTGTATGTGTGCGAGTGCCTATAAATTATGTGTGCCTGATGCCTACAGAAACCAGAAGAGGGCACTGGATTCCCCAAGGCTGAAGGTTTAGATGGTTGTAAGCCGCCATATAGACACCGGGAATTAAAACTGTGTCTTGTTTAAGAGCAGTCAGTCCTCCTCAGCCCCAAGGGATATAATTTAAAATAGTCTAGTAACTATATTGAGAGGTTAAAAGTGAAACTAATTTTAACAAATATTTCACCTATAGCATAATAAAAATTTTTTCATCACGTAACCAGAAATATACGAATGATGTAATTTCTTCTTTTTATAAAAACGTCTTAGAAAGTGAAATATTTTCCAGGTGTGGTAGCGCATGCCTTTAATCTCAGAGCTTGGTGGTTGCAGGCCAGCCTGGTCTACATAATGCACTCCAGATCAGCCAAGAACAGACAGTGAGACACTGTCTCAAAAACAAAAACAAGAGCAAGAAATAAAAATTCCAACCCCCCCAAGCCTTGAAGTACACCTCAATTTTCTAGCTACCTTTCAAGTCTTAATAGTCACGAATGACTCGTAGCCTCCTGTATTGGATAGGGCAGGTCTAGAACAACTCTATTTACTGGGTTTTTTTCCTGGGAAGTGAGAAATGACGAGAACTGAGTCTGCAGATGGCAGCTGGAGCTCTTGCTCTAGCTTCCCTGCTTGTAGTTCTGAAGTACCTCACTGCCTGTTATAAAGCAGCCCTCCTAACAGGGCATTTCTTTGCTGTCTCCAGCTTTCTTAGTATTAAATTTTCTCCAGATGATAGTCTCAAGATTGTTCCTTTTTTGTTGTTGTTACATTGATACATTGATATAGGTTTCCTCTGTGTAGTCCAGGCTGGCATTGAACTTGTAATCTTCATGCCTCTGCCTCCTTAGTGTTGATACTCTGTACAGTTGTTATTAATTTTTTAAATTGTGTGCGCGTGCGCGCGCGCGTGTGTGTGTTTGTGTACGTGTGTGTACACCATGGTGTATGTAGGGAGGTCAGAGGATAACTTGCTGGAATCATTACCCTTCTTACACCATGTGGGTCCCAGAGATAGAACTGAGCTCTCCGAGCTTGTTGGCAAATGCTGATCCCCTGATCCATTTCACCAGCCCATAACTGTTATTTTTAAACCTCAGCTTTACAATGCAATTATTCAGAAAGGTCATCTGAAGTCACACCAGTTGTAAGTGTGTCTTACCACGAAAGCATGCCTTTCAATTTTGTTTTTAAAACATGCTGCCAAAATCTTGATGTTTGAAGGGGACAGTTTTACAATTGCATCCTTAACCTCCTACGACATAAACCTTACTCCCTTATTTTGAGTTTTTTTTTAAAGCTACTAATCACAAACGTACAGTGCTAAGCCTTAAACACATGCAATCAGAGCTAAGTGCTTTTTATTTGACCGCAGAACTACCACCAACCAGCACATCTGAATTCGTCATCTCTTCGGCAAGTGGCAGAAGCCACCAGCATTTCTGAGATGTGGCAAAACGACTTGAGACCACTGCTGATAGAACGATATCCTGGATCGCCCGGAAGCTATTCTGCTCGTCAGGTGAGAACACAATGCACACCAAAAGGTTTTAAATACTTTGCTTTCCCGTGAGGGATAAGATGGCGGCTTAAGTTCTGAGTCACGTATGACGTTATCTCATTACTCACTATCAGAGGTAACCAAGAAAGGCCAACACCTGAGAGTGTCTACTCTGAATTGAGTGATACACATTTATTCAAAATCACTCTATGTGTGAAATCAATGTCTTGGCCACAGCAACAATAGTTCAGGACACTAAGGTCCCTGCTCTTGGTCACTTCAAGGACACATTCCTAGCTTACTAACCAATTTTTGTGGACTCTAAAATTCAGACTTCAGCAGCTTTTCACGTGCTTGCTTAGCAGTTCCAGGGCAAGAGTGAGTCATTGAGTTGCCGGCCTTTTTCCTCTTGAGGGAAATTTTTTTCTTGGCTGAGGCCAATGGTTAGATTCTGTCTACAGTTGAGCTTCTCAAACATTTACTTTGCCCACAGTAAAAACATATGCTGTATTTTTTCAGACAAGGATGTTTAACAATATATTTAGCTGTAATAAATGTTTTTGGAAAACTGTTCATGTTACTGTCCATAATTTACTTAGATATTGTAAATTCCACTTTATTTCTAGGCTCATTGATTTTTACCACTGCTGCTTGAAGGGCAGTGCTGTAGAGGGAAGAATAAGCCATAAGCGGGGCTAGACCTTGAATTTCTCTTTGTCAATCTGCCTGAACCACATGAAATCCTACCTCTCAATGTTTGCTTTTTCTGAACTCATCTCATCGAGGGGACAGCAGCTTGGGAAGGAATGGGACTGGCCTCTCAATGCCTCTTACTAAACATTCTACTTGCTCAACTTCTTAGACAAAAACCTTGGCAACGACTACTATGTCTAGAGACCAGCATGCTTTATCTACCCGGCTCCTAGCTCTTCCTTTTCTTCTGTGTAGCTTCTGCCTCCCGAGTGTACCCCTGACAGATGTATGTATTGGCTTTTTTTAACCCCCTTCTTTTCATTTGAATAGATGGTCACACACGTGCACCCACCCAAGAGTTAGCTTGGATTCCTGAATGAAAGATATGCCCCCCCACACCAGTTAATTTTAATATACCTTGACTAGCTCAATGGCTGGATGTTTCTACTCCTGAATTAACATCTTTTCAAATCTGTATTTCTTCTCTGCTACCCCAACACAATTAGGGAAATGGCCTGTGTGGCCACGTTCCCTGAGTCTCACATGTCAGCAGGCCTTTGGGTCTGGTCTTTCTTCTTCTCTGTAATGGCTATCTCTGCCCTTTCCTTTCTCTCAGTCCCTAGCCTGCACAAATCTAAAGGTCCCTCCTCAGTCTACCTGCCCGACCATTGGCTCTTTACTGATCAATCAAAAACCAACTGGGAAAAAAAAACCAACTGGGGACAAGGACCTTCAGCATTTGGACATGCAGATTCTCCATTTTTTGGAGGGGGCGGTCATCATTAGAACCAATCCCCAACAAAACCCTAACAGACTTGGTTATTTTAGCCTTCAGAAACACTGAGGAATGGTGATGATGATGGCAGTGGTGGTGGTGGTGGTGGTGGTGGTGGTGGTGGTGGTGGTGGTAGTGGTAATGGAGGAAAAGGAGGAGGGGAAGGAGGAGGAGGAGGGGAAGGAGAAGGAGGAGGGGAAGGAGAAGGAGGAGTAGGAGGTAAGGGATCAGGAGAAGAAGGAGGGGGAGGAGGAAGAGAAAGAGAAGGAGGAAGATAATGATGGCCAACTTCTGTCCTTTCTTAACTCCTTTTCTTTCTTTTCATTAATATATATTTTTTGATACACAGTATCACTTTATAATCCAGGCTGGCCTAGAACTTACCATGTATCCCGGGCTGGCCTGAAATTTGAGGTAGTCTTTCTGTCTGATTCTCTCAGGATGTAGGATTGCATTTGTGAGCTACCATGCCTGGATGGATGATGGCTAACTTTCGAACAGCACATTTAGTTCCCACAACAATGCTACATTCCTATCCCAATATACCTATTTAAAAAGATCCGAGGCTTAGCTATCTGCAGCTATGTGTATGCTAGCAACTTGAACTCAGATCTGCTTGATTTTTCTATCACTAGAGATTTGGGAGGAATTAGATCAATGATAAATGAACCCAATAACTTCAGCTCTGGGTCTTCCCATAGCATACTGGAGAGCGAGGTACACATTATTTATCTCACGTTTTCTCAAGGCCTCGTGTCCTAAGAATTTTCTTGAACGTGTCAGAATGTTTGCTTCTCAAAGTCCTCAGCTCTTCATCTGGAAACAATCTGGGTCTATGATACTCACTTGATCTAACCTTTCCCATTTTTAAACTCTGTTGACTCAGAAGGCTATGTACATGCAGATACACATATGTATACTGGAGGCCCAAGTTCCTTATTCCTAGAAGGCCATAAACATAGTGAACATTGTTGAAACTGTGTCTTCTATGGATATGTAGCATAGACAGTACGCATAGGTATTGTTATGATTTAAAAGATTCAGGGGCTGGAGAGATGGCTCAGCAGTTAAGAGAGTATACTGCTCTTGCGGAGGACCATAGTATGCTTCCTAGCACTCACATTGAGTGGTTCAGAACTGCTTGTAACTCCAACTCCAGGGAAACTCAACAGCCTTGATCTCACATGCACATAACTACACACAGACACATGCATAAAAAAAATAAAAAGTTTAAAGAAAGAAAGATAGATATCCATCTAAGTGTTCCCGAGTCTACAGTAGCATTGACCACTGTTTTGAAGGGGTAGAAGCAAATGAATTGGTAGCATTTTTAGAATGTGTTGGGCAGTAGGCAGGACTGCCTGTATGTGGCCTGACTGACATAGCAGTAGATGATAACAGGATGATCATTTTAGAAATTTTACTTTACCTTGCCCCTTACGGAAGAGCTGGCCCTGCCCCTCCCCAGCCACCTTGGCTCTCCTCAGTTGATGGCTTCTGGTGAGGGATACAGGCAGAGAAAGACTCATCCTCTTCTAGGGTGCTGGCCACTAGGAATTTGACCATTTCCCAGGGAGTATATGGGTAACACAAAATGGACTTGTTTTTTCCTCTTTTTAATGGGGAGACCACTGAGGAGCGGGTTGGGAATGGGAAGATAGGGAAGTGAGTGTTATCTGGATACACAATGTGAGATTTCCAAATAATCAATTAAACAATACAAAAGAAATTTTACCTAAGTCTTATTACTTTCACTAAGAAAATTGCTATCAGTAATCTATGATGTCTCTTAAGTTGTGGAAGAGAAAAAGCTTCTTCATTTGAAATTGAAAAAGAGACAATTATTGTGAGGGGACCTTGTTAAGAATCTTATATCGAGTAGGGTCACAGCCTTTCATTCAGAGCCAAATTTAAGCAGCCATGATAAGAAAAATTGTTCCCTTTAGGCCTCTTGGGAAGTAGGTCAGGTCTCTGTAGTTCATAGAGACACACAGTTTTGATTTAAGAAGATTCTCAGCTTTCGAACCCTGAGGACTAGATACAAAGTGATTTGTGGGTTAACTCTTATAGTTACAGGATAGATGCACATCTCTATGAGTTCTTTTGGAGGGAATATATTTCGGAGAGTTGTGTCTTAAAACTTGCATTTATGACCTTTGATCAGCGAGGCCCAAACTGACTATTGAATTTAAATTTAAGTTTAAAGATATAGCTTATTCATAAAAAATAAATCGAAGGCATTAAATTGTGGGCATGTCAGTGATTTTCAGTGTAGACACAGAAAGTAAACTAAAGTCAAAACTGAATTTCACGGAAAGGTGTGTAGGCATGTTTATTGCTGGTGCACAGTCATCAATGGAGAACTCTGTGTGGGGTATCTTCTGCTTCGATCCCCAGAGCCTTGTGCAGGGGATAGCCTAGAAGAGAGTTAACTGGGAGTTCACACTGGCGGGGTCGGAATTCTCACAATAGTACACTTGCAGACTTAGTGCAAGTACTGGAGGGAGACTCCTCTACTTCCTCAGAACAATCCTGATCTGCTGCTGGTAGCACAGTTCCTCAGGTTCTCAAAATTAGAATTTACATTTAATCCCATTAGACCTAGGACCATATATTAATCTTAACCTAGAATAGCTTCCTCTACGGCCTCACCCAGAATCAGTATGCCAAATGATAGTCTTTCTACCTCGACCCCTCATCATTCTGTAGGGCCCAGCCTTTGATCCCTCAGAGTCAAGTGTGAACTGCTGTTTAGACCTCAGAAATATTGTGATAAAGGCAGTGGTTTGGGGAACCTCCTTCAGAGACTTCTGGTGGAGATTTGGAGACTAAATAAATCTGGAAGCTAAAAACACCACTGGACATTGGTGTCCTAATTTCATCCTAGTTACTAAGATAAATGAAAATATTTATTTTGCATACAAAAAGGTTACTTCAGCGACAGCTATTTGGGGCTCTTGCTGATTGTTTTTTGTGGAAGTTGGTATGCATATAGATGTTAGGATCATGGCCAAGCGTGGGGAAATTGAGTTGAAGAATGAGGTTCTGGGTGAAGCTTCTGAACAATGCTAACAGATAACCTTTAACAGATCCTTTAAAATCCCAATGCACCTCTCAGGCTACTATCGGTGTTAAGAAGCCATTTTATGGAGTGGTTTGTCATCTGGACACCAGATGTGCTGGAGTTAAACAAAGTCTAGGGATAACTCATTTTTATCCTCTTCAGAAAAACTCATCTTGGATCACAGTGCTCTCTTTCTCTAGTGAAACAATGAACGTTCTATACCACGTGATTTTATATGTCCTCATTACATTAACTCACATCAATTCAAGTTCCCTATGATAGACTACTGTGAACAAAATGTAGTATAGGACTTGTGGGGGCATAACGAAGTAAAGGACATATGAGAGCAGGTTGTGAAAAGACTCTAAGCGTTTCTTTTGATGAATGGAAAAAGCGAGTCTACAGAGCAGCAGCTGAAAAGCAAGGTGAAGGATGCAGAGCACTGTTTAGGTGAAAGTCTATCAACTCACACCAAAGGAATTTGTCTATTTGCCTTTTTCAAGATCGATGATGTACCACAGAACCTCCACCCACTCTGTTTAAGTTCCCCTCTTCTTGGAAGCTTCCTCCTGGAATCTGTGCAAAGCTCTTTGTGCCTGTGTGTCATGTTACATCAGCAGGCTGCAGGCCACACAAGACTTGGCCAGAATAGAAAATCCTGTATTTCTTTGGGAGGGAAAAAGAAACCCTCCTGTTTGTTTCCAGCTATTATGAGTTATTTGTTCATTTATCTCAAGGTCTCTCCTGTCTAGATGTTAATTGTGGGACAAACTGTCAGTGATTATAATGGCTCATTTGTGGTCGGAGGTTTAGGAATGTTTTTTATTAAGGTACCTTACAAAGATGGAAACAACACCAGAGGGAAAGGAAGAGATAGAGTGAGAGAAACAAGTCCAAGGAAAAATAAGGACAGGGAAAGAGCAGAATGAGACAGCAGTGAGCTCGCTTTCAGTCTCTGGCATGGTAGTCCTTTCTTTACTTCCTACTTCCTGCCAGTCACCATGCTGCCCGGGAGGCCCAAAGTGGCCTTGAGGCAGTGCTGAGCGATTCCTCTGGTCTACAGATCTGGACCTACCTTGGATACAGAAAGAAATCTGAGATTCGAGTTGCTCATTGATTCTTACTGTAGGTAGGGTCTGACCATATGCCCATCCATCAGTTGCTATGAGAACTTTCTCTAAAGCTCTCAGCAGGCGAGTGCTAGTATATTCTCCCAGTGTTCAATACTCATGAAGCATTTCGGGACTTGGACCACATATGCTCATGCGCACATACACCCGCAGCGGCCATTTGTAATTTGGCACATGAGCACAGAGGCCATTTGTAATTCCTTGAAAGCTTAGACTGGAAGTTCATAGATCCGATATGCTTGATTTCTCAAACAGAGCATCTTGGCTTCTTACAAATGTTAACAGTAGTCTTCAGGAGTGCAGAGCTGAGTTTGTTCCCTGAGTCGTAGATGTGGCCACAACGATAGATTGTTAAGTGGACAAAACAAGGGTAGAATGGTATAAAAAGTATTCTGCTTTTCCTACAAAAGAACACACTCCTCTTTCAAATATATGTGCTTGTATGCTGGAGGGTTTGTGCAATCCAAGAGAAGTACATAGAAAGATCCACATCTGACTGCTAGTGTTGGTAAATATTGACAACTGAACAGGGTGGATAAGTAGGCTAAAGGTTAGGAGAGAGGGAGACGACCTCTTCTTTCAAGGAGGAATTGCTATTAACTAAAATAACAACTATGTAGTAATGCTATTACTATCAATAAACATGCAAGGCATGCATGCCATTACTACTAGCACTTGGAATGATGAGGAAGAAGGATTACCACAAATTCAATTCTAGCCTAGGGCCTCACCATATCCTCATTTTCAGTCTAGCCTGGGCTGGCTGTTGTTCCAACAGCAACAAAAGAAAGCATCACATCTGATTGTAGAGACACAGCTAACCAATGGGAACCATTTGTTTTGCTCAGCACATCATGCAGCGAATTCAGAGACTTCAGGCTGAGTGGGTCGTGGAAGTCGACACCTTCCTCAGTAGGACGCCCTACGGATATCGGTCCTTCTCAAATATCATCAGCACCCTTAATCCGGAAGCGAAACGACACCTGGTCCTTGCCTGCCACTATGACTCCAAATACTTTCCTCAATGGGACAGCAGAGTGTTTGTGGGAGCCACTGATTCAGCCGTGCCTTGCGCAATGATGTTGGAACTCGCTCGTGCCTTAGACAAGAAACTCCATTCCTTGAAGGTATCTGCTTTCTTTTTGCTGACTCCTAGGATAAAACAACAAACAAACAAACAAACAAAGTCAGCACCAACTCCATGAATTCTAGACTCCTTGGGGTGAGAAGGTCATTTGGAAACTTTGGGGTACATTTTAAAATAATTTGTTAAAAAAATATGAAATGGAAGAGGTATTATTTGGAAGATCACATACATGACTTGAAGTGTCTATCATGGGCATTAATTCACAGATAGATGATAATGGGTTCATCAACTGATTCCGTATATGCATACATACACACACACACATATATAATATATATCAGACTTGAATATATATTAAACTGAGCAAACTGAACATAATTTTTTTCAAATAATGAAATAAGGAAGAAAATGGTGCTGGCTGAAGTGTGGATTATGTTTTCTAGTGAGTCTTCTTGTTTACATAGCCGAGAAACATCATCACCTTCTGCTGGGAGAGAGGGGGACTCTGGAGTTTGGGGGGTAGAGTTATGGGAGATCTCCAGTGTGTGGCTAAATCAGGCATACCAAGATGAAAAGCACATGGCAGAAGTGTGTTGTGGTTGTACCTGTGAATCAGGGCTCAGTTTTACACAGCGTAGCAGAGTTTTTGTTATGCCTGCAGCTCAGAATGCTTTTGGGAAACTCAGGTTTGATTTCCGACTGTGTTCTTAAGGGTGCACAGGGTGGGGGGCATTGGGGGGCGCTGACCTAGATGAGGATGGATTATTCTGATACTGCTCAGTAAACATGACAAAGCGAATACAAAAGCTTGGTTCACAGGCAACCAATGCTTCCCCACTACCCTAGGCTTTAGCTTTTGATACAATGAAGGTAAAGAAATGAAGGGTTTATCTTGTAATGGAAGTAATAGAGATATTTGGTTTTGTTTTTGCTGGATATGCTGAATTTGAAGAAAGCAAGGATTGTTTATACCCTCTTCATATCCTTTTCACAGTTCTGTTTCATTTTTCTGGGCCTTCTGTAATGCCTTTGTCCCAGGACCTGCCCTCATTTGAACTGGTAACCATTCCTGAGGGAATTCATAGGCAGGCATGCCATTTTTTTTATACTTTCTAAAAGAAAGACATGGAATGAGTGAGGTGAGACTTAAAGACACATTCCTTCTTGTCACAAATAAATTTAATGCTCCAAATAAAACAGCATAGCCATGGAGCAAGAGGGTGGAACCAGACTGCTTGGTACCAAAGCATTCTGTGCACGCCCAAAGCAGAGGCCTTCTGGCCAAGCCCAGCCAGAGATGTTCTGTCCAATAAGAGGTAGTTTTCATTTTCTTCAGGCGTAAGGGCCCACGGGCCTCCCTGGAAAGTCAACAGCCAGATGACACTTAAAAGCAGTGGAATGACTTACATTGATTCATTCCGTTCTCAGCATTAGTTTACTTAGACAGGAGTAGACTCTAGTGAGTGCTGATTCAAAGTCCCTTGAGGCAAGCTGTTCTTTTGTTTCTTTTTACAAGTGGTGGGAAAAGAATCATGGCCTGCAACTTCTACTAATTTAGCTTTATGCCTGGATACCAGGAAGATCTTTGTGGCCTGACGTTTTAGTATTTTTTCTTTTTCAGTAATTGGGTTGAAGCCAAGGTCTCCTGCATGTGGGTAAATGTGCCCATTCTACAGACCCAGTCCTAGATTGCTTTTGTATTTTAAGACAGTATCTAAGTAAATTGTTCAGGCTGGCCTGGCCCTCTCGGAAGTCAAATAAGACTTGCAGTCTTCCTTCAGCCTTCTGAGTAGCTGGGATTATGGGAATGTGCTACCAACATGGCTTTGAAGGTTTTGGTGATGATATTATAAAGGCTCAACTATTATGGAATACAAAGCATCAAATTTCCTAATCTATTTGGGAGGCATTCAAGGCTAGCCTAATTTAGGTCAGAGTTCCAAGTCAGCCAGGGATACAAAAGAAAACAATCCACGAAGAAACAAACCTCCCAAACCCTTATTTTTTCTTTTATCTGGTACCACTCTAAAGCAACCAGGGAAACTGTTTTTGAAGAAACTAGGGAACGTGTGTTAGTAGGAACCACAATATGGAGACAAGTGGATGTCACAACAGAATGGGGAGAAGCCACACTCCTTGTGGAAATGGGAAAGCTTCAGAAAGTACCAAAACCCTAAGGGGAGGTAGTTAGAGGTCTGGTACACTTAGGAAGGCAGATGTGAGGCAGGGTGTGTGTGCGTGTGTGTGTGTGTGTGTGTGTGTGTGTGTGTGTGTGTGTGTGTGTGTGTGAGTATAAGAAACATACAGATGTATAGATTCCAAATTCGTGCCAGGCAGGGGAGGTGAATGTTCTCTTAGCTCTCAGAAAATGTCTAAGAACTTAAACCAAGGGTATTTTGGACTTGGGAGGACAAGCTTTAAAGAAGGGCAGTAATGAGGAACCCTAGGGAGACCAAGCAGATTATTAGGTAACTATCAGATTGAACAGCGAGGTCTTCAGGCTTTTCTTCCATTCCTAGCACCAGAAAGCCAGCAGCAGACAGAGGACTGGAGAAGCTGTCTCCAGAGAATGCAGATGCCACAGACAAGGATGCCAAGGGGGACATTTGGCCATCTTAAATGAGAACACTGAATAGACACCAGATTACTCTAAAGTGACTACAGTAGAGCCAACCAATTTGTGTCTCCAGTGAACATTTTAGTACCTTGTTCTTCAGGACAAACACACACCAGGCGTGGCCAGATGTTGGAGAACAGTTTCCACTGTGGAAGAAAACAAAAAAAAAAAACTAATTATGCAAATTGGAACATTAAATTGGAGGGAATAGGATAGATGCTACAAGGGGCAGCAGAAGATAGCTAGATGCTATTTAAACATCCTTAGAGATGAGAGAATTTATATTCATAAACGTCTTCAATAACATAGTAATCACGTCATAGCAAAAAAGTCTTGGAAAATTTGAAATTAAAAGTACTACTTTCAAGAAAGGCACAAAGGGCATAGGACTCTGAAGTAGAGGAAATATCTTTTCTAGAAAGAAGGAAAAAATCCCGAATAAATCAATGTTTCTTCGCAGGACCATTCCAGGTCATATAAACAGCTGAAAGTGATGCTGGACTTCTCAGTAGAAACCCTAGAAACTAGAAAACAATGAGGTCGTGCCTGAAAAATTGTAGCGTCTGTTATGTACGTGCGTGCTCACATGTGTGGGAGTTGTCTATTAAACATTTGTGTGGAGATGTTAATTTACCAGCTGATATGTGGTTGGTCTGGAGATTAGATGTGAGAACACACACACACACACACACACACACACACACACACACACACACACACTTCAGAATAGGTATCCACGAATAGATGCCAGCAGGGATGAGAAGACAACTAGGGAGCAAGTCCTGGTGCTCTTTGACATTCAGAGGGAGGAGACATGAAGGAGTCTTTGTCCATTCACTCTCACAGTGGCTATTTCATACTCCACCTCTCCCTAACCTGCAGTTCCTTACCTTGCCCACCCCCACTCCCAAGTTATAGCCTCAATCTCTTCTTGCCCGTCTCATTAGATGCCAAGCTCCCCACTCATGCACTAAATTCCATCTCCTGAAGGAGGTAGGCAGAACGTGTTCTTCTAGGCGTCAGATGGAGGGATTTTACCCAGGATAGAGCATCAGTTCTGCTGGATGCTGTCAGTAAGTCAGGGGTGATGAAGACCGAGGGCTGACCTTTGAATTTAGCGATGTGTAGGTCATAGGTGTTCTTGGCACAGCTTTCAGTAGATGGAGGAGATGAAGCCTGGAGGGATAGACTTAAGAACAGACTTCATGGAAATCCTGGGGGAGGTTTGGATCGATGTTACAGTAATGTACCTAAGTTGACGAAATTGATAAACTAGATGTTATTAGTGTATATCATACCTTATGGTTTACGGAACTGTTATAACTATGTTCAATGTATATCTAAGAGAAAAGGCCTTTTTAATGGACAAAAAGGGTGAGATGTGGATTTGATTTAAAGCTCACATTATGGGTTCCCAAATTACACGGACATTTGCTTGTCTACAGCCAGTGGCTGGGCAGGGAGACAGAGGCAGGACTTTGAGGTTCCCAGACAAGGAATGAGAGGGAGAAGGAGACTCACCATTGCTGAGGAAAGAGAAAGTCCCAGCCTGAGAAGTGTAGGACGGAGAGACAGAGAAACTGCCAACATGTAAGAGTTGGGAATCATGGCCCAGGAGGCTACAGGCCTGGGTCTATGGCTTCCAAGATAAAATATAGGTTTTAGTAATTAATAATTCAGGAATATTGGAAGGGAGAGTGTGTTAGGAAGGTTTGGAAGTGCCCAACCATTGAGTTGTTTAAGACATATTAAAATAAAAGGCTGTGTGTGTGTCTTTCATTTACAAATCCACAACATTAGGGCAGTAGGAGAAGCATGCACACACCCTTCAGGAGTTTAGATCGGATTAATTTATTACCACTTCAGGGAGACATGATTCATTTGGTAGAGCAATTGCTTTGCATGTTTGGGGTTCCTGGTTCAACACCCAGGACTAAAAAAAAATGGTGCTGAAGAATAAGGCTCAGGAACACTGCACATATAAAACTCTTCCGGTGGGTTTTTCTACAAATGGGAAAAAAAGGCCAACAGCTAACAAAGATAGCGAACCCATAGAACTATCCAGCAGAGACAGAAAACCTGATGTAGGAGAAATGGCGTTTGCTAAAGCAATGCCCTTGAGGAGATGGCGTTTAGTGCATATGTGGGGAGATTGGTGTCTAAGGAGACTGGCAGGAAGGAATCAAGGCCATCACTTGGGAGTAAGGATGGTTGAGCTGGGGAGCTGCAGGTTAGGGAAGGAAAAGTGTGAAATGCTCAGGGTGAGTGAATGACTGTATTTGCGTGTGTACAGCACAGTACAGAAAGGCTGTATCAAAATTTGTGCTCATGGATTTTTTTTTTAAAGAAATTTTATTTATTTACTTATTTATATGAATACACTGTAGTTGTGTTCAGATGCACCAGAACAGGGCATCAGATCTCATTACAGATGGCTGTGAGCCACCATGTGGTTGTTGGGATTTGAACTCAGGACCTGTGGAAGAGTAGTTAGTCAGTGCTCTTAATCGCTGAGCCATCTCTCCAGCCCCAGGCTCATGGGTTTTGAGCTAGGAAATGGCATGGTGGTTCATTTTTTTTTTTAGCCAGGTTCAGCATCTGGAGAATAGTCACAGAATAGGTAGAGGATAGTACTCCATTTTATTATTACTTTGTCCCATGAAAGCGTGACTATGAAGGGAGACAGGGGAAATGACAGTGTACTTAAGGGAGGGACTGGAGTGATTGCCAGAAATCTGGCCCAAAATGGAGTAAACAGGGTCATTAGAGGAGTGTGGCAGTGAAGAGGTGAGATTAAGTGGGCTTGGGGATTTGAATACCAAACGGACTGATCTGTATAGGAGAGTCATAGCCCAATTAAAAAAGGTAAACCTTGGTAGTTTTCCTAACAATGAATGTATGTTTCACACTTGAGCCCCTTGGCACATTGCATACCATACCTATGTATTTGTTTTCTCTCTCTCCTCACACGCCAAATGCATAGGATCTCTCAAGAGAAACACTAGAATTATTCTGCCTGTCCCTACAGTGTTCCTAGGGCAGACTCTTGAACTTAGATCCAATCACAAATTTCAGACTCCAGTGAGGTGAGAAGGCACCCAGTTGTTTTAGGTTGGGTTCCCAGGAAGCGCGTTCCGAGGCGGAACCTCACCTGAGGAGGAGCATCCAGGTCAGTGAGTAGGGAGTGGCCTTGGATCACCACTGGCAGCAGGGAGAGGGATGAGACGGGATTAGGAGGAGCAAGCCGTGGAGCTGCAGAGCAGGTTTTACCACAGCCTCAGCTAACTTCTGGGAAGCCATGGAGGTGGTGGCCCATAGCGAGGCTCAGGTGTCTGAATATGCAGTCATGGGATAAAGGATGCTCCCAGAAGGTGCATTCCAGGAGAGGCTGCAGCTGGGGCAACATATCCACCGGAGGGGGAGATTCAGTGGCAAGTCACCATGCTCATCACAGCAACCCCACAGTGTAACAGCTTGCTAGGGAGTGAGGGCACATGCAAGAGGATGATGCTTGCGTTGGAAGTGGTGTCAAGCAACTTCTGGCCCATCTTCATTTGCTCAGACCTCTTCTCTTCATGGAACATCTGTCTTTCTGCCCAGTTACTAGGAAAGAATGTTCCTTTTTAATCGACCGGAGCATTTTTTTGCCCTTCGTTTCCACTGACGATCGTCATGAACCCATCTTTCAGGATGTACTGTTCATAGAGTTCTCTGAAGACAATCCCAGGTCAATATGTCCTCACTAAGTGCTTTTGAATATACAGTCTGGGAGTCTGTGATTGGTCGAAGCTAGTTTCCATTGGTTTTATTTTATTTTTTTCGAATTGTTCTTTTTTTTTAACCAGGATGTCTCCGGTTCCAGGCCGGATCTCTCGCTCCGGCTAATTTTCTTTGATGGGGAAGAGGCCTTTCTTCACTGGTCTCCTCAAGATTCTCTGTATGGGTCTCGGCACTTAGCTCAGAAGATGGCATCAAGCCCTCACCCTCCTGGATCAAGAGGCACCAACCAACTGGATGGCATGGTCAGTCTGAGTAATTCCTTGGCTCTGTAGCTCAGTCCCTGTCTCCAGAGCAAAGGCTGCTGAGACCAAGTAAAGACTTAAAGAGCCACGAAATCCTCAGAGCACTGTTTATTGTGGAACATTCCTTGGCCAGCACTGGATTTTTGAGGAATCCCAGACCTAGAAAGAATGATTCTGTGTTAGAAGCTGTGTTTGGCTGAGCTTAATTAAAAGGATGTGGAAACGAGATTAAGGAGCCATTAGATTCAGTATGGTTTAGAGAGAGCGGCCGCCCCACCAGTATGCAGTATGGAGAGAGAGAAAGGCTCTTTCCAGACAGAGGAGGCTGGGAACCCCGGCAAGGGGAGGAAAGAGGACAGAGAGGAATTTCCCTTGTGTTTAAAGCACTACAGTGGCTGCAGTGTGGATGTTTAATTTGATGTGGTAGATTAATGTAGCATTTATGATGTGAGGGTAGAGACATTTTGAGGTTGCTTTAAAATTCTGCTGCAATTACTAAATATGGGTCCAGCCTCTAACCTCCATGATTCTCCTTCTGTAAATGTCCTCCTGTGACTCTCTTCCCGTACTCGATCGATCTTCACTCCGTCACCAAGTCCATACCCCACCCTGCTTATGCTACTCTCGGGAAGTCATTCCTCCCAGTGTTCTCTATCTGTCTCTGACACACTTCCTAAACCCCCAACCCTGCCTTCACACATGCCTGCTGATTGTCATCCTATGAACCAAATGAGCAACCGGTGTCCTCTAGGTTCTTTAACGCTCCTTATGTGAGCATGACTTTCTGGGGTATGCGGACAGCTCACTGTGAGTCAAAGGCAAATGGTCATCACTTGTTTACTTGTGCCTGAGCCGCTCAAAGGGGTTCAGACAAATAAGAGTTGATGCAGAAAGTTAATAGTTACCTATCAGCCCAGATAAACCATCCACAGTGATGGAAAGAACCATCCATTTCTCAAACAGAGACCTAGCCAATCTCATGAACTTGTTCCTATTTCAAACAAGCGTTTTCCCAAATGAATGAATATATATTTCAGTTGCACATACATGTATGTGTATATCATTCATGTCTACCATGTCTTTGGAATCTTCAAACCTGAAAACATTGATCTAGTATATGTCAGGTTTCACAGTAGGCAGTCACCCACACAGTATTTCGCTTATTTTGCTAATTCAGGAGGCCTTATTCTAGGTGGTGGTCTTCAGGAAGTGAGTCCTCCTGCCTGCTGATGTTTTATGGCTAAAATGAGCTAAGAGAAATTGGCTTAATTTGGCAGGCTAGAGCTAGGAGACTTCGGAGAGTAGCCGGATGGATCTCCTTGTTTGCTACACAAGGAAATAGCGATCCGGTAGCATGATGTATACAGTTTCCTTTAAAGGAATTCTTACATCCCTGTATGAGTCATAGTTTCTGTCATACTCACCTATCATTACAGATTAAAGTTAAAAATGCCCAATGATAATGGCGTAAATTAGACAGGTTTGAACTCCCACGCGAACACAGAGCAACCGTATCCTTTTCTCAAACCGTAAAATATGCCTCAAATCTCCCTTTTTAGTTTATTTTACTTATGCTCTTTCGATGCATAATACGTCCCCATTTAACCATGTTGCAAAAGCAAGATCTGCAGTGTTCTCTAAAATGGTTAGCAAATAGTGTTACTAACCCCCCTTTTCATTAAAAAAAGCTCTCTGTGTGATTCTTGATTATTAAAATGTGTTTAGTTTTGACTGTTTTTCTCTGCCGATGGGTTTGAAATATGCTTGGGTGACTATGACAGCAGTATTTTTCTCTCTTAGGATCTGTTGGTCTTACTGGATTTAATTGGAGCAGCAAATCCAACATTTCCTAATTTTTTCCCCAAGACTACCAGATGGTTTACTAGACTTCAAGCAATTGGTAAGCATCACACTTACTAAAGAGCAAAGCGCCGTTTCTTCCTACTGGCAAGCACCACACCTTAAAACTCACAGTTTATGATTTAAATGTGTTATTTAAATATTTAACCTACCTCGCTGGCATTTGTCTTGCCCTACCAATTAGTTTATTATTCCTAATTCTTCAGCAGGCCCAGTTTAGTTTCTTAGGTGGAATTCTATTTTGAAATGCAAACGTCAAAACACTCCATTTATAGATTCTTAGAAATGATGCCAAAAGATACTCTGGAATTTAATTTAATTTTCCATCTCAAATTCATCTCCTTCTATTTTCTTCCTTTGTCTTTCCCTACCAAGGAGTCCGTGTGCCTCCCTTAATTCCTTTTCTGAAACGCACACATCAATAAATTGTACCTAAGTGTGATTAAAATCTATTGCGCTGTCCTTGTTTGTGGAATTTACATTTTAACTATTTCTTTAATTGTATAAGAAAAATGTAACCCATGGATAAGGAAATATAAGTATTGATAGATAAGAATACTATTATTTGGTGGTAGTTGGGGCTTCCTCAGTTTTCTTAAACTCCCATTGTACTTGCTTCCTAGTTGATACTGTTTTACCCTTGAAATTTAACTATCACAAAAATGAACAGTGATCCCTGGAATTATTTCCTTGTTTTATCATCTCATGATATCTGACCATTTTGTAGCAATCAGCACATGGGTTATGTACATGAGTTATATACAACAAGACAGGAGTGATGGGTTGTGAGGGCAGGTCAGTGGTTCTCAGATCTCAGCACACATCAGAATCCCCGAGTTCATGCGAATGCATGGATTACTGGACTGTACCCTGGATTTCTGATTCATTAGGTCAGAGGTCATAGTGGCTAATTTGCATCTTTCCATTATTCTCTGGTGATACTGAAGCTGCCAATAAGGAACCACACCTTGAGAATCACTGACAGACGTCACAGTAGTCTTCTCTCCACAGAGTGGCCAGGATGATAGACTTCATCTTACTCCATTTGCATAGTCCACTTTAGGCCCCACATCCCTCCATAGGCATTCCCCATGCACTACCTGGTTCTATGAACATCTGCACCTGAGTTTTCCCAACACCTTTGACTCTTACTTTCTCATTCTCAATCTCCATTTTTCTATTGAGCATCAACTCTTAAAGA
This sequence comes from Rattus rattus, assembly GCF_011064425.1. Classification (NCBI taxonomy): domain Eukaryota; kingdom Metazoa; phylum Chordata; class Mammalia; order Rodentia; family Muridae; genus Rattus; species Rattus rattus. Next base: position 14,145,842 of record NC_046160.1, on the reverse strand, counting down.
GGTTTTCACCAGCACCGCCAGTGTCATGTGTGACTCTTTGTCTCTATTCTCCTCTACTCCAAAGTGATGTATAGGTGCAGAATAGACTCTTACTGTCATGGGTGCAGTGTAGACTCTTACTGTCATAGATGTGGCTATGTTTGCTGATACATATCTAGAGAAAAATTCCACGCGTGATAAGATTTCAAGCTCCCTAAATAAGGTCGTATTCTGAGTCTTGAACAGAGACAATGAGATGCTCATCTAACGTCTGACTTCTGTCTACAGAACAGCAGCTCTCTGAGTTGGGTTTACTCAAGGATCATTCTTTGGAGAGGAAATATTTTCAGAATTTTGGTTATGGAAATATTATCCAGGATGACCACATTCCATTTTTAAGAAAAGGTAACCGTGTGTGTGTGTTTGTGTGTGTGTGTGTGTGTGTGTGTGTGTGTGTGTGTGTATGTGTGTATTGTTGTGCATTGTGTTTTCTCTACTGTGGCTACTGTATTTATTGTATATTTTATGTGCATTTTGAAATTTTAAAACAATATTATTTTCACATTCTTTTTTATCTTTTATTTTTATTTTGTGTTAATTGTATATAGTGTTTTATTATGACATTTTGTATAGATGTATATAATGTACTTTGATCATATTCCTCTCCCTTTGCCCTCTTGACCCCTCCCCTTTCATGTGTTTTTTTAATGAGCCAGTGGGTTTTGTTAGGGTTCCTTACGGGGGGGGTGGATGAGAGTTTATTTATGGAAGTATGGGCACCTTACTAGTACGTTCACCACTCTATGTCTCTCCCTCCCACACCAACCATTATAACTGTGTACAAATGCTCAGGGAGGGGTGAGGCCTCGTGAGATCTTCTACTCTCCATGACATGATGTTGTGGGCCCAGTCTTACAAAGATCCTGTAAAGGTCACAGCTGTCGTGAGTTCAAGAGTGCAGTAGCCTTGTCATGCTAGCATTTCATACCATTCTCCCGTCATGCTAGCATTTCATACCATTCTCCCGTCATGCTAGCATTTCATACCATTCTCCCGTCCTTCCCCTTCCTTCCATCTTTATCATCCCTTTTCCTTGATGCTTACCGAGACATACAGAATATAAATGCCTAATTTATATCATGGCTTACCATTCAACAGTCATTTATTTTCCTCACTTTAACCAGTTATGAGTCTTTGCAGTCACCATTGCCTAATGTATAAAGAATCTTCCTATTCCCCAAACTATTTAGCAACCTGGTGCCATTAGATAGTGTTCTTTAATGGTGAAAGGTTCCAGGTCTCCAACTGCTGCATATAGTTGAGAAACAAATTAATCATGAATAATATTGGTATACTTTGAATCACTAAGCCCATGTTCCTTAAGGTTGAATGAATTAAATTTATATGTTAATGTTTTGACCCATATAAAAGTATTTTAAAAGATCTAAAATAGACACTAAATTAATTTGAATGAAAGCCTATCTTTAAAAGGAAATATACTTATTTTGCTATAAATAAGTTTTGACCAACATGTGCCTTATGAATTTATATCTATAAGATAAATGTTAGATAATTAAACAAATTAAGTGATAAGGAGACATCTAAATACACCCTCACCTGGTCTTTGTTGATGGAAGGTACTATTCAAATGCAGCTTGCAGTTCATTAACATCTTCTTGCCAGGTACTTGGACATGCCCCTAACTAAAAAGTCCCATCCCTAGCCAAGAAGCTATTTGCAATTTATACCCACTGAGAGAGGGGATTTCTTTTCCCCAGTGGAGTGACCCTGGGTATGTTAACCATTGACCAAGATAAAAAATGTACTCCATTTCATGTGTGTGTGTGTGTGTGGGTGTGTGAGAGAGAGAGAGAGAGAGAGAGAGAGAGAGAGAGAGAGAGAGAGAGAGAGAGAATGAAATTGGGAGGGTAGGGACGTGGGGGAGATCTTGGAGATGCTGAGAAAGGGAGAAAAATGATCAAAATATATCTTATGAAAAATTAAAGCTAATAAGTACAAATGAAATAAAATGAAACAAAAGACCATTCCTTTATCAGCTCCTTTCTTTGGATTATCAGATGAAATGATAGAGCCCATTATTGTTCATTGATATGGAAGAATATGTGTCATGGAATGTCCCTTTCCTCATCTTGCCCTTTTCAGTAAATGATCTACATTTATCCGGCTGCTCAAGTCAGCGTGCTGGGAGCTGTCTTAAATTCCACTGAATTTCTCTGAGTTCCACTTCTGAATCGTGCACTCATGGGTGTTTAAGTCTTAATGATGGTCGCTTAGGTTGAATCTTATATACAATGCTAAACTTACACAATAATTCCCATTTCTCCCAATCTGCAGCAATCTAGGAGTGATAGGAATCATTAAATATAATGAATTGGTTAGTTTGGCCACGATGCCATCATGGCTTCTCTTTTCTCATGAGAGACATTCTGAAATCTTGACAGCATCTTTGTTTCTTCATAACCGTAACATAGTTAGGAAACCCCAGAATCCTCTGGCATCCTGCCTTGCCTTGCATAAAGTTAAGCTATATTCTTGCCCTTTATTCAACTTTGATGTGGCCTGGTTGGTAAGAAGATATTCTGGGGGGTTAGAGAGATGGCTCAGTGGTTAAAGGCACTGACTGTTTTTCCAAAGGACCTGGGTTCAATTCCCAGCACCCATGTGACAGCTCACAAATGTCTGTACTTCCAGTTCCAGGGGATTTAACACCTTGCACAGACACACATGGAAGAAGAACACCAACGCACATGAGACAAAACCAAATAAATTATTAAAAAAAGAGAAAGATATCCTGTGTCACAATGAGAAAGTCTAAATTAAGTTAGTGACTTTTAAGTAGCCTCCCTACTGGTCTCTAAAATTTACTATTGCTTCTCATTTTTTCTCACATAAAATAGAATTATCTTTTAACATATTAAATCAGATTATATTAATACTTAACTGTTTTAATTCTCCTGGCTTGCTGTCATATAGAGTAAGATGGAAAGCTTTATCATGGCCTAATAAAGACTTCCATTTTCTGATTCTGTTTCAAAATCATCTCTCATTTGTGTCTCACTTCTTTTTGTGATTTGGCCATATTGATTGTTGTGCTCTTTCCCTGCTCAGGGTAACCTCGGGATCTTAACATTCCTAGATCTGTGCCTGGCCTGCTTTCTTTTGGGTTTGTGCCTCTATCCAAATGTTAGCTTCTGGAGAGGCTCTTCCCTGGTTTTAAATAGCTCCTTATTCATCTAGTCCCCCTGCCTGACCTCCATCCTTATCCTCATACCCTGTTCTGTGATTTTTTAAAAGCTTTAGCATTGCCTATGACTATGTCTTGTATGTGTCCATTTTTTTCTCCACTAGAATATAAACTCCACATAGGCAAGGTCTTGCCTTCCACTCCTGAACCAAGAGCTTTGCAGGCAATGAGTGCCTTATCATTCCCTTACTGGATTAATTGACCTTTGTTTGACAAGCCTTGATGTGCTTGTGAAGCAATGAATTACCGAGTGGCTTATGAATCTTTCTTTGCCGGCAAATGTCACTTTCTAGTTCACCCCCTGGGAATTCTTACTCATGAGTTGCTTCTCTCCTACAGGTGTCCCAGTTCTTCACCTGATAGCTTCTCCTTTCCCTGAAGTCTGGCACACCATGGATGACAATGAAGAAAATCTGCACTCGTCAACCATTGACAATCTCAACAAAATCATTCAGGTCTTTGTGTTGGAATATCTTCACTTGTAATATGTGAATTTAGTTTCTGGTAATTGCTTCTGCAGCAACTTCAAGACATCGTTTAAACCATCTGACGCCAGATAAATGTTGTATGTCCTATAGATTCATTCTGTAGGTGTCTTTGAATATGCGATCAGCGAATTGTAGAATTCTATGATGCCCTCACTAAGTTTCCTCTAGAGACAAGAGACATGTAAAGAAATAAAAAATAATTTTTGAAACTCTTTTGGATGAAAGCTTTAAAATGACGTTAGATTGACTTACCAGTGCCATAGAATTGCAAACAATTCTTAAGTACAATGACATTGTACCGTATAGTGGTAGTTTTATATGTGACATTATATAGTGTGTTATATAATATGTAATGAAACACAGACATGTACTTTGACAGTCCTAAAGTTTCTTTTAAAAAAGCTTTGTGGAGTTTATTTCTTGGGAATTAAAGTCTGAATTAAATTGTATATTGTGAATTTGTTTTTCTTGTGCATAAATGAGAAAAGTGTACGTTTTAGTGCATGGTCCAGTTTTCTAGACTTTTGCACCTTTAATTTACTTTTGTAAAGATGATATAGTTGGTGACAAAATCCATTAGAAAAGGACACAAGGTATAATCCCATTGCATTAACAGAATAACTATTGCCTTTTTGGTTAGTCTCATGCTTTACTGCACACATTTCTTAGGTAGAATCAAGCCATATCTCTAATTTGGGGGGTTCCCCCACTAATGTAATTATAAGACATGTATTTCCTGTTTGTATCTTGGGTTAAGATAAAAACAGAAAAAGACCACAGAGTATACCCTCAAGAGTTAATATTAAGAAATCATAACAATAGCACATAAGCTATGAAACTTTTTTGTGTGTGTTTTTCTGTTGTTCTAGTTTGGTAGATAATAGCATTTTTTTCCTGGAGACACATAGGCATCCTGAGTTATCTTCAGAGACAGAAAACAATTATCTATTAAGTATCAATCTTGAGTAAGTGAACACTTAGGGAAATCGATCATTTCATAAAAATGAAGTTAGTTGGGGGCCACTGTTCCCTATGTTCAGGGCGGAAATGGAGTGAATAGTTGTTCTTCTAAGGGTGGGTAGAGAGTGTCAGGAATAGGATAAGTTTGGAAATATTTTTGGTTTTAAGTTTAATAACAGTAGAAGTAATGGAAAGTAATTTACTTGCTAAAATGTAAGTTCTAGGCAGGAGAGGAAAGTATATAATTTTAGCTATGTGACTACATAATTATTCACAGTGATATGATTACTAGGCTATATAAAACATTGTAATTTCATATTTTACACCATTAAATTTTTCTAGAGTTTCTCTTGCAATGCTGTTTCTAAGGTTATAAGAGATACTGTGCCTCTGTAACTTAACTTTAAATTTGTTTTTTTTTCTTAGTTTACTTATTTTATTTTATGTGTACAACTCTTTGCCTGTCATGTGTACGTGTGCACTATGTATGTGCCTGATGCTCCTAGAGGTCAGAAGAAGGCATCGTATTTCTGGAACTGTTACACATGTTTGCGAGCTACCATGTTGGTGCTGGAAACAAAACCTGGGTCCTCAACAAGAACAACAAGTGTTCTTAACCACTGAGCAATCCAGCCCCACCTAATCCCCCCTCTCTCTCTCCCTCCCTCCCTCCCTCCCTCCCCCCTCCTTCCCTCCCTCCCTCCCTTCCTTTTTTTTTTTTTTTTTGAGACAGTCTCATGTATGTGAGGCTGGCCTCGAACTCACTATGTAGGTGAGATAACTTTCTTTGGACTTCTGGCTATCCTATTTCCAACTGAGATTACAAGCAGAGGTTACAGATATGCCTCTTTGCATGTAGTTTATGAAGTGCTGGGGATGGAACATCAAGGGTATGTTAGGCAAGTACTCTGTCAACCGAGCTACCTCCCCATCAAGAGCAGATAGTTACAGAGTGACATGATTCCGTGTGACAGAAAATGCTAAAAGTACCTCACATGTGCTTGCCAATGCAATCCTCACATCACCTCAAGAGGTGGGTGGTATCATTACCATTATTTTATGCATAGAACAGCTAAGTATATTCTTCAAAGTCATGGAACCAGTATATAGCCACAGTGGAATCTGAACCCAGACATTTAGTATCTGGCCTTAAAGCTCACACATACTCTGTGGTCTAGAACTTTCCACAACATTGTTCATGTTAGACAAAGTGACAGTTGCCTGTTGAACATTTCACAGGGCATTCCCTCAGCCCAGGTCACAGTTCTCAAACGCTTTGTTGCTAAGATTCACTTCACAGTGTTAGCCATCAAAGGCATGTCATCTCTGTGCAGATTTATTTCCCGGCCTCACGAAAGCTATTTTTGCATCAGCCTGAACACAGACTGATATCAATGCGAGCAGCTCCAGGACTATGGAATCTAAGCCACAAAGCAGGATTAAAGGCAGCTGAGTTTTCCAGATTAATTCTTTTTAATATGACAGAAAAATAGTTAAAAGGACTTTGTGGAAGATACTTTTTTTTACATCAGAAAATAAATCGTTGCATGGATGGTTCATGGTTTAAGCAATTAATAGGCAGCGGGAAAATAAGTCTAGTCAGGAGTCTGAACAGGAGCTGGCATTGCTGCATGCAGAATTCTACCTCGAAATGATTAAGCTCCTTTTGAGGCAGAGTGAAATTAATAGGAGATCTACTATAATCTGTTGAGTTGGCATTCATAGAATTATTTTAGAGGGGGTTGGAGGATGTGTTGAAATGGGATACGGGGAGAGCAAACACATAAGCAGGTTAACGCAGCAAAGGCTTGCTTCCTTGCTTTGCGGGAGTCACCCTTTTATTTCACCAAGAGTCTGCGTGGATCAAAGGGAAGCAACCATGATGTCATAAAGAGAGACATTTGGGGCATGGATTTTGATAGCAATCGCTGAAATATGTTTTGTGTAATTCATGCCAGTCAGAAACATTACTTTTTGAGAACTGCAGCTGGAGAGGTATACACACTCTCCCTCGTTTGGGATTTTTCAATGTGCATTTTGGAGCATCTGACAGCCCCTAAGGGAACAGTTTGTATGTTTTGCCTATGAGTGATAACCTCGCCATACATACGGCTCTTTTTCTGCTTCAAGAGAAGTGAGTTCAAAGGGAAATATTCATAGAAGTGTATTCATAACTTCGGTAGCTTGAGGGCTGTGGCTGGAGGAGAAAAGACAGATCCTTACAATGGAGAAATGTTTTAGACAGGAACCAGTTGCCAGAAGAACAAAGCAGACCATGTTTGCAGCCTGGGCCCCAGCTCCTCAATGAGTGCATTTTGTGAAGCTTCTTTGATGCATCAAAGAAATGCACTGATCATGGTGCTCCAGCAAAAATCACGTGAAAAGCTGAACGTTGGCCCCATCAAACCAACTGTTTGAGATGTGTTTACTTAAAGGGGCAGAGGACAGGGCTCTCGATTCTTCTACCCTGTAATGTGAGGACTGGTGCTATTCTGTTCTGATGAAGAGAACATCTGAGTCTCATTGGAAGATGGGGACTGACGGTACGGGGATCACAGGAATCAAGGGAAACTATTCAGTAACTTAAAGCCAAGCTAATGTGGGATATTACTTGCATTTGCTATCCACAAAGGCATAGGTATTCTTCATAGTCAGGCTTCTTGCCTACTTTCGGCTTCCAAACTGAAAGTAAGAAGACTGAGGTTTCTCTCAGTTTCGGGGCTACCATCTATATAGCCTGAAACTCTAGAAGTAGTTTTGAAGTGGTTTGACTTATTTCCGCCGTTAGCTTTACTGCTCTGACACCCACAGTTAATCCTTTCCAGTCTTCAAAAAGTAAAATGATTGCTCTGTGCATGAGGCAGAAGCCACGATATAAATCCACGGTCACAGAGAGGAGAGATATTGGTTTGCTAACTAGTAGGGTCGTAGTGGATACTCCTCAAATCCTCTTACCCATGAAAACTGGCTCCAGAATCCTGGCAAAACATCCAACAGCAATAATTTATGATGGTTTTAAAGCATGCTGGATGAAAGGACTGCCTGTCGTGGCTGGATCCCTCAGCTTCAACTTGGTTGGCCTACTCACGCAATGTGAGGTCACTGCACTGGGCTCATATTTCAAAGGCCACACATGGAACATGGCCCAACTTCCCAATATATTCAAATTTGCCAGTGGAGAGTTTAGATTATTTGACAATCAATATTAAGACCATATACTAGACAAGAAGAGAAAGCGAAGTAGCTTAAAGCAACCTCCCCTCCCCCCCAAAAACCCCTCAACATTACGAACACTACAGAGGTAGCAAAAGTAATGTTACATTAAAACTGATAAAATATAGACAACATCACTTATGAATAACCCAGGAAATGTTTCTGCCTCTCACCTACTTAACACTGCGGGCACAAAAATGTCCTTAGCATGTGTGGATTTAATAGTTGTGGGTTTGGCTAAGCAAGACTGACTGACATGTTGTGAGTTATGTTACTGGACCAATCCATGTAGAGCTGTGACTGGCTCCCAACCATCAATTTCATTGCAGTTCCTATAATGGCCACAGGAGCATTTGGTCCCATTTCCTTGTTAAAATGAATCCCACATCTCTCCCCCAAGTTAGCTGTTCTTGCTGGAGACCAGAAGTATAGAATGATGATGGATGCATGCATGAGGTCTGTCTCTCACTTCCATCTTCCGCTGACGGAAGAACTCAACGAAGACTACGGGTTTGACTTCTTTTAGGGGGGCAAATTGTATAAAACAAAGGTTATTAAGTATTTAACTAGTTCTTTCAAGAATGTCAACAATCTATTTTAGATCGTTAGAGTTGTGTCAAGTAACTTATTGCCGTACTTTTTGAGAGTCTTACCCATGATGTTGATATTAGTGTCCTCCTTTTCTAAAGAAACAGAAACTGGATCCTTCTCTGTTGATGCTATGATTGGATTTTAAGGACTTCAATTTCCCCATATATGGCATAGCTACTTTTATGTTGGTTATAAAGGCATCGGAAAAAGGTTCTGATGTGTTTGTTTTCATCTAGAGATAGAAGTCCTTGGCTCGGGAGCATTCCCCCCTCCACCTCCTCTCTGTCTGTCTCTGTCTCTGTCTCTGTCTCTGTCTCTGTCTCTGTCTCTCTCTCTCTCTCTCTCTCTCGTGTGTGTGTGTGCGTGCGCGTGCGTGTGTTTGTGTTGGAGCATGAGGGTACTTGACTACATAGGACAATATACAACAAGGAATTTTTCTACCTCTATGCCCATAACATCATCAATAAGGAATGTTGACTAGTTTTCAACATCCCAATTTGTAGAGGTTCAAAAATTTAGGACCCTGAAGAATGCACCAAGAAAGGTGAACTTCCCTGCCACAGGAAGCTGACAGTGACGGAGGAGACCTGTTCCAGACACCATTGACACCTGGAAGTCTAGAAAGCTGAAGACTGGGGTCAGTCAGCTCAGGAGGGAAAGACTTGTTGACTATGAGTGTTTTAGTCCAGAAGTTCTGTTCAAAATTTTAGTTCAGTCAGTATTTTACCTCTTAACTTCGAAAATACCTACATTTTACAGCACTCTCCAGATGCCCATAAATGTTATCAACTGATGTAGATGGATGAGCGATGTCATTAAGGTCATTATCAAACCACTGCAGGGGCAGAGCTGAATTGATACCATTAGTCACAGACCGAATCTAACTTTGTTGAAGCTGAAAACTGGCCTTAGAAATCAACAACACCATAAATTTTGTCTTCAGCTTTTGGACTTTTTTTGTTCTACATTATTACCTTTCTTTCAGTCAAATTTGACATAACTGGACTGAAGAAGGATCTGGTTTCTCCAGAGGCTGCCCAAAGGGTCCAGGTGACACAACTCGGAAATACAGGCCTTTTATAAAGCACTTAAATACACGAGCTCTACGGGGAGACAAAGGCTTAGCTGCTGACCTCCCTCCAACAGTCTGCTCTGAGAAGTGGTGTTTCTAGAAGAGACAGATATGGAGAACCAGTTGTCACTTGATGCAAAGCTGGACACCTTGGGAACATCCCTCGCATTGGCTTTCCTCTTCTTCCTCCTCTGCTTCCTATTCCTTTCTCTTTCACTTCTCTGAAACTGGACCTTCTCTTTCAGGCATTAGTCATAAGCTTTCTTCCTATACTTTGGTTTCTAGGGCGCCCAAACCTGTTAGCTAGTTCCTGTTTTTAAAAACTAAAATATAATTAGATCACTTCCTTCTTTCCCTTTCCTTCTCTAATCTCTCCCATAATCTCTTTCACTACTTTTCAAAATGATGGCCCTTTTGATTTTATACATATACATATACACATACACATATATACATATACACACATATACATATACATGTATGCACACACACAGACACACACATACACACACATACATACATATATATGTCAATGCATACAGCCTGACGAGTCCATCTTTGTTGCTTGTGTGTCTATAATTTCGGGGTTGACCACCTCGTACTGGTTAACCAGTTAGGGGTCTCATCCCTGGGAGAGGCTAACTCTTGCTCTGTCAGCAGTCACTAGTAGTTCTGTAGTTCTTTGTGCAGAAGTGAGAGCCTGTGAGATTCCCCCTTTTGTTAGCACGTCTGTCAATATTGTCATTGTTCAGGTCTCATTTAAGCAGTTGCAATGTTGAGGTGTCATGGGTATATCTTTTCTGTCATTTCTAGCAGACAAAAATCTCACAGCAGATCTCCTGATCTTTTATCTCTCACATTCTACACTCTCCCATCCCCATATTCTGGGATGTTCCCTGAGCCTTAGGTCCAGGAGTTGTGTCTGTACAGTCTATTGATGTTTGCATTCTGAACAGTTGTGGTTTTCTGAGGTGATGTCTGCTTGCTGTGAAGAGGAACTTTTTGATGAGGAGCGAGTTACATTTGTCTATGGGTGTAATGTTAAGGTGTAGAATGAAGTTAGGATTTTTTCTGGCTGACTAGATTGGTAGTGGTAGATTCTTTTTTAAGATTCATCACCTCGTTAATCCCATATAGTTGGCAAAGTTTCTATTGTCGGGAAGAATTTTCCTACTGCCGAGTGGGCCTTAAGTCTAGCTATGAGTGTCACTATTGCACACTCAGGGATAGCTCCGTGCTGGGCACTGCTGTGATTCATAGGCGCCATTGCTGGATAGAACATTGCCTTCCTTCCATGGCAGCAGACACAGCACATCCAGGTACTGTGAAAGCTAGAGCACAGGAGGGAGGCTTTCAGGATAAATCCAGCTTGGGTCTTCGGAATCCTACGTCTGATGTACGTTGTGTCTTCAACAATAAGGACTTATCTTCAACCCCTGAGAGGCAACTAACTGTAACAGCGATAACCTCTTGTTTGGGGAGTCACTTGGACAACCCTAATCAACAACTGAAATGGAGGTTTCTCATGTCAAGTCAGTTCTTTTTAACACATATGGATGCTATTATTTCTCTTTTCATTTAGCATTTCTTTCTTCTCTAGAATGTGAGCTCACAAGAAGAGCTAGGGCTTTGCTTCATAGCCTTCTGAAGCCTCGGTGACCAGTGTAGCACTTGGCACATAATAGATACTTATATTAAACACACGCTGTATGAATTTTAAACATGAGGAAATATGTCTGTCCTAATCCTGGACCTTTAGCCACTATGACTCACCTGTAACTCACATAAGCAGTACAAACTAATCTTCTGTCTCATTAGATTCCATCATCTTGGCATGTCTGGCTTTTGATCTGCCCTTAATAATTGTCTTCTTTTTTCTCATCTGTTACCTGCAGCAAGAAGATCCTCCCAGTTGGACTTGCGGACACTCTTCCCTCTTTAATCTGCACTCCTTGTAATAATCAGAGAAATCTTTTAAAGTCACGAGTACCATAGGACCTCAGCGCTATATTGCCTGACATTCCTAGTACCATTAAACTGAGCTAAGAATTAATAGGGATTCTGTAATATAATTTCACTAAAAAAAAAATCACTTTCTCCCCTTCCTCTGTCCATTGCGGCTCCACAAGCTTCTTTGCTGTCCTTGAACTTGCTCAGCTCTTGATGCAGAGAGGTTTCTGGACAGTGTTCTCCTCTACTCTCAATTCTCCTTTACTCTCAACTCAGTTTCTTTGTCTTTTCACAGAAGTCTCCCTTCATAACCCCTTCTCTCTCTCTCTCTCTCTCTCTCTCTCTCTCTCTCTCTCTCTCTCTTTCACACACACACACACACACACACACACACACACACACACACACACAGACACACCTCTTGGCATTCATTTTATTATTAGAAGTTACTCTCACTTTTGTGGAAACCTTTCTCAAGAACCATCATATTATTTGAGCAAGGAGGGCAGGTCATGTGTATGTTCATTATTTTATTCCCAGTAACTTGCACAAATTTTTAGAAGATGTTTATTAAATATTTAGGTATTTACCATACTGCTAATTTGTTGCCTTCAAGGCATTTAAAAGCCATCATCAGAAGTCACCTTATGGAAAATATAGCCTTTTATTTTCTGGTTTTGAACTCTTGCTGAGAAAGTCACCATCATTAACCTGGGCCTTTGCTGTTATGTCAGAAGATGTCTTTTTCTGTGCTATTGTGGTCCACCGGCTGCCTTGGGCAACTACCTGACCAAGCTCCAGTGATCATAGCCCCTGTCCCCAATGGAGGCTTGTCCTGTGCCCTAATTGAGCCATGAAAACTCAAATAAATGTATAAACTATGATGACTTGGGACCTGCATCAGACTTTGAGAGGTCATCCAGTCCAGTGCCTTCTCCTATCTGCATCTCCATTTCACATCACCTGACTGATTTTGGGACTTCAAATTGGTGCCCCAAAGGTCATAGAGGACATAGTTATTAGAAGAAGCAAAGCAAAACAAAACAAAAGAAACAAACCAAGATCTTGGCCTCTAGTCAGACAGATAAAACTTGAAGAATTTGATAACTACTGAGGTCAAATCTACAACATGGTTGAAACTAGGTACCAGGGGATGCAGCCACAAGGCAAGGCTTCTACCCACCAGAGAGTGTTAGATTGTTAGATGGCTTTGACCTCCTCACTCTAAGCTCAATGCTTTAGATTTGGCCTTCAGTTTCCAGCTGAGTCTGGGAGTCCTGTAGCAAAACTACCTGACTCGCTTTCTCTTTTAGGAGGATGCCAGTTAAGAAAATGCCAGAGAAGAGAGATTAAGAAAGATCTCTGTGAAATAATGTAGAATTGGGCATGGTCGTACATACCTGTATGTCCTGAACTTGAGATGTGGAGTCAGGAGAAACAGGGGTTCAAAGTCATTCTTAGCTACACACTGACTTTGTGGCTAGCCTGGGCTACATAGGACACTGTCTTAAAAAATGATAAAGTGTGAAGAAGAACAGAGTTCTGAATACTCCTCAGCACTGGAGAAGTTTCTGGATGAGACACACTTGGTGTCAGAAATGGTACTGGACCAGGACTCCCAAGACTAAGTTCTATGTACAAAGGAGATTTCTTCACTAGAGAGGGACAGAGGGCATGGAGTAAGAGATGAATACAGGAGACAGAGGAAGAGGGAGAGAGGAAGGAAACAAGGGAGAGAGGGTAGGACATTTTCCAGAGTGGGATAAAGGATTGCCTTTAGATAGACCTTGCCGATAGAAGTGGCTCATAGAAAAATGGAGGTTTTATAAAGTAAAGTGGGAAATCCCATGTTAGGATGAAGTATTTCATTTTAATTGGGCATGAGTTAGATGAGTCAAAGGGAGCTTTTGATTGCTGGACTTCAATAGTTTGATAGCTGGATCTTGATAGTCAGCCTCTGGAGGAGGAATTAGCTGAATAAGGGAATAAACCTGGTGGCTAGCTTTAAGAATGCAATCCAGTGGTTTTTAGCAAGGCAGAGGGAATAAGGCAGAAGGGAAAGACCTGTCAGAGCCAAGCCCAACTCACTCAAGCTGGCCTGTGTCCCTTCACTTGGGTAGAAAAAAAAGGTCAGAGGAGGGAGAGGTAGGAGGGGAAGTTGAAGCACCTTCAGGCTTCAAGCAAGCAACTTGCTGTCAGCTCCCTAACATAGGCTTACTTGCTCTCATTTTGGCTTCTGTGTATCAGCATAGCCTTTGGTGTAGGCTGTTTCCTCTGGTAGCCAAGAACTCAGTCTAAGAAAATTTGCGTGGGCATTGTTAAAACCTCAAGGGGAGGCTTTCTGACTCATCTTCATACCTCGGTCTCACAGCTAGCTCTCCGGAAGGAAACTCCCTGGGTGGAGTCAATGTTTCTTGCCTTCTGGTTCTGGACCATTTTCCTTCCTGTGAGGGGGATGTAGCGGAAGTGGGTTTTCGGCCCTCATCATCCCCTTTCATAGCCCTTCTTCCCTTTTCCAGCAAGCTCTATTTGGAGTTAAAATGGAAGGATAGCAGGCCTTATTCAAAACATTTTAAAAATGCAGGATCTCTAGACTGGAGAGATGACTTGCTGCTCCTCCAAGGGACTTGAATTCAGTCCCTAGCACCCACATGATGGCTCTCAGCTGTTTATAACTCCAGTTCCAGATGACCTTATTCTCTCTTCTGGCCTCTCTAGGCACCAAGAATGCATGAAGTACACAGACACACATGCAGATAAAACATTCCATACATTTTACAAAAAGTCCCCAACCTAAAAATTAAAACCCTAGGACCTCATTATGTAACCCAGACTGGCTTGCACCACTCTGTGTAATCCAGTGTGCCTTCACATAATCTCCTGTTTTAGCTTCCCAAGAACTGGGATTATAGACAGATGCAGAAAACGCTTTGGAGGTAGGTAGTGTTGGTGTATGACTAATCCTAGCACTTAGGATGCAGACACACACAGATTTCTCAGTTAGAGGTCAGCTTGGACTATAAAGGGAGTTCCAGGGTAGCCAGATCTACTTACACAGAGAAAGCCTATTTAGAAAAACCAAACCAAACCAAATAACCAAACAACCAACCACCCCCAACCACCATCTAAGCAACAGAACAAAAACCAAACAAAAACAACCAACCAACCAACCAACCAACCAACCAAACAACCAACCAACCCCAACCACTTTTTAATTAAGAGATTAAAGTTTGATAATGTTGAACTTCCAAGTTACAAGCTCCAACAGCAATGATGTCCAAGGAGAAGGTGCCAATTGATTTTTTCCCAGATGATTGACAGGCAGTGGAACTATGCCTGGGATCTGCACAACCAGGGCAGAGTCCTCTGGTCCTCAGCAGCTTCACACATTCCTGCAAAAAATAGTCAAGACTATCTCCAGCATTAGTACCATTGCAAACCACAAAGAAAAATGGAGGAATTACACAGGTGAAGGAAAAGATATTAAAATTTTTACTAAACCTACTCTTTTCAAATTTAAGGGAAACTTCAAAGGTGATAGACATATTCTAAGGGGGCATATTCCAAAAGCTACCCCTTGTCTTGACATCAGAGGAGCAGCATCCAGGCATGTAAGAGGACCACAAAGAAACATTCCAGAGGGAAGTGGAGGGAACAATTTGCCCTGCCTGCAACTGCTCCTGCAGAAGTCCATGTGTTGACTCCAATTTTTCAGAGAAAAGGGGCCACTGCTCCACCCACTCAGGATAGGAAGCAACTTAGCAGTGGCCCCCATGATAAACCTCCAATCCTGTCCCATTCTGCATGGGCTCGAACAACCAGGTCCCCATCAGACACAGGTTGAGGATTCCCCCTGTAGGTACCTCCCCAAACCCCCACTGGGGGCAAATCCGTGTTCATGCAGCATCCTCTGCACTGATTGGGTGGTAACCACTGCTCCCATATCATGCAAGATGTCCCTCCCCCATCCTGCAGCAGCATCTCTCCAAGCTGGTTGGGTGTACTGCTTCTGTCATTCTCCTTTCCATACGAGAAACCCCTCTCCAGACAGCACTGCCCTACATAATTGTTGCCAATCTCCAGGGTTCAAATTGGACATAATGTAAGATTCAAAAATAGCAGAAGTAAAGGGAGCAAGGGAACCATAAGCAGAGACTGCTTCTTTCAGGCTTTTTAACTCATTAGAACTCAGAGGAACATGTTGCCTAATAAGCATTGTTGGGGTCCGGGACCTCAACAACAGGATACACTGCTCCCTGTCCAGGGGAAGGATCAGGAAAAATTACCCCTCTCCTTGGAGCCTTCTTTCCATAACACCACTCCAAGGAAGGATAGGGTTCATAGGCAAGAGGAGCGGTAGCTCCCTCTTCTTTAAAGAAGGGATTTTTACTAGGAGGATGAGATTCTGATTTTTTAGCAACCCTGCACTCATTAATCTTCTTTTAATCTCCTCTATTTCTTTTTCTAATGTCTATTCTTCACCCTCCTCTGAGATTGAATCCTGATCTGAATCAGAGGTTTGTAAAGACTTGTGAGAGGCATCATCCTGTGCCGTTCTGAATATTCTCTCTATCTCTGACATTTGTTCCTTTATTTTAGCGTTAGTACTCAAGACAGCATTCTTTTTTTCTTTTTTTTTTTTTTTTCTGGAGCTGGGGACCAAACCCAGGGCCTTGCGCTTCCTAGGCAAGCGCTCTATCACTGAGCTAAATCCCCAACCCCTCAAGACAGCATTCTTGACTAATCTCCACAAAGGGAACATGGCAACAGGAATGCTCTCAGGGTCATCTCTCTTCAGTGGTTTTGGCAAATCTATCTTAACATGTTCCCAGTCAGGAATATTAAGTCTTCCTGAATGAACAAACCAGGGACTAGTCTTTTCTAAAGTTTTAATACATTCTTTAGCTGGTTTTTACCTTTATCCCTGTTCTCTGCCATTTGAGCAGAGCTACTATCTGATCTGTTATCTGTAATGTGGAACTTGAGGTTCCCATGACATGATCCTTTTACTTACTGCGAACTAAGCTTCCTTTCTATTTGTTGCTGCATCACTCACCCAATATGTTTCTTTCTCTTTGCCAGCTGGCTTCCTGGAACAATCCCATTAGGGGCTCCTCAATTTCCTGATCTCGGTGGGACCTCCACTTGACAGTGCCTGTGCCTCCATGGTACCGAGAACCAGGTATAGGCCTGGGGGATTTAACAGAAGACATGGACTCAGGTCATTTATGCTAAGAAAATGCCGAAGCTTTACTGAGGTTCACACAATATATATAGTCTTAGCCCTTGGTGGAAAAACCCCAGAAGCACAGTGGAAAAACAAGTTTATGTTCTTAGGATAAAAACAGGAACACAGAAATAACTCAGGACTTTATTGTTTGGCCATTTTAACAATAGCTGCTACATTGTGTGCTACAGCCTTGGGCAACAAGCTGTTGGAGCAATTCATCCCACAGGGATGGGGGCTGGGCCCAGCAGTCTCCTGTCTCTTTTGCTATTTCTCCTCATCTCCAGACTTGAGGGTGTTGAAAGACTGTACAGCCTAGCACTTGGTCCTCCTTATTACTGGTCTCAGTCCATGATCAAAGTCACCAGACTTCAAGTTTTGAAACAGTATTCTTGGATTCAAAGACAACTGCAACTCCCCAACTGCCTCTAGGTTCATACTGACCTTCTACTGGTAGAACAGGGTCACTTGGGAAACTCAGCCAACTCCTGATCTTCTCCATCTTGGTTGTCTGGATTTGTTCTTCCTGCACCTCAGCATACCGTTAAAGCCATCGTTGACTTCTCTCCCACACCCCACACACAACTACTCAGCAAATGGGCAGTTCAGGTCTATCTTCAAAGCACAACTAGAGTCTGGTCTACCCTCTCGATGCCTTCTCTGCTATATCCTGGTCCAATGCTCCATCACCTTAGGCTCGAGTTACTGTAAGAACATCTTATGAACACTTCCTGCTTCTATCCTGCCACCTTAGACCTCACTTCATAGAACAGAGTGACCCGTTGGGAGAGTATGTGAGATCATGCCAGTTTTAAATTCAAAGTCCTGCCACAGTTGCTTATTTGAGTTGAGTATTTGCCAGTGTTTCTACAGTGACTCTTTGTGATCTGTCCATTCAAATGTTCTGACTTCATCTAAGTCTTTCTTACTGTCCCCTCTGCACTAGCTACACTGGACTATTTGACATTACTTAGGCATCTCAAGCTCAGTGCCTGTGCTTCTACTAGGTCTCCAAGCCTGCTTCCCCTGAATAAGACAGGATAGTTCTTTTTGTTTTGGGGACCTTTTAACCTCATGCCTTTGGCACATCTTTGTTTCTGCCCTATCAATACTAGGTACTCTTGCTTTTATTTTGACTTTTCAGTTACTTGTTAGGATTTTCAGGTTGTCTTTCTCCATCTGCACACACACACACACACACACACACACACACACACACACACACTGACTAATGATGTAGAGATCCCTGGATTCGGTTTTACAGAGATTCATATGTCTTTTGACTATGGATAATATTTAAAAATGGCCTGTTTTAATTTGACTGAGAAGCCCATGAAAAAGACACTAGGTACTAAAAGACAGCTAAAATAAAAACTGTTTTCCACAGAGGCTACTATTAGCTCACAGTCTAAAGGTTTCTATAACAAAACCTAACAGGATGCTCATACATGGAAAAGACAAGAGGAACCCTCTGTCCAAAGTCTTTCAACAAGAACTCCAACTTCATAGTTTTAGTAGGGCCTTGCCCAGTTAAATTTTGTTAGGGAATGTGAACATAAATTTAATGATGATTATGATAAAACAATCTACCTCGCCATGCTACACAAGTCATAAAAGCTGTCTTATGTTTTCTATAAGGTTTACCTGGAAACTTACAAGTCCTAATAGTTTTACAGTATGCACACGGGCAGTGCTAATTTGCTGCATCACTTCATATGTGTAATTTGGATTCAACCAAGTGATGTTACCCACTATGATCTCAGCTAAACAGCTGCCGATGTCAAAGCTCCAAATGTGCCTACTTAAAACAATGGCAGCTGAACTTGCTAAGTGTTAATAGTGTACTTCGAGCAAGGAGGTGGCCAAGCTCACTGGCCCATCACCCGAGTATCCAGTTACTCCTGGTATGTGATTAGGGCCCAATTATATCAGACACCCAGGGTTTCTGGGAGTATTAATTATATGAGTCATTAAGGTTTTCTAGGAATACAGGCTAAAAACTAAAATGGGGAAGAGGATCACTTATACAACAATAAAAAAACTGTTGATATAGGAGCAAAGCCCCAAATATTGCCTAACACCCCCCCTTTAGAAAATTGCTTACAACAAATAATACACTTATTTGTTACTGTTATATCTTATGGTATTATATTTTTTAATCAAGAGAATTGTTAAAATTGCTAAATATAATAATATAAATATAAACTCTTCCCTAACTTCTTGGTTCTTGTTCTAAAACCTACAACAAAAAGTTAATATATAGGCAATCTTAATTTGCTCTACCATGTCATGTGTAAATTCTTAAAGTTATAATAGTCCATTCATGTTAATAAAATCTGATTTACAGATATAGGTCTAATCACATGTCTATGTTAATGTTGTTAAGCTTTATCTACTTAGAAAAACTAAATTATATAAAAAGTATAATATTTTATAAATGTACACTACAAAAGGATTTTTAAAAATGAGATTTCTAGGTAGTCAGAGGCAGCAAATCACATATAAATGGTGCCCAAGAAGGACCTGAAGCCTAAATTCCAGGAGAGCAAGCGAATGCTGTGCTCTTTCATGGGCCTTGTATTTATGAAGCAAAGTGTGTAAAGGTTGCCATAAAGGACAAACAAGTGAAGTATTTTATCCATTACAGCGATTGGAATAAAAATTGGGATGAATGGGTGCCCGAAAGCACAGTAATGAAATATGTGGACACCGATTTGCAGAAACAGCGAGGACTTCAAAAGACCAATCAGGAACAATACGCAGAGGGAAAGATGAGAGGGGCTGCTCCAGGGAAGAAGACATCCGGTCTGCAACAGAAAAATGTTGACGTGAAAACAGAAAAGAACAAGCAGAAAACACCTGGGAACAGCGATGGTGGCAGTACCAGTGAGACACCTGAGCCTCCTAGGAAGAAGAGAGCCTGGGTAGATCCGACCGTTGAAAATGAAGAAACATTCATGAACAGAGTTGAGGTTAAAGTGAAGATTCCCGAGGAGCTGGAACCATGGCTTGTGGATGACTGGGACTCGATCACCAGACAAAAGCAGCTTATTTTATCTTCCTGCCAAGAAGAATGTGGACTCCATTTTGGAGGATTTTGCAAATTATTAGAAGTCTTGAGGAGTAAATACAGATAATAAGGAATATGCTGTTAATGAGTGTGTGGCAGGGATACATGAGTACTTCAGTGCAATGGTGGGCACTCGGGTACTCTATAAATATGAGAGACCACATTCTGATGAAATTCTGGCTGATCACCCTGATGCTCCGATGTCCCAGGTGTATGGAGCGCCACATTTACTGAGACTGTGTGAACTGGAGCGATGTTGGCCTGTACACCTCTAGATGGGAAAAGCCTTGCTTTATTACTGATCTATCTGCATGATTTCCTCAAGTACTTGGCAAAGAATTCTGCAACTCTGTTCAGTGCCAGTGATTATGAAGTGGCTTCTCCCGAGTACCATTGGAAAGCCGTGTGAGGTGCGCGAGCGCTCTCTCTCTCCCCCCCTCCCCCCCTCGCTCGTGCTTGGATCTCGGTAAACAGTTTGGTTCTTAGTCCTTCTCTTGTTCAAATGATGCAATTGAAGACAGTGTATAACAGAGTTGATGTTTGTTTCCTGTTTGATTTTAAACTGAGAAAATAAAAGGGGTTAACTGCTCCTTTTTTCTTTCCTGTTTTCATTTCAAAGTTTCTACCAGTGTATCCATGATGGACAACGGAGAGACACGCTGTAGAGTGTTTGCCTAGTGGACAAAGCTGCTTTTGCATGCTGGCGGTTCTGTTCCTTTGACACTGCACACTTTTATAATATGTGTTAATGCTCTATGACAAAACGCTCTGACTCCTAGTGCCAAAGCTTCCCTTCAGTGCGCATAACTGAGCACTCATCCATCTGTGCTCTTCTTCTTTAATGGTGCTTAAAGAGTCCAACCTCCGCAAGACATCCATGTTGTTCCTTAGGCGTTTTATCTTTGCTCAGTTGTTAAAGAATGGCAGCTTGTTTTCATGGTTTTTGTATTTGTGTCTAATGCATGTTTTAACACAATAGATGCAATTCATTGTGTAGCTACAGTTTTATAGAAAAATCAATCTTAGGAGTTGTTTTTCAGATATTCAATAAATTTTTCCTTTAAATTAAAAAAGGAGATTTCTAGTCTCTCTATGAGCTGTATCTATGGTTTAAAGTTTATTTTGATACTAAGAGAGCTTCAATGTTTTTCTTTTTTCCCCCAACTATTATTTTTATTGATTATTTGAGAAATTCACATAACTCACCCCAATCACACTCACTTCCCAGTCCTCCTAGATCCAACCCCAACTTGTAACCTTCATCACTCTCTGAGAGAGAGAGAGAGAGAGAGAGAGAGAGAGAGAGAGAGAGAGAGAGAGAGAGAGAGAGAGAGAGAGAATTCGTTTTGGGTGACCATAGAGCATGGTCAAACTTCCAAGGCCAGCCCCTTAAAGAAAACTGAGTCCTTCCCCTCCCCCACACCTGCCAGAAGCCAACTGTGGAGAGTTATACTTTAGCATCTTGATTACATTTTTAAAGGGTTCTTGTCAATGACTTGGTGTAGGGGATGTTTCTGTTCCCTAATGGGTTCTTGATCTGTCAGTAAAGAAAACCATGGGCCAATTACTGGGTGGAAGGGACAGGCAGAATTTCTGGGTCCCTTGGGGAGGAGAGAGAAGCAAGGGAGGAAAAAGAGTGTTTGCCATGCTTTGGAGGGAAAAGAATGGGTCAACCATGTAGGATCTCAAAATGGACTGACCCCATATGCTGCTCCTATAGGCGGGTGGTCAGGGGAACTTAGCAACTAAAGTTTAGGGCAGGTGGAGAGACAGAGGAAAAAAATTGGTAAGGGTGTGCTTTTCCAGGTGGGAGATAACAGTATCCAGCAATTGTGCCAAGAAGGCAACTGGAACAGGAACAGACTGTGTGTGTGTGTCTTTTGTCAGAGGATTCAAGGGAAACTGGATGGGTGCTGGTAGCCCCCTAGAGTAAAAGCTACAGAAAGAACATGCTACAGAGGTTGCATAACGTGGAAGGCAAGAATCTACTACTAATTAGGAATTCTCAGCTGGATCTCTCTCTCTCTCTCTCTCTCTCTAAGTGATGAACGGCCAAGTTCATCTGTAACTTCGTGGAGAAGGCACCGTCAGTGCTGCCCACTGCCGTGACTTACTTGAAGCCTCGATTGGCCACATTTTGGCACTACGCCAAGGTTGAGCTGGTTCCCCCAACCCCTGGTGAAATCCCTACAGCTATTCAGAGCATGAAAAAATAATTCAAAGTGCCAAAACTGGTGGCTTCCAACACCTTACAGTTAAGGAAGCTATGCTGAATGGTTTGGTGGCCACTGAGGTGTGGATGTGGTTTTATATCGGAGAGATCATAGGCAAACGTGGCGTTGTTGGCTATGATGTTTGAAGGTCAATCTTTAACTTCCAGTTTGAGTTCTTATATGAATGTTCTTGAATCATGTGTAATGGTATTGCTATCTGAATAAAATACTAGTTGTGGGAAAAAAAACACAGGAGGAGCCTCAGCTGGAATCCCCTGCTGTGAAAAGAGACAGGATTTACTAGAGGAAGGCAGAGAGAGGCTGCTGACCCCCAACAAGCAGATAAAGGATAGAGATAAATGAAATTTAATTGTTTTTAAGGATAGAAGCGAGATTGAAAGGAAACATGCTTTAGGGAAGACTTGAAAGGGCCTTGCCAGAATATACTCAAATTCTGCGAATGTGGGCTCCACAGGAATTCTGGGATCAATATTTCTGGCATGACAGATTAGAAGCCTAAGAATAGGCTTATATAGACAGCAGGGGATAAACTGCCTAACTTATCGCAGACAGTAGGGATTTACGCCTTGGGAATTAAATAAAGAGTGAGCCTAG
The DNA here is from genome assembly GCF_011064425.1 of Rattus rattus. Classification (NCBI taxonomy): domain Eukaryota; kingdom Metazoa; phylum Chordata; class Mammalia; order Rodentia; family Muridae; genus Rattus; species Rattus rattus. The sequence goes on along the minus strand of NC_046160.1, from coordinate 14,123,199 downwards.
AAATAGACTCATACAGTAAGTAGACAGAGATATTAAATAAGTGATTGAGGTTTTGATTTCATAGACGGTTGGGGCAGGGGACAGTAGAAGCACTGTCTCAACAGATGATATCAGTTTAGATTGCTTTATTTGCTTTGACTTGTTTTAATTATCACAATGAGTGCAATTTTGAGTTTGGTTATATTAAATTCCTGTGGGAGAGAGGTCAAGCTAAAGGTTTAATGATTTCAAGTTACGGGACCAAGGTAGTGCTATTTTGGGGGAAAGGCTCTGCATTTGTGGTGACAGGAAAGGAGAATAGGTTCTGGAGCCCTTCCAGAGTGATATGGATCAGATATGACGAGGGGAGACCCTTGAAAAACTAGAGAATTTCAAGAGAATCAAACAGGACAGGTAGAGATTCTTCATGCCATCCTTCACGTGAATGAAGGCTTACTATAATTAGTTATTAATAAAATTGACTTGCAAAAAGGACAGCTGTCTTTCACCTGCTCAAACAAGGAGCAGAATTTCATTCTTAACTAATTTGTGCACCCTGCACAATCCATGTAGATATCTGAATGGTACTAAAATTTTGGTTGTGAGATTTATATATTACAGAATGTACAGCTTTGGCATGATTTATCCTCAGAGATGCTGAGCTGACCTGCTTGGACCACCTGTGTCACAGATTCTAGGTCATCTTGCCTCATACATTCAACCTTTCAAATAGATCTTGTCAGAACTTCAGTCAAGCCCCGAGCCTTCTAAGCATACAGAGACTGGAGAACAGATACTAAAGTTAGCATTTTAAAAGTCTAACCAAAGTTTCTAATTTTCCTACCCCTTTCTTCCCCTTTAAAGAATTTTTGTCACCCCTATTCAGATGAAAGAATTTATGGAAAATCATCAACCCAATTCCCTGGGTTTGGGTTATTTTACAAAATATAGAAAAGTTGTCATTTAAGTGGTAATTTGGAAATGGTCATCATTTTGAACAGGGAGGAAATAGGAGGAATTGATTGTGTAGCCACAATCTTAATTGGTAGAAATCTTTATAGTTGATGCAAGGTTGAAGTTATAATTTTTTACATTGGTACAGCATTTATTTTGATACTGATTTAAGGTTTTTATTGGTATGAATTTCTTATATGGAGACAAAATTTGGGATTAATATTGTTACTATTAGATAGGCATTGTGCTTATGCAACTCATTTAAGACTACAAAGTGTAGGTCCAGTCCTTCTACAACTGCTATTACAAACTGGTTTTGTATGATTAAGCAATATGAGTCAAGGGCCAGAGAGCAAACGTATGCTTAATCCACAAAATGTAACATTTAATGTTATTTAATCATTTGACAATGATATATAGCTGCTTCTGACAGCACCCCCCTTTTTGCTTCAAAGAATTGAGCATTTTCACCTCCAAGTGTGGTTGCTTATCGTGGCAAAGTAGCCACTGGGCAGAAATGGCCTATTTCATTTGCAGACTAAATACTGTCCAGGAAAAGAACACATTTTGTAGAATAGTCAACTGTTGGCTCTGCCAGCACAGGGTAAGCAGTCCTCAATAATTCTGTTTTGCAGGGGTCTGTCAGATGATCCTTGGCCAGAAGGCTGAAAACTATGCTGTAACATGGGGCTGTCCAGGTAGTTAACCGTCTCTACAATTGTTTGAGAAACTATGTTTTGTGGTTCCTATATACCCAGGTAATGTTTAAGCCCTTCTCAGATTTCCAATGGGGAAAGTTGAAGACTAATTTTAGTCTGATATTCAAACTCAAGTTGTTTAACATTGAGAGAGAGAGAGAGAGAGAGAGTTTATAGAATGGATAACAAGGTTTCCAGGTGACATTACAGGCTAAAATCTAAACATAATCTAGGGATAAAATGATAACTCTTTCAGTTAGGAATGATGGTAGAATACTTTATATAATTGTCCAACATGATGGACTGAATGTCATTTGTGTATCATACTGTATAACTTACATGATTGTTATGATTTTGCTCAATTTATGTCTGGGAGACTTTTTTTATTTCTTACTGAACAGAAAAGGTGAAGTGTAGGGAGTGGTTCTGATGGTAAAGTCCTATTTACCAATTGGTTCTTGATCTGTCAGTAAAGAAAGCCGTGGGTCAGTTGCTGGCTGGAGGGAACAGGTGGGACCTCCAGGCTCCTGGAGGAGGAGAGAGATGCAAGGGAGAAGAATTTTTGCGATGCTTTGGAGGGAGAAGAATATGCCAACCATGTGAGATCTTAAAATGGAGTGGACACACAGGCTGCTCATACAGGTAGGTGGTCAGGGGAGTTTACCGACTAAAATTAAGGGCAGGTGAAGAGTTGGAGAAAAGAAATTGGTAAGAGTACGCTTTTTCCAGTGGGAGAGAGCAGTGCCCAGCAATTGTGCCAAGGAGCATTTGGAAAAGGAACAAACTGTGTGTGTCTTTTGTCCGAGGATTCAAGGGAAGTTGGATGGGGGCAGGTAGCACAATCACCTCCTGGAGTAAAGGTGGGTAGAGCTTAAAACTACATACTACACTTCCGCTTAGACTGATTCTTTTTTGTAGGTGTTGGGGAAAGATTCTCACAGAAGCCTTCTATGGTTTTGGAAACAGGGTTTCTCTGTGTATCCCTGCCTGTCCTGAAATTTACTCTGTAGACCAGGCTGGCCTCAAACTCAGATATCCCTCTGCCTCTGCCTCCCGAATGCACTGCCACCACCCTGTCAAAGTTATAAATGTTAAGACTCAACAGAGGTAAAAATTACAAAATTCTAATTTTATAAAAATTACTTGTTAATCTGTTAAAATAAGACACAGAAATTAATGATCAGTCCCTTTATAAATAATCAAATTCCTTAATGGACTAAAAACTATGTTTGTCATCATCCTAAGTACAGAGACAAGCTTAGAGGGAGAACCAATTTATTCCGCTCATTAAATAGTCTGTATATATTGTCTAAGTTAAGCCTGATCCAAGTAACTCAAAACAAGTTTTAAGTAAACTTAAAGCTTATTTAATGTAAACTAATATTTAAAATCAGGTACTGTCTTAGTTAGGATTTTACTGCTGTGAACAGACACCATGACCAATGAGAGGTTTATAAAAGACAACATTTAATTAGGGCTGGCTTACAGGTTCAGAGGTTCAGTCCATTATCATCAAGGTGGGAGCATGGCTGCATCCAGTCAGGCATGGTGCAGGAGGAGCTGAGTTCTACATCTTCATTCAAAGGAAGCCAGACTAAGCATCCCCAGGCAGCTAGGAGGAGGGTCTCCAAACCCACCCTACAGTGACACACTTCCTCCAACAAGGCCACACCTTCTAATAGTGACACTCCCTGGATGCCAAGCATGTGCAAACCATTACAGGTACACTAAAAAACAAACAAACAAACAAAAAACAAAACAAAACAAAAAACTGATTATGAAAAATAAATACTTGTGTAAAATGGGTTAAAAATACAATCTACCTAGTTGGCAGGATGGCCACACGCTCAAGTAGTTCCCTTTAACGGGAACAATGCCACCAGAGTAAGCTGTATGCTAGTCTCGTCTCAGGATAAGGATGCATGGGAAGATAAGACCTGCCCCAAGTCTGATGCTCCTGTTGCTGGCTGTGTAGACCTGACTCACTCTGACTCTACAGACCAAACCAGAAAAGAAACTCTCCTTCGCATCTACAGGGAAGGCAAATTACTCCTCACGTCTTACATGACAGGGGAATGGATTCTCTTGCCCTGTGGAGGAGTCTACATTTATATCCCAAATGTCTCAAACAACAGAGGGGTGAAGAACAGTTACTGTGTCCTCAGCAGTTCCCGAACTGACTTTTGAGGATGCTATAAACATCTTGTATCTAAGCCAACCCTGCAACTGGTATGGGCTGCACACGCTAGTTCGATTGGCCAGGCCCTTTACCCTGAGTTCAATTCTTCCTCTTAGCAGAAGTTAATTCTAGGTTCATACCTTAACCACCCATGTTCCATGATTATAGGAGATGGCAAGACACTCCGTCATAGTGCCCACGGTTTTGGGTGTTTATTCAGACCCTCTAAGTGATGTCTTTAAAAGCTTTGCTAGACGTTTCTGCTAAAATGACTCAATCCCTCATGACCCAACCCTCTGCACAAGCTATTTCCTCTGCCTCAGCAAGATACTTCTTGACTTATTTATTTACTTCTGAGCCTTATCAGAAAATGTAATCTTGCTGTTCAAACTTCCTTGAGGCCCGTATTTAAAACCGAGACCTTGATTTCTCCGTCTCCCATCCTTTCTTTATCCTATCTCCCATGCTAACGGACTGCGTGATTTAATTATTTTTATTTTTAATTTAAAAATTAAATTAAGTTTTATTAATTACTAATGAAAACAAAGCTTCATTTTAAAATTTAAACTTAAACCATCTGCCTTTTTGTAAAATATATGTTGACACTCCTGGAGTAGAGGCCTTTGCTTTGCTGATTTGAGAGCTTTGCCAGATGAGTGAGTCAACTGCAGTGCAATCAGGGACGTTCTCACAAGGGTTTTCTCACAAATGAAAGGTGGACAGTAGAGTCGTGTGGGCGTTTGAGACTGGAATGGACACTGTAGACCATGACGGTGATTCAGTAGCCTTCTGGGGGCTGTTGTCATTGGCAAAAAGGCACTCACTAAAGGACAGTTGGTCACCCTCTTATGTAGATCTTATGAACAGATATGACTTAGAGTACTCTGGTGGGTTTTTTTTTTGCCTTAGTTATCAAGAGGCTAATAATATTTCATAATGGAAGAGATACTTAAAATCATTTCCCCTATGTAGATATTAAAAAAATGGAAGGAAAAGTGAGACGTTCCAGGAGAAAATGTGTAGGCGAATTATTTCTGGTCTTGGATGTACTGTAGACACACGGCAGTGGTGACATGACATTTCGTTGTGGATGAAGAGTACATCAGCCTTTTCAAGACCACAGCCATCAGGAATGCTCAAATTGCCTCCATCCTCCTGCTTCTGGACTCAGACCCCTTGATTAAATTCTCACTGCCCTGTGCCTTGCTGACTTCCCCGGTTCAGTGTCTCAGTTAGAACTTGACCTTATGGATATGGTAGAGAGGAAAGGGCACCAGGCGTCCTTATTACGATGATGCAGCTGGGAACCTCCAGTGTCTTGGAGGGACTTCCTATCTCATGACTGTGGTCCCTTCCTACATGAGATGTCCTGCCTCCCACTCTCTGCTTCCTACAGTGGTGGAAACTCAATTGTGTAGACCTTCGGTTTCCACAGAAGTTCAAAGGTTCACCAAGTACATAGAATATGTAATTTGACCATTGAATAACAGGGTGGACTTCAAGTTTCTGGTTACCAGACAAGGGAAGTGGTGCTAAATGAAAACAGAAACCCCAGTGCAGGTCCTGGAACAAGGAACTGCAGCGGCTTAAGACTAGACAGTGGGCCTCACTGTCCTTGGAAGTGAAGTCGGTGGCATTTCTTGTTACTTGTCTGGGCCAGTCACAGTGCTTTTCTGGACCTTGATATACTCAGCTGCAAAACTTCATGCTCTGCCTAAAACCTGTGCAGCCATTCAGAGTAGTGTTCAAGGGCTTTACCTTTGGACTTGCGGATGAATTCAAATCCTGGTTCTCCAATATAAAACACATTCAAGGGCTGGAGAGACGGCTCAGCGGTTAAGAGCACTGACTGCTCTTCCAGAGGTCCTGAGTTCAAATCCCAGCAACCACATGGTGGTTCACAGCCATCTGTAATGGGATCCAATGCCCTCTTCTGGTGTGTCTGAGGACAGCTACAGTGCTGTATAATAAATAAAAACATCTTAAAAAATAACACATTCAAAATCGATCAGGCTACATTTCGTTTCTCTCACGTGGATATTGGGTTTTCACTCACAGGATTTTAATGGGGTGAATAACACTTTTAAAAACAGTGTGTATAAGTATCTGCCACTGAATTATTCATGAAAGATGCTCATGAGTACGACCTTGCGCGAGGCGCTTTCTTTCCTATTTGTTAATTTTCATGTGGTAACGAAGGACCGGGTTTCAATGTGAATTTCATAAACACATTGCACCCTTTGTTTTCATTTATCCACAACTGTCTCCCCCTTCTCCCCTCAACACTTGTTCCTTCCTCTTTCATGTCTCCTGTATTCTTCTGTCCTTTCTTATTTATCTCTTTCCCCTTTCCTCTTCTAGTCTATTTCCTACACACACACACACTCACACACACACACACACACACTATTTATAATAAATCTGTCTCTAACCTATTTCTCCAATCATCTCTACTTCCATCCATTTTTCTGAAAATGTCATGGCTTCATTCTTTATGGCTGAATAAAATTGTATATGTGCACAACACCCATTTCCTTTACTATTCATTGGTTGATGAACATGTAATCTGGTCCCATAACTTGTGATAGTAAATAGTGTTTCGATAAACATGGATGGATAAGTGCTTCTGTAGTATGCTGATTTAGACTTCTTTGGGTACATTTCTAGAAAAAACATAGCTGGGATCAATCATATAGTAATTCTATATTAGCAATTATTGAGAAACCACCATCCCGTTTTCTTTTTCTTTCTTTCTTTTTTTTTTTATTATTAACTTGAGTATTTCTTATTTACATTTCGAGTGTTATTCCCTTTCCCGGTTTCCGGGCAAACATCCCCCTAATCCCTCCCTCTCCCCTTCTTTATGGGTGTTCCCCTTCCCATCCTCCCCCATTGCCGCCCTCCCCCAACAATCACGCGTTCACTGGGGTTCAGTCTTAGCAGGACCAAGGGCTTCCCCTTCCACTGGTGATCTTACTAGGATATTCATTGCTACCTATGAGGTCAGAGTCCAGGGTCAGTCCATGTATAGTCTTTAGGTAGTGGCTTAGTCCCTGGAAGCTCTGGTTGCTTGGCATAGTTGTTCATAAGGGGTCTCGAGCTCCTTCAAGCTCTTTCTCTGATTCCTTCAATGGGAGTCCTATTCTCAGTTCAGTGGTTTGCTGCTGGCATTCGCCTCTGTATTTGCTGTATTCTGGCTGTGTCTCTCAGGAGCGATCTACATCCGGATCCTGTCGGCCTGCACTTCTTTGCTTCATCCATCTTGTCTAATTGGATGGCTGTATATGTAAGGGCCACATGTGGGGCAGTCTCTGAATGGGTGTTCCTTCTGTGTCTGTTTTAATCTTTGCCTATCTATTCCCTGCCAAGGGTATTCTTGTTCCCCTTTTAAAGAAGGAGTGAAGCATTCACATTTTGATCATCCGTCTTGAGTTTCATTTGTTCTAGGCATCTAGGGTAATTCAAGCATTTGGGCTAATAGCCACTTATCAATGAGTGCATACCATGTGTGTTTTTCTGTGATTGGGTTACCTCACTCAGGATGATATTTTCCAGTTCCAACCATTTGCCTATGAATTTCATAAAGTCATTGTTTTTGATAGCTGAGTAATATTCCATTGTGTAGATGTACCACATTTTCTGTATCCATTCCTCTGGGCACTTGATTTTTGACAAAGGAGCCAAAACCATCAAATGGAAAAAAGATAGCATTTTCAGCAAATGGTGCTGGTTCAACTGGAGGTCAACATGTAGAAAAATGCAGATCGATCCATGCTTATCACCCTGTACAAAGCTTAAGTCCAAGTGGATAAAGGACCTCCACATCAAACCAGATACACTCAAACTAATAGAAGAAAAACTAGGGAAGCATCTGGAACACATGGGTACTGGAAAAAATTTCCTGAACAAAACACCAATGGCTTATGCTCTAAGATCAAGAATCGACAAATGGGATCTCATAAAACTGCAAAGCTTCTGTAAGGCAAAGGACACCATCCCGCTTTCTATAACAGTCACAGAACTTAGCATTTTCCTTGTATACCATGCCTCCCAGCTTTTTTGGTTGTTATTTTAGTGATAACCATTCTGACAGGGTTAGTCTAGAATTGGTTGGGGTTACTCTCAAGGGATGGTATTTCAGGTAAAGGTGGTACTCACTGAAGGTCAGCTGAAAGGCTTTTGTCACGTTTAACAGTGAGACTGGTAGAGATCAGGGGATGGAGTGACTTGCTGGTGTGTGTAAGAGTCAGGACCTTGACACACTCCATGGGAGAAATGAGTCAGATATTCACGGAAGAGACAGAGTTGGATTCGTTTACTCCAGGGAGCACGCTTTTTAATCACAGCCACGTGGAAGAAAAGCCTCTACACAGATGATACAAATAGGGGCAGCTTCTGGCATGTGAGGACTTCCCCGGGGACCTGCTTCCTAGGAACGATGCTGATGCTGCCTCATCTGTCTGCTCTCACCGTCAGTTCGTCCTAACTTTGCCTGCTGTTAGCACCTCCATGAAGACCAGACTCTGCTTTGGTTTGGCCTCTGATGGGGCTCCAGAGGCCGAGCTGTAGTAGTCCACCCCGGATCTTCAACACTGATCCTTCATTCTTAGTTTATAGATATTGTTCTTTAAAAAAAAAGTCATCGAAGTCATTTGCTTCACAAAAGTTCATATGACCTTTTAAGGTTTTCTAAAGCAATGTACCTGTTACAGTAAAGTTGAAAAGTGTAGACGTGTAGAAATAAGAAAACAGTAATATTTCCCTCCCCTTCCCTCTTTTCCTTTTCTTTTGTAGAGGTGGGCATTGGACCCAGACCTTGTGCACACCAGGCAAGCACTCTGCCACCAAGCTCTTGGCCTTAGATTTCCTTCCATGAATCATCCTTTAGTATTTATAGAGATTTTTATCGTCAGCCACTATCCTATCCACACTCTCCTCATATAATATGCTTTAATTATTTTAAAGAACATTTTATGCTAATGAAGTGATTTGAAAACAGTTTTTAATGGCTCCATGAAGGTCCATTGTATGAATAAATCCAAGTGCATTTATTTTAATTTCCCTCTGTATTTCTACACTTGATCTTAGCCAAAAGGCTGAGAAGTGATTCCTCTGTATTTCTAATATTTTACTTTTTAAGTAGACAATACATGATAAAATTTTGCATATATATCTTTGTCCAGATATCTGTTTCCTTGACAGTAGACTTCACATGTAAGAGGATGACAGTTGTCTTATGGTACTTCTGGGATTTATCTGGGTTTAGGGCAACTGAACTATGAGATGACTACTTTCTGCATGGACCTCAGGCTGCCAGTAGGTGTCGTCTTTGCCTCATGTTTCTTCTCGCAGCTTCTTACCCATTTATTCTCAGGATCATCTTTGAAGGACTGTGAAAGAATGTGTTGTTAGTTAATAGAATTAAAACCTGAATGTTGAAGTCTCTCCCAAGGGTCACAGCCCTGCGTGCCCGAGGGCCTGGCTATTTTTTCTTTCCTATGTGTTGCTGATTTTATCCAACCCAGAAGCTTATGTGCTATTGAACTGCTACTGAGAGAAATATAATCAGCACAGCCAGCAAGACTCTCTAGGAAATGTGTACACATGTATCACACCACACACGAACACGCACACGCACGCACTCGCACGCACACGCACGCACACGCACGCAGCACGCACGCAGCACGCAGCACGCACGCAGCACACACGCATACACTCGCCGGCCCGCATGCGCAGAGAGGGGAAAGACTTTTGCTATTGCGTAATGGATGCGTTCTGGAAGCATCCTATAATTAAAAATTCATAATAACTTATAGAGATATTTGTTTTAGCCCCCTTTCCTAAATAAGGAGAGGTAACTTGTTAACATGGTACAACTACTGAGATGGTTAATCGTTGTTGACGGGGTTAGATTTAGAGTCACTGGGGCACACGTTTGAGTGCGCCTGTAAGGGTGTCTCCAGGGTGGCTTAACTGAGAGGGAATGATGGACCGGAGTGTGGGTGACATTGTCCCATGGGCTGGAGAACCAGGTGGAATAAGAAGAGAAGAGAGAAAGCAAGCCGAGCTATTGCTGGCTTTCCTGGCCTGCCAAGGTGTCTACTCAGCTTTTGCCATGCCTTCCCAGCCACAGAGAACCAATACCTCTGAAATCTAGAGTCCAGCACGTCTTTTCTCCCTTAAGTTGTTTCTTTATGGTGTTTTGTCACAATGATGAGTAAGTTGACGAGCGCACACTACACTGAAGCAGAATTTAGATCCAGGCACACTTACTTTTTTAAAAGATCTCTCTCTCACACACACACACACAGACACACACGCTCTATCTGTATGTACATCTGCATACCAGAAGAGGGCATCAGATCATATTATAGATGGCTGTGAGCCACCAGCTGGTTGCAGGGGTTGAACTCAGGACCTCTGGAAGAGAAGTCAGTGCTCTTAACTGCTGAACCATCTCTCCAGCCCCAGGCACACTTATCTTCGAAATCTACGACTTTAATAATTTCCCCATGTTTGTTAATAAACAAACAAACAAACAATACCGAAGCTCTCTATTAACCATCTGGGCATGGGTCCCTAAGACCTGTGTTTAGAAGACCTTCCTGGGATATTCATGTGGGCATACCAACTGTAGATGCCCATTTCATTTGCATCGGGATTGACTGGACCAACTGGAAGTCATGGCTAGGGAGGATAGGTTGACCTGTGTGGATTGAGTGTTCAAATCACTTGTCTTAGGACAGCAACAAAGGTCTTCAAACTCTGGGTCTAGCCTTACAGAGACCAGACGGTGTGTTTTGAAACTGTGAGCTTTGTTGCTAGGCAACCACTCCTTTCTTTTGCCAGAAAAATATTATTAGCTGATACCTGGTTCATTCTTTAGCCTAGCAGTGCAGCATTTAGGCTGGTTCTGTGCTTTAGAGTTAGTCAGACCTGAAATTGACTTGTACTCCTGCTACTTACAGATGGTCTCTGAGACTGACCAGGTTACTTAAGCTCTGTGCCTCAGTTTCTACCTCCAAAGAGTGGGTATAACTATACCTGCCTCACAGAATGGAGGTGACTCTCTGAGATATTAACAGTATTAAGTGTCATATCTTGTGTCAAAATTGGTGACAAAAAGGAATAATATTCAACCAAGTAATGTTATTGTATGTCTCTCTTTTTAATTATCCATAAATAGCCTATTCATATAAACAGCAGAAGTCTGCCCATTGCAGTTGCTCAGTTTATGATTTCTTAGTCTATCTGTTCATTTGTGCAACCCGTGTGGTCTGACCTTTCCTTGCTGCCTCCCATTCCTGCCTTTAGAATGGAACTGTTTACTCTGTGCTTTGTAGGTTTGGAACACGTAACTCTCTCCTTGACTTTACAGGGACTCATAGCTAAAACACTGCCTTGAGTCTCAGAAGAGACTTTGGACTTTTTGAACAATGTTGGGACTGTTAACACGTTTAAAGCTAGACTGAAGGTATTTTCCATTCTGTGGTAGTCATGAGGTTTGGGTCCCTGAGGTGGAATGTTGTGGTTTAACTCTGAGAAGTCCCTCAGGCTCCTGTTTTGAAGGCTGTGAAGGTACAAGGTAGGGCCTGGCTGGTGGAAACAAGCCACTAGAAGAAGACCAATTCCTGTTTTAGAGACATTTCTATCGTCTCAAAGAGTTCTCTTTTGCCTGTTTGCTGGCAGTCATTACTTAGGGTCATCTCTTACATAACATATTTTTCTATCTCTAGAGATATTCCATTTTTAACAGTATAAATGTTATACATGCAATAAGCATGAAATTGACACAGGATGGTAAAATATGTAATCTTTACTGTCTGGCTTCTTTACTAAGCACATAGCTATACATGTGTGTAGTGTGTACTATTATATAGTACAGTATGTAGTGTGTACTATTATATAGTACAGGATGTAGTGTGTACTATTATATAGTACAGGATGTAGTGTGTACTATTATATAGTACAGTGTGTAGTGTGTACTATTATATATACAGGATGTAGTGTGTACTATTATATAGTACAGTGTGTAGTGTGTACTATTATATAGTACAGTGTGTAGTGTGTACTATTATATAGTACAGTATGTAGTGTGTACTATTATATAGTACAGTGTGTAGTGTGTACTATTATATAGTACAGTGTGTAGTGTGTACTATTATATAGTACAGTGTGTAGTGTGTACTATTATATAGTACAGTGTGTAGTGTGTACTATTATATAGTACAGTGTGTAGTGTGTACTATTATATAGTACAGTGTGTAGTGTGTACTATTATATAGTACAGTGTGTAGTGTGTACTATTATATAGTACAGTATGTAGTGTGTACTATTATATAGTACAGTGTGTAGTGTGTACTATTATATAATACAGTATGTAGTATGCATCAGTGGCTTTGCTTTTCATTGTTGAACAGTATCTCATTGTACGGCTACGCAATACTCATCAGTTGATGGATGTTGGATTATTTTTGTCCATTTATCATCTTGAACACTTGTTCTGAGTTTTTCTATACATACATGTTTTCAGTTTTGTTTTTTGGGTATACCTAGAAATAAAACTGCTGGATAATGTGTTTAACAGCTGAGAGTTTCAGAGAAACTATCAGATTGTTTTCTAAAAAACACACCATTTTAGTTTCTCTGCGCTTTTACCAACACCCATTACTACCTATCACTTTAATGACAGCTGTTCTAATAGATCGGAAATAGTATTACCCTGTGAGGTTGGCATCATCATGTGATTATCATGTATAAAACTGCCTATTATATTTGCCTGCTTTTACATACACACACACACACCCATACACACAGACACACAGACACACACACCACACACACCACACACACATCCCCTACACACACAAAATCTTACTATGTAGCCCTGGCTTTCCATATACACACAGTCTGGCCTCAAACTCACAGGTCCTCCTGCCTCTGCCTCCTGAGTGCTGGGATTAAGGGTGTTCACCACCACGCCCTATTTGCCCTAGTTTTAATTGGGCTATGTGTTTTCTTCATTGTCCAGTAATGTGTCCTTACTTACTCTGAATATATTTTCTGAAGTTGATGAGTTGCAAATGCCCCGCCCATCTTTGAGGGTGCTTCCCCAATTACAGTGAATTGTTTCTGGGCAGTGTATGTGTATGTGTCATGTGAATGGGGGTCAGAGGTTGACGTGCATGCTTTTCTGTATCAGTGTCACTGCAGTGTTTGAGATAGGCTCTCTCACGGAAGCTGGAACGTGGGGTTGGATAGACTATCTAGTCAGCAAGCCCTAGGGATCTTCCTGACTCTCCTCCCCCAGTACTGGGAATGTGGGCATATATTACTGAGCCCCAGCATTTTTGATGTGGGTGATGGGACTTGAACTCAGTTTTCAGGCATGCATGCTAAGCGCTTTACCAACAAAGTCATCTTCCCAGCCTCCTTTCACCTTATTGACAATACTTGAAAGAGAAAGTTTTCGGAATTTGAATTAAGGCTGACACCTATTTTTCTTCTTTTGATTCTAATGTCCATGGTGTTTAAATGAGGAATGACCCCTATAGGCTCCGTATTTGAATACTCGGTGCCCACCTAGTAGCATTGCTTAGAGTGGTTTAGGAGGTTGAAGCCTTGTTGGAGGGTATGTCGCTGGGGGTAGGCTCTGAGAGCTTAAAGCCTTGTTCTAGTTCCAGTTTTCTCTGTCTGCTTTAGGACTGCATTCAAAGATGGAAACGCTGTTTCCCGTCCCTGCTGTCATGGCTGCCACTTACTGGTCCACCTTCCTGCTACAATACAGTGTTAATCCTCTGGAACCAAAACCCCAAATAAACTCCTTATATAAGTTGCCTTGGGCATGGCAGTTTATCACAACAAAAAGTAACTCACACAGTGCCCTAAGAATCTATTGCCAACTTACAACAAGGTTGTAAACATTATCTCTATACTTTATTTTGAGTGTTTTATTATTTTATTTCCTATGGTTATATAAATCTAATCTACAGTAGCACAGAGCAAACATTCCTATCCCAGCGCCGCTCTTACATTTCTGTTATTTGCAGCACACACGACCTCTTTCTTGAGCAGATTCACTTGGGGAGCAGCATTCTTCAGTCGCTATTCCATGCTCTTGGCATCTCCTACATTCTGGGTGTCCACTTCAAACTTAGGATTCACTTCCATTGCTCGATCCAGGCCTTCAGAGACTCTTGGAAGGTCAGAGAATCTGATCCCATTACATATTGTCTGGCCTCATTGGCTTTCCCCCCATGATCCTTGGGATAAGTCTCCATGTAACTCTGGCATTCTGCGTCCTTGTAAAACCGGGAACATGGAAGACTCTCTTGTGTCAGGCTTTCTTTCCCTGGGACTTTCATTTCAGACGAAAGTCTTGAAAATGAGTTTACAGTTTTACATCCTTCAACTGTTGATGGAAATGGTCTTGTCCTCTATTACTACCCCAGGGTACAGTGCTGGGCCACTCCTCGACAGCGTCAATCTCTTAACAACAAGCTCTGTTTTGTCTCTAGCACTCACTCTACAACTTAAGATTTATTTATTTAAAAAACAAGTCTTACAGTTCTGGAGACAGAGCCAAAGGCTTCATGGATGCCATGTAAGCATTCAAACACTGTCTTCCAAGTATCTGGGTGACAGTCCCGGGCCACTTTATCTACTACTTTCTCAGGTTAGGACGTTGTCTGCAACTTCAACCACACTCAGATTTCCCTGTCTTCTTCACGTTCTCCCTTCTGCTTAACTTTTTGCTCTGGATTCTCCTTATAAATCTGGCAGTCTTCCCACAAAGCAGTACCCAAAGCTCAAGAAATGCATAGGTCAAGTCTACCAATGACGCCATTTCTCTGGCGCAAACTTTTTGATCGGTTACTTTTGCATTGCTATGATAGTCCCTAATAGAACAATGTATGGAAGAAACATTGATCATAACTCATAATTTCAGAGAGATTTCCACCCTTATAGTGGTGAAGCCATGGCTGTAATTCAGTCTATGGCAGAAGGAGCTTGTGGTAGAGGCATTGAAGGTCTGTTACTACCAAGCTATTTCTATCACCTAGACCACAGTCTTCAAAATATTGCCACGTGCTGGAGAACGAACTGTTTAAAATGGGAGTATGTAGAGAACATTTCAAACGGATGTTAGTTCCTTACCACTTTCTACATATGAAATATAGTTTTACTCTCCCCGCCCCCTGTGGCAGAAAGGGAGATCTCCCTTTGTGCTATTGTTTGAGAGGGTCTAAGAGACCTCCAAAATAATACAGGCTATTGCTACTGCCCTTGGTCGCTTCTTAGAACTTGAAGGTAAGACCACTGCACACTTTGGAAACAGGACCTGGAGGAATCTGGCTATATCTGATCCAGAGGCTGTCTCCTGAGGACTATCTCTCAGTACTGGAAGAAATTGTCTAAGGAAGGCAACCATTACACCCAGCTAAAAGTATAAATCCATAACAGTGGCAAGATATGATGATATCCCCAATGATGAAGTTGTAGCCCTTAGATCTTGGGGTAACTGACAGGTGCCTTTTAGATTTAAGACCTGCTTAATAGGCAGGGTCATGCCTAGTACTGTAAATCTAACTTGTAGCAGTCAGAGGCTCTAGAGGAGAATGTCCTACTGCTGCTTTTCCAAATGAAACCCTCCAACTGTATTATAAATACACACCCTTTCAACCACAGACAATGCAGGTCTCAGGTCTCACCAAAGGAGCCTCTTGTCTAACAGGTATGTCCAACCCCGATATGGAAATAATCTATTAGAAGTTATACTCTTAAACATTCTTTACCACGCCTTATCACAGTCTTTTCTTTAATAGTAGACCAGTTATTTACAAGGTTTGTCATGTTTTTCTATTAGGTATATGTCTTACATCTCATAATTTTAAAAATAACAACTTTATACAATGTATCTTGATTACATGCCTCCCTTTTTCGGTTCAGTCTTCCCACTCTATTTGAACCCTACCAATATATCTCATTCCCATCCTCGTGTTCTTTTCTTTTTGCTTGCTTTCTTTTTTCTTTCCTTTCCTCTCCTCCCTCCCTCTTTCTTTCCTTCTTTCTTTCCTTCCTTCTTCCCTTCCTTCCTTCCTCCCTTCCTGATATAGGGTTTCACTATGGAGCCCTGGCTGTTACTGCTATGTAGACCATGCTGGCCTCAATCTCACAGAGATCAACTTGCCTCTGGAATTAAAGGTATGCACTGCTATGCCAGAATGTCTTTTTCTTTAAAAAAGTTCTTGTAATGTAGAGTCCAAAATTAATTCTTCCCATATACACATGCGTTTGAGGCCATCAAAGCATAGGTAATCTGCCAGTGGCCACATTTGCCTAAGAAAAATCACTTCTTCCCCTAGCAACCCATCATGTGTCCATGGCTTCTCTGTTAGTGATGAGGTTTGTGAGCCATGCTGGAATGCTAATGGTCCAGTCTTGTCCAGTGCTTGTCAGTGCTTGTCTAGGTAACCATAGCAGCTGTGAGTTAATGAGTCTATTGGTTGCATTGTGTCCTGAAGATGGTGTTTCATCCTGCATGCTCCCCTCCTTTGGTCCTTATATTCTTCCTGTCCATTCTTCTGTAACATTCACTGAGTCTTGAGGGGGTCCCTTGTACATTTTTTTTGCCACTATCTTAAAAATGCCTTCTTCTCTTTCTGGCACCTTACATAATAAAGACATTTTCCTTTAATGTGATATATGTTCCTGCACCTTGAATACCATAAACATTACACACTTAAACACTACACAATAAATACTAGGGTCTATGGGAAAAACATTGTTTGGAGTATATCTCAATACACACACACACACACACACACACACACACACACACACACACACACCCAGCAGCCCGCATAGAACCTTCTAGCACTAGGAAAGCTGGCTAGAGGGAAGAAGTTGCCTACCAGTTTGAGATTGATTTCTGTCTCCTGCAGATGGCATGTAGTGTCTCCATAAGTAAGATCTTACCATGACGTTATAATGAATAACCAACACACCTCTCTCTATTTTTAAAGCATGGTTAAAACTCTACTTATGTAAAGAAAACCCTAACAACTTCCCAAGAGTTCATCTTATCAAAGGATAATTTTCCAAAATTTTAAAAACACAGCTCACAAAGATGTAGGGCAAATGTAGGACAGGATAGCATGTACAATGGTTTTTAACATAACGGAGAAACTAGGTATTAACCAGCATTTCTTAACAGAATGTTATAATGAGATTTCTGGATTAGAGTTGAAAATGATGTATGACCCATAGAATGATAAAACTATAATTTTTAAAATTCTCTTCACTGCTGGAAATTAGCATATAACAAGGTATGGGCTTTTGACTGGGAGTAAATAGAAAGTTAAATACAGATGTATTTCTCTAGATAATCCCTGACCAGTATAAAGAGAGCATGCTCTCTTTCTTGGCTCGTTGCTAAGTTTCGGATAATTTTCCTTGACATGTGTTAGCTTTGTTGGTTTGTATGGGACTTCGCCTAAGCAAGAGAACTCACAATAGTGGGAATAAAATTATATCCTCCATTAAAAAAGAAAAGCCCTCAGCTTTGTTGTGGTATTGGCCATACTGCAGTTTAAGGCATTTTTAAACTCTTTACTGAGGATCTCCTCTGCTGTGAAGTCAACCCCTGCGCGTCCATGATTCTTGGTTAGCGGAAAGTTACACCCAAGCCCTACCATACTGCAATTTCAACCCCACTGACCCACAATTCCTTACATCTGGATCCAGTTCTGCCTTAATTAAAGGCTTGTCAATGTTTTCAACCTTTCTTATCATATATTTTATATCTCCTATGTCATCTTTCCTGACCATACCAAAATATCTCTCCAGGTACCAGTTATTGATTATGTAAGTATGCTGTATTGTCTAATGTGGTAAGATCTTATTTATGAAGACACCATATCTATCTGCCAGAGACAAAGAAATTACTCTTAAATGGATTGGGAAACTCCCCTCCCCTGGCTACCTTTCATAGTGCTGGAAGGTTCTCTATAGGACACCGGGGGATTAAAAGACATCAGTGGTTTCACCCCGAGCTTGACTCTGCCTTCCACAGAATTTACTGGCCAGGCAATATCTGCCTCTCAGTGTAATGGGTATATCTGTTAGGGAGTGTCCTAGCTTCTTTTCTGGTTTTGTGGTAACACATGGGCAAGTAACGAATAGAAGGAAGAGTTGATTTTGCCTTACAGTTTCAGAAGGTTAGCATCCACAATGACGCAGCAAAGACAGCGGGGCAGCAAGCCTGGTGGCTGGATCAGGAAGTACACACAGAATGTGAAAGAGATAACCGGAAGTAGAGGGAGAAGTTTAACTTTTAAACCACATGACATACTTCCTCTAGCAAAGTGGAACCACTTAACCCGCTCTCAATAGCGCCACCAACTGGGAACCAGGGGTTCAAATGACCATGACTACGAGAGACATTTTTTATTCAAAACACCACATGGAGGGCGTAACCACTTTCTGATTGGATTGGAGGCCTTCTCTACAAGAAGGAATTTCATTCCTCGGTATTGAAGTCCTGGCCAAAAGCCCATGGCTAGGGAACTCATAGGCCCCAGAGTAGAACCTGCTGTTGTTATTATCTGAAGGTTTATGTTGTTAAATTGCTGCCTTAATATTTCACATTTATACTCAGAGAGCTGCGATGTTCTCAACCTTGGTTAGGGAAGTTTGTTTTTTCAGTGGACACCGATCAGTGCATAGATGCTGAACTGATCAGAGTACGTAGAGGAAGCTGAGTGTTCATTCCAAAGTAGAATACTGATACCAGCTCCTGTGGGGCAAGTGGAACCGTGTCAACAGACAAAAACTGGAAAGGTTGAACAGATTCAGAAACCCGGTATTCTCATGTCTGAGACAGGCAGGTGTTTCATCTGCTTCTGACCCACTTCCTGTCCTAGACCATGACACCCCACGTGAAGATCGTGACCACTAGTCAAGTAGCACTCAGTGTTCCATGCCAGTGAGGTATTTAGGTGGGCCAGCCCAGTCAAAAGGCTTCCCTTTCTGAACATTCCTTTCTGCAAAAGGTATTTAATCTCTGGTCCACCCTGAGTAAGTTGTGTCATGCATTCATTTTCACAATCAATAAACAATTTGGACAAGCAAGGTCTGTCTCTTTCATCAAGAACTGCTATGGTGGGCGCGCGCGTGTGTGCAATGGCCGGGGGTTGGGCTTTTTGTCCTACAGAGTCCTACCGTCTAAGTTTCTGCAAAGACCCCTCTGCATTCTTGGACACTCATCGTTGCTGGCCCTCACACCCCTCTTCCCAACTTACACTTCCCAGTGGAGTTTGGGTTCTCAGGAATTAGGGAAAACCTGCTTCAGCCTCAGCGGGGGTCCTTTCTCACCTTGGTTGGGACCCCATTTTAGGCTGAGTTCTCACACACCCCAGCAGTGATGCTAAACACGGAACCACGAGCTCCCTCACCCCTGGCCAGGGCTCAAGGAACATCCCGGGAGAGGAGAAAGAATGAAAAAGCCAGAAGAGAGGAAAGAGTGCTTTGAAATCCTGTCTTCTGAACACGACATGACTGTTAGATTCATGAACTC
Organism: Rattus rattus; assembly: GCF_011064425.1. Classification (NCBI taxonomy): domain Eukaryota; kingdom Metazoa; phylum Chordata; class Mammalia; order Rodentia; family Muridae; genus Rattus; species Rattus rattus. The sequence continues at coordinate 14,103,812 of NC_046160.1, read as the reverse complement.
ACAGCGATGGTACACGCACAAGATCTGCACCAGATCTAGCCAGCCAAAATTCTGGCTTAGGTGAGGAAGGCATTATCTAGGCACCAGCCTTTAATGGGGAGCTGTAGGCACATGCTCTGAGGGGACAGAGAATCATGTTTTTTTTTGTTTTTTTTTGTTGTTGTTGTTGTTTGGTGTACTCTTATTGGTAAGTTTTCTATGTTTCAGTGGATGGCGCCACACCCACGTATAAACGAGCAGCACTAATCGGTATTAGAATTAAGAAAGAAAAAAGGGAAGGAAGAAAGTAGGAAAGGAGAAAAAAAAGAAGGAAGATCTGGAGAATCAGGGAGTTTGCTGTGAGACTGTGCTTCCTAGGAATGTCAGAAGCCACACCCACGTCTCACCAACTCGACTGCCCGAGCAGGAGCTGAGCAAGAACAACAGGAATAGACACGCTGACCTGCGTGTATGGGAAGCTCAGGACGCCTCACAGAGAATTCCAGGCAACCAGGGGGTGTAAAGAGGAGTAGGAGAAATAAATAGTCTTCTCCAGAGAAGAGCACAATTAGGTATCTGATACCTAGCGATCAGCCCTGAAAACATTCATACAAATATAAGGACTGAAGTTGTAGTTATACATTTAGGATACACAACAACAATTGAAGAGAAAAGGCCATTAAATTGAAAGTTATCAGGGGAAGGTTCATGGAAGCGTCTGGAAAGAGGAAGGGAAGGGGGAAATGAGGCAATTACATCATCTCAAAATACAAAAGAACTAGTCTTAAAAATTCTCATTCATTGTGATTATTGCATGTGTATGCCATGTATGTGATGTGTGCGTGCACACACGTGAGTGTAGGGGTGTGTGTGTAATGTGTGTGGAGGTCAGAGGACTGCCTTGTGGAGTCTGTTCTTTCCTTTCACTTTTCCAGGCATCAAGCTCAGCTCATCCGTTTTGTGTATCAAGCACGTGACCTGAGGACCATCTTATTGCCCCGGATCTATTTCTTATCCCCCATATCTCTTGGGCTTGTACACTTACATGTCTTCATCTGGCTGTGAGCACTGTGGATACATTTTCCAGGTTTACCAGTGTACGGCTATTCTTTGGAGCTCATGTTTGATCTGATGTGTTGCTTTTGAACTCACTGTTTCCCAGGGGAACCCTGAACTTTTTTATCTTCCTCTCAGCCTCGAGAATTCTGGGATTCCAGACATACACTATCATGCCTGGTTTAATAGTCTTAATGATTAAATCACACGTCTCTAATTAGCACTGGTTTTAATTTTTAGAAACTTAAATTCTAATTTCTAAATCTCAACCGGATTTTTACTTTACTATAATTTTAAGCATGATCACTCCATAAACACGTTTCATATAGTTTATGTTTTGTATAAGATAGCTCCAATACCTATGATAACTACACGATCAAGTTAGCACAGTGTTTTTTTAATCGACTATTAGTCACGTCTTTTAGTCATAGTTTTTCCTTGGTTTTATTTTAATGCATATATATATATATATATATTTGTGATTTTTTTTTTTAAGAAAAAGCATGAGCTCATACTCTTGAGAACTTTTATCCATGGAAATTCTTTCAGGCCTTGGTCATGCCACTGCCTTCCTTAAGAGTGAGTTTGCATTTGGTCCTTCTGTGCAACTTGTGACACTACCAACTTGGGACTACTTTAAACTAAAATCCCAACCTGGGGTTTTCTTGGGCCATATCCACAGTAAAATTTCCAGCTGAAGACTCAATTTGTGACGCTTTTTGGTTATCCTTCTTGTCTACAAGTAATAGTTATGTTCCTTTCTGGGAGATCCTTGTGAGACTTCGCAGAATTCTCTCTTTAGAGGACTCCTCCACCTGACACCTCATTTGCCTCAGAGTTTAGCCTTGCTGCTTTCATTAGTTGTCAAAGCTGAAGTCCTAGGTGACTACAGGGCAATATGTGTCTAAGGATCAGCTGGTGGCTTCAAAGTTTAGCTCTCTTGCAGATTTCTACATCTTCCAAAAATACCTTTGACCATGAAAAATTTTTGTTACTCTCTTGCCAGCTCAGCTTTTATGTAGTTGAAGAAATGCTTAATGTATTCTTTTCAGCTTTGTCCCATATACTTTCTTTAGGCCACAAATGGTATATATATATTTCCACAAAAGGTGTGTATATGTGTACGTGTTTATATATGTATATTTACATATATATGCATACCTTTTTGGCAAAATATATTGCATATACATATATCTATATTTGCCACATATATTACCTTTATATATATATATATGGCAAATATATATTTCTATTATCTTTATGGCAAAAACCTCATATTTGCCATGAAGCTAAGGTTTGGAGGGTTCCTTTGTTATTTAGTATATAGAATAAGATAAATTGGGTCTAGTCTGGAATCTCTTTGGACTTTTCACTGTTTACGACTTTAATTTATAATGGAATTTAACTGGAGGACTTTAGTTTTTCTCTAGAAACTTCACAGTGAGTAGACTTAAATTAATATAAATGATAGCTAGTCTATTATTAATGTTTTGTTGTATTGTGTTTTACTATTCGTAGAATCATTGATATTTGGAATAATGTGGACTCATTTCCTGGAAAGAGAGTAGGGCAGCAATTTTCGGTCCTAGATGGAGAGTGGTGTTGGGAATAATTTCCTTAGTGGACCCTTAGGTCTTAGAGGCTTCTGGAGGCCACACTCTCATTCTCTCATTCTTCATTCATCACAGCCTTATTAAGAATGGAAGTGCTAACGGGCACCCCATCCGCTTCACTGTTTTGTTTCTCTCGATACACTCCGAATTCCGCCAGAAGAACCAGTGTGATTTATTCGGTTTTTTCAGCCCTGATAAAGACCATTTGACGATGCTGAGAGAAAAAGGGACCAGAGCAGAGTGGATCACTACTCAGCATCCTTTCTTCCTATCTGCTGTGCCACGATGAAAGAAGATGTAATAAAATGACTGGAGTTGTTGAAAAGACAAATGGAGGCCATTTTTGTATTCAAGGGAAGCAAAGTCTTTGTTCCTGATGGTACAGGAGTGGTGAAGTCCGAAGCAGTTTGACTGTCTTGTCTCTGACACACGATTCTTGCATGATCCTGGGCGAGCCGCTTGGTGGTAATAACCGTTCTGTGGGGGTAGTTATTATAATTACTGTTCATGGGTGAGGAAACACAAGCCTGGAAACCTGGGTGAGATAATGTCTGCAAGGTGCTTATCAAACACTCAGAAAATGAGAGCTGCCATCAAAGCCTATAATCCTAGTGTGTGACCTGTCATCATCAAAGTCTCTAATCAAAGGCCTTACTAATATCTGGAAAAGGCACATAGTAAATGCAGAAAATTAGACACAGAGATATTTACATAAGGTTTATATGGCATATCCTAAACATACGAGCCCATTAGTTGTGTGCGTAAGCTAAGAAATGACTCAACTCCTACTGTGTGTAGACTACAAATGACCTTATGAAATTTACATAGGTATGTATGACATATGTCAAATTATGAGTGTTCTGCTTGTGTGTGCATATTAAGAAATGACTCAACATTTTGAATCATCCCTTTTGTCTCAAGGTAGGTTAAGCCTGTAACCTTACCTATTATACTATATTTTCTCCAATCTTTAAGTATTTGACTACTGTTTCTATTTGTTGAAAATCCATAGGGTTTTGAAATTTAAAATTTGATGGTATTCTACATAGCTCTTGTTGAAGCTATGATCTGTTGGCTCTATAAAGTAAGGATATGACTACTCCAAGGTATGGTTGAGGGGAAGGTTTTTATTGTAGATATGAGGGAGGTACATCTGAAAGAGCCCAGAGCAGACAGAGAAAATACTACGTTGAACATGGCCATCAGACTGAACTGGACCACAAGAAGAGAGACAGGGAGAGTGAAAGACCAAGACAAAAAGAAAGTGCCAAGAAAGCTTGTGGCTGAAATGGCAGGGTTATATAGAAATGAGAAGCTAGGAGAAGGGAAGGGGATGTGCTGGAGAAATTTAGGGTGGAGGTAAGGGTGGGAAGAGTCAGGATGCTAGCATGAACTCTATAACAGGTGTCTGTGATACTGAGAGAGCCTGACGAGAAAGCCCGGAGGCCAGCAGGTGCCTTGGTGTGCTAATAGGCACCACAGTTAGCCAGTTGAGTTTCTTTTGAAGCTGGTATGGATACGGTCTCTATTTTGTTAATTTTGTGGTTTGGGGATGTGTGAACACAAGAGATGGTGGCAGGAGAGTGTTTGTACTAGAGAGAGAAGAGTCCTAGGCCTAGGGCCTGAAAGGCTGGAGAGCATTCCCTTCATCCAGTTCCATAACATAAAGTTTAGTTTCGTAAGTAAGGCTGTTTATCTTTATATGCAGATGTTATCACTAGTGTATGTTCAAGGCACATAGCACTGGGTTACATTAGGACACGTACATACAAGTCTGCTTTGTATTTTGAGAATATTCCACAGTACCCGTCCACTCTCTCCTTCCTCCCTGTCCTTTAGTCCAGTGTTCCCCCAAATGGTTTCGCTTCTACTCTCATGGATTATATACATAATATTATATACGATTACACTTTTTGAATACTTCCATGTATTAATTGTCAAAGTAACTCAATATTTTATTCTTTATCAACATTCAATATTTATGTAAGCTAATGGAACCTAAAGAGGGGTTTTCAAAAATGATCCTTGCAAAGTAAAAGAGAGCTAGTATTTATATTTAGTTTCAGTTTCATTCATTAAAATTTTAAGCTTACTATTCTTTAATGGTCAATAGACATGCACGTATAATTGCATAGTGTGAAAACATGCTCTCTTTTTGTTAGTAAGAAAGTAAGTAAATTAATCTGGAGATTATGAGGGCTAAAGTAATGTTTTAAATTTTAGTTACTGTACTTAAGAGATGGGTAACTTCCTGGAATGCTGAGGACTGTTGTTCACGGAAGGTAACCAAACAAACCTTGTGTTTCCACTTCTGCAAATAAGGTTGGTTGATCCAAGTGCACAGGGTGTGTTTGATCGTGTATGTGGTAAGTAGGCCAGAAGTACATCAGGATGTGTGCTTGCTCCTGGTTGGACAAAAGCAGAAAGTACATAGTCTTGTGGGTTTTGCCTTTATAAGCACCAGACTAATGTAATTTGTGACCATTTTCTGGGAATCCTGGGTATGAACCTGGCCACTCTCCATCATCTGGGGTAGTATTCAGTAAAGCTTGCTTTAAATTTGGTTCAACAATTGTGGTAGTGGTCTTATTCTCACCGGGTGGGAATAACAAGATCACTGGAATAGGTTATACATGCAGATTAAACTTTCAGGCCTGGCATGCTGTGAATAAGTGTACAAAGTAACTTTTAGTAGGAACATTATCTATAGATTACATATCACTCACACCTACCTATGGCCACTAGTTAAAAATTGTTAATTTTATAAAATAATGACTAGAACATGTCTAAATGGTGTGGTTGCAGTGCTGAATGAAATATGAGCAGAGGTCAGATAGGGCTAAATTTCTCCAGAAACGTTAGTGTTGAGTGTCTACAGCAGAATTATAGCATTTGGCTTGTTACCTCTTGTTCCCTCAAGTAAAGTATTCTAAAGAAAGATGCAATGCATTTCTAAGAGGATCACATGGAGCTGTCAAATGTGTCATATTCTAATTAAAAAATAAAAACAGACTTTCCTTTTTAGCTTGGTACCAGTTACTTTTTGTTGTTGTGATAAAACACCATGACCAAAAGTGAATTATGGAGTAGTTTATTTTTGCTTATGGTTCAGGAAGGGGACCAATCAGGTCAGTGGAGGCATGGCAGTAGGCAGCTGGATCAGGAAATTTAGCTATAACATTTTCACCCACATGCAGAAAACAGAGTGGACAGGAAGAGGGGGTGAGGCCGTAAGCTCCCCTAAACCATGCCTAGTGACGTTCCTGGACTTCCTTCAGTAAGACGATACCTCCTCGCAGAGTACCAACAACTTGGGGACAAGTGCATAAGCCCATGGGGATGTTTCTCATGCATCTCAAAATACAAGAGAGGTGTGTTTTAGGTTGAGAGGTGATGGTCCAAGGGAGTCTGAGGAGATTCTGAGGGGGTAAAACAAGGAACCATTAGAAGCAGGTGAAAGAAAGAAGAGAGATCTAGCTTTTCCTGTTCAATTGTAAAGGGTTTTACAGTTATGTGAATGAATTCTGTTCATGTGCAGAGGTGGAGAAGAGAGTGAATGCAGAGAGAGGAAGGCCTTCTCTTTCATCTCGCAGCTCTTGTAGCCCATGCGTTCTGTGTCTTACGGCAGTGCCCTAGTTCCCCGCTCCTGTTCTGGAACCATCTTACGTGTGTACCCCAGTTTCTCTTTTCTTAGAAGGAACCACTTCCATTAGAAGCCCGATCTACTCCAGTACAGGCTCGTCGTTACGCACTACATGCAACGGTCCTACAGACAGAGCTACATTTGGAAGTCCATGGGGCAGGACTTCCATATGTCTTTTTAGAACACATGATTCAACAATCCCAGTCTCGAGTGGTCTGAGGCTTCTGAGGAGAGAGGGGGAGTGCTCCATGGTGACCCTGGATTTCAGGACTGTTAGTGGGAGCCAGGAGAACGGAGTAAGGATGACTTTTCTTAGGTTTTTAAAGTCAGAACAAGAGACTGAAGACTTGAGACAAGAACTGTAAGGCAACGGGGAAGCAGGAAGCTCTCATGTCCTGAGCTTAGGCTGGATGCTTCACTGATCAACCCTGTAGAGCTGGTGAGGCGCTGCTGCTCATTGGAGCCCCCTGCACAGCCTCACTGGCCCTGCCTGGATGCTGCCACTCTGGGCCGTGCGTACTCCATCTGGGTTAATGATATTTTAGCTGTTAACTCTTGTGAATGTCATCCCTGGGAATAATGACTTAAATGAACCTTAGTTCTAATTTAGTCAGAGACAGGCAAATTTTCTTTTAAATTTGGTGGTAAAGAAAAGCTTGATGGGAGTGTAAAATTAAGACTCCCCCCACCCTTCTTTTTTTACTTTTTAAAGGGTAAGGTGTGGTTTGAATGCATTTGCTGTTAAACAGGAGGGATCAATGTCCTTCTGTGGGTTGGAGAGTTTGGGACCAGGCACACTAGTACTGGGTCAATACTAAAAGAAAAATAAAATATTTCTGCTGGGAATTATTTCATTCCACATGTCCTTTATCCCAAATGTCCTCTAGACTCTAGTCAGGGCACCTGGGATGGATGCGTGCCCTAAATCATGGATGCTTTCCTAGTTTGGACTTTGTCTTGGCCATCTGGCAGGAGTGGGTATAGCTGTTTCCTCCTCATGGGGACAGTGGCACTTTGTCACACATGAACATATCATTGCCAGAGGCGAGTGACTCAGGAGAGGTCTGAGCCAGTTTTTAATTTCTGTCTCTTTTTTTTTCCACCTTCTATGTGTTAGTGGCCAACTGACCTAGTTTCTGAGGAAACAAAGATCCATTCATTCATTTGCCTTCATACTGTTTTTTTTAACCAGTAAAATTCCATCTAAGATCTGTACGTTTCTCAGTTCATATAATTGACTTAAATATGACACATATAAAAATGAATGACAAGTATGAAAGTCTGATAGGGCACTTCTGTCTTACGGACATCTTAAAAGTTTAATTCAATGACCTGGATCAAGCGGTTAAATATTGTTGAATTTCCCCTATCTTCTTTGCATCACAGAATAGTGAATTAGTCAGGTCTTTGATAACTATCAATGCAGATGAGAGATTAGGTGAACCACAAAGCTGCTAGACTCCTGGAGAAGAGGGATCAGACATTGGCTTCCTCCTTGCAGAGTCTAGAGTCAAATAAGGAAAGCAGAGATCACTAATCCTGCCTATAGGAACCCAGGAAGATCCAGATCGCCTTACCCAGTTGGATCTCTTTTAGGCCCGGAATCCTTGACCAATGAAGTGTAGGCATCCAGGTAGCCCTACTATGACTCATCTGTCTTCACTACACAGTCTCTTGTCATTGTCTCCATCTCTGCTCAAACAGGAGCCTGGCTCTTTGGTAGGCAAATACATGTTGAATCTGAAGACAGGTATTTATCCAGTTATATGGTTGTATTTCAGGACAGCACGTTCCAAGAGTAAAATCTCACAGCGTACCGTCAAGATGGGGTGAGAGATGATGGAGTGGGGAGCTTCTCACTTGAGGTGAGCTTGAGTTCCACAAGGGAGGCAGCTTGCAGGTACAAGCTTCCAGGAAGGTTAGACAGCTAAGGTAACCAGGCAGAACAAACTCACCTGCCTCTCTCCCATATCAGGGGAAGAAGGGAGAAAAACTAATGAGGATAAACTTTTGGAGTACTTAGTGTGTTTAGGTTTGGGGATTAGGAGTGTAATCTTTCTTAAAGGTTTTCGCAAGACAGTCTGGATGGAGTTCTCCAGGGGTCTGCCTGAGTCTAAAGTCCAAGTTCTTTGCACAACCCTTACTCTGTTCAGTTACCCTTTTGCCTCATGGGGCACACTTCCAAAGCTAAGGAATCCTGGGGGAGAATACAGTCCTATCTGCTGCCTCCTCTTCCTGGGGCTGGGGAGAAGGTAGATTATGGCAAGACATTGAAAAGGCCACTCAAGACACTTTCTTTTAGGTTTGCTTGGGACCTGCTCTTGTTTGGGTCTTGGATGTTGCCTAATAATCATGTACACTAAAGGGTTGCTTCCTGGGGTAGTGTTGTTAGAGCACAGTGGAAACTCTAAAAGGTAGGCCTTAGTAGAAGTTTTAGATTTCTGAAGGCTTGTCCACTCTTCAGACTTTAATGAGATAGTGGGGCACCAGTTCCTTCTTCTGTTTATGCTCAGCAATGAGGGGAACAGCTTTTTGACGATGGTGTATAGCGTCATCAGTGGTCCACAGCACTGAGGCCAGTCTGTTATGATCCTGAAGCTTTAAAATGTGGGCTAAAATACAATTTCCCCAAATATGTCAACTCAGATGTTGACTTGAATTTGAACTTTAGACTCAGACAGACCCCTGGAGGATTGCAGACTCTGCCTTTCAAAGTCCTTTAATAGACTTTGCACATTCCTAACCCCAAACCTAAACCCCCTAAGTGCTCCAAAGTCCATTTTTTGAGTACTGAAATGTTGCTTCAAGTGAAATAGTCAATACTTGGCCTCAAATGACATGGACACACTAAAATTAGTTCAGGACTAATATAGGATTACAAAAACCATGTGCCTTGTGGACTCTTGCACCCTATCCTGGCTGGTTTTGACATAGTTTGAATCATCACAGAGGAGTCTCCATTGTGAAAATGTCTCTCTGAGATCCAGCTGTAAGGCATTTTCTCAATTACTGATCAATCCGGGAGGGCCCAGCTAATGATGGGTGGTGCTACCCCTGGGTGCTGGATTTTATAAGAAAGCAGGCTAAGCAAGCCATGGGAAGCAAGCCAGTAAGCACCAGCCCTCCACGGCTTCTGCATCAGTTCCTCCTTGCCCTGCTTGAGTTCTTGTGCTGACTTTCTTAGACAGTAAACAAACTGCACTATGGAAGCGTAAGTTGAATAAACCCTGCCCTCCTCAAACTTGATTTTTGATCATGGTGTTTCTTTGGAGCAGTAAAAGCCTGAACTAAGACATACCCAAAGGCTGGAGTTGAGAATTGGTTTGCTCTCAATTTCCTTAATGATGCTTTAGGGATGTTAGAAACAGAATAATCTTGATGTGACACAAAGGAACACCTGAACAAAATTAAAGTGTCCCAGCAAGACAATTCTTTTTTCCATAATGGGTGCTTCGGAACCTCAGATGGTCTGATGCACTAGGGCCAAGATGGCATTGGCCTTCTGTCAGAGAAGGGGAAGTCCTTGGGTACCATATCTCCTGGGACATCAAGTCCCAGCAGGACTAAGTGCATCCTCTCCCACTGAGGCCTGACCAAGCAGTTCAGCTAAGGGAAGGGAATCCAATGGCAGGCAACAGAGTCAGAGACAGCCCCACTCCATTTGTTAGGGTCCGCATGAAGACCAAGTTGTAAATTTGCCACAAATGTGTAGGAGATCCTTAATGGTCTCTGATTGGTGTCCCAGGCTCTGTGAGCCCCCATGGTTCCAGCACAGTTGACTCTGTGGGTCTTCTTGGGGTATCATTGACCCGTCCAACTTGCTCACTTCTATCCCCTAGTCTTCTACAAGACTCCCTGAGCTCTGCCTGATGTTTGGCTGTGGGTCTCTGCAACTGTTTCCATCTTCTGGCTGTTTGATAGAGGCTTTCAGGAGACAGTTGTGCTAGGTTCCTGTCTGCAAGCACAGCAGACAATCATCAATATCATCAATAGTGTCAGGTTGGCTCCCTCACATGAGATGGAGCAGTCATGGGTTGGTTGTTCCCTTAGTCTCTGCTCCATCTTTATCCCTGTGCATCTTGTGGATAGGGCAGTTTTTGGGTTGAAGGTTTTGTGAATGGGTTGATGTCCCCCTCCTTCCATTGGAAGTCAGAACTGGCTATAGGAGGTGGCCAGTTCATGCTCCATATTCCCTACTGCTAGGAGTCTCAGCTAAAGTCATCCACATAGACTCCTCCTCATCTCCCACATCCCAGGTCTCAGGCAAGTCCCATAAGTGCCCCTCATCAATTTCTAGTCTCTCTTCTGCACCTCTCCTCACAATTGATTCCCAACCCCTTCCCCTCCTCATCCCACTCTCCCACTCAGTTCCCTTCCTCCATCCATCTCCTATCTCTATTTTATTTCCCTTTCTGAGTGAGATTCAAGCCGCCTCCCTTGGGCCCTCCTTATTACTTAGTTTCTTTGGGTCTGTGGACTGGAGTATGGCTATTTCATACTTTATGGCTAAGGTTCATTTATAAGTGATTACATGCCATGTATGTCTTTCTGGGCCTGGGTTACCTCACTCAGGATGATCTTTTCTAGCTCTATTCATTTGCCTGTGAGTTTCATGATGCATTTATTTTTCTAACTCTTTACTGTTTAGAATAAACTTTCAGTTATTTTGAAAGGTGGCCACTAGGAGATGCACAAGCTTCAGAGACCTTAGAACAATCTGTGCTTGACTTGTTTTTCTTCCCTCCCTCCCTCCCTCCTCCCTCCCTCCTCCCTCCCTCCCTCCTTCCCTCCCTCCCCCCTCTTTCTTTCTTCCTTTTGTTGCTTTTCCATATTTTCTCAAGCTTTGCAAGTTTCTTTTGTTCTAAATCCATTGAGAACTGAGGACAGAACATCTTCCCCAAAGCTCCCCAAAGTGATAGATAGATACATTTGCCTTTTCATCTAGTGACAGAAACTGAAGGAAAGGATAAACCAGACTCAGGTGACAAGAGAGTTTAGGGTGAAGGTCAGTGCTGTCACCACAGCAGTAAAAGTGGTAATGATTACAATTCAGATGGCTATCTTTCTTGTGATCTACTTAGCACCCAAAACTATGGTAGTTTCTCTTCTATCTCAATTTACTGACACAAAAATGCTGTTACCTGTACTCTGAGGAGGCTGAAGCATTGACAGGTTAAGAATTGGATCCGAGTTCAGTGGTTTAACCACTGAACTGAGAATGAGACCCCCGTTGAAGGAATCAGAGAAAGGACTGAAAGAGCTTGAAGGGGCTTGAGACCCCATATGAACAACAATGCCAACCAACCAGAGCTTCCAGGGACTAAGCCACTACCTAAAGACTATACATGGACTGACCTTGGACTCTGACCTCATAGGTAGCAATGAATATCCTAGTAAGAGCACCAGTGGAAGGGGTGGATGCCTTGGTCCTGCCAAGACTGAACCCCCAGTGAACGTGATTGTTGGGGGGAGGGCGGTAATGGGGGGAGGATGGGGAAGGGAACACCCATATAGAAGGGGAAGGGGAGGGGTTGGGGGATGTTGGCCCGGAAACAGGGAAAGGGAATAACAATAGAAATGTAAATAAGAAATGCCCAAGTTAATTAAGATGGGGGAAAAAAAAAAAGAAGAATTGGATCCGAGCTTGCCTTCCTAGTATGTTGGAGAGCATGTAAACTAAAGACTGGGTCTCTTAATCAGTTAAGTATAACTGCTTCCTGGTTATCACCTCAACAAACCAGATGAGAATCTATGGAACAGAAGTCAGACCAGCTCAAGGACTTTTCCTGAGTCTTAGCTTGCCTTGGGAGAAGTGGAGTACACATTTCTTCTCTTTCTTTACCATGAAGGTATAGCATCTGCAAACTGCCAAGGCGAAGAAGAGGAGGAGGTGGATTGAATCGGATTCTCAACACAGAAGAAATAGTAGAAGACTGATAACAGGAATACTGCTTCCACTGGGCCCTTGGAGGTTGCCAGCATTGTGGGAGATTGAACAAAAGCATTGTATGTCTCACTTTGCCTTATTCTGGCTTTGGAGCTGTCTGGCAGCTGGACTATCTTCTGAGGTAGAGGGCAGGTGCATTCAACTCCTTCCAGCCACCTACACCAATTTGCCCTAATAGAAAGTTAGTTGATTTTTCAATCTTATTCCTATGCATGCATGTTTTTAAATCCTCCATTTCCTTTCCATGGTTCTATATATTTGCTGTTTTTATCACTGAGAGAGGTTCACAGTTGTCACTCAGATGGCCTTTGTACTTGTGCATACCCCACTTTATCATTCTCATCATTGGGAGCTGCCTTGGATTTCTGAGTTCAACAGAGCAGTGGAGCCCCTATTCTGCTATGGGTTAAGACCCAGTCCTCAGGAGTGCTGAATAACAGGTAGAGGTATTATGTTTATCTGGAGAGGGTGAGGGGCAAGACACGTCATGTGAAGCCTGCAGGAGTTAAGGATGGATAGATGATCCCTGACAGACAGGAGAAGGTTCTTAGTGGGGTGGGGGTAGGCACATGGGGGTGGGGAAAGGAGATTCTCCCACCACCAAAAGACAGGCTATAAGCAAATGAATATAAGTTAGGTTCTAAACCAACTCTCCCTCTTTCTTCTATCTCTTCTTTTCGTCTTTCTCTCATTCCCCTCTTTCATTATCCCCATTTCCCACCCACCCCTATAGGTTTGCGGAGCCATTTATTTTGGTGAAGGTATAGTGGATTGCAAGGTGACTGTAAAGATAGAGTCAAAATAGAGTTCTTTAAGTTGGAAAGTGAACCCCTCTGGGCAACCATTCTCCTTTATCAATCAGAATTGGATAAGAAGAACCTTGAGAAGTTTTATTAATTCCCATATCTTATTGGGGGGATGGGAATTTCAAATGATGTTTTGAGTAAGAATAAGATTGGAATTATTAAATGCACAATGAGTAGGAGAGTATTGGGTGGGTTTTTAACCTCTTGGGTTGTCATGGATACAATGAGCAAGGCTCTTTTCAGGCCACCTGGGTGGTGTGACCTATGATAAGGTCTTTAAACTTCATGTACATAGAATACACTCCAGACTTGTGTGGTAATAATTGTACAAAGCCAACCATTTATGACCTGATGGGGCTTGTTTGTATGTCTTAAACACTTTTAAGACAAATAAATTGTCTCAGGAGTCTATATTTGGTGGCCTATTTTTTCATCTCTATGTACACAACTGAATTGAGCTGGCTGCTTGCTCTTGATACACATATAATGGTCTAATTGTCCCATATGCTAGGGGTTGTGTATGGAGCACACCCTGGCCCTTGTGGGAACCCATTGAAGGGAGGTGGCTATTTGGATGTGTAGTCTGTAGTGGAGACAAGTTAACGACCTTGCCTGGGGCATTCCAGAGTTTATTTAACGATAAAATTGGCCTGGAGTTCTCCACCGGGGCTTGTAAGTTCTGTGCAGTGTGGGATGGGGTGAGAATGCAGTTAAACATACATCCTAGAGGCATTTTAACTTGGGAGGAAATAGTAAATCCCCTCTGTGATTTGAAAAATTGTGCCAGAGATTCTTTTTTCTAACCCAGTTCCTATGAATCAGAAAAATAAAATGATAGTTTGATATAGGAACACATTCGTCCAAGCATCTGATGGATGGCTGAAAAGTTTATCGCCATTGTCATGTAAATAAGCAAAATGTAGTCATTGAATTGGTCTATACTCACAAATATTTTACTAAAACTAGTCACACTGATTCATATTGCTGTAGCCTAAATGTGTCATTGGCCTGAAACTCATGATCAGTAAATTGGATATGAAAGTTTTAAATAAAGCAACAGAGTCCCTGAACATCAGCTTTCTAACTTTATGATCTTGGCAGGCCTTAGCTTCCCAGTTTTGTTGATTGTTGGTGATCAATCCAAGCAAAGCATCAGTAAGGGGATGGTTGACTGCTAGGAGGACGACTCTGGGCTGAGATTCCATGCAATATCAATTGCATGTGTAACAGGGAAATAGAAGAGTGAAATGTCAACTTCTGATGATGACACTTCCATTATCTCCTTACACCAATAGACCTTTCTTTGCCCATTTAGAGCATTTTTCAGATGTTGTATCATTGACTAATGGGCTAATCAATTAATGGGGGTCTTGAAAAGAAAAGGGGCTATGGGAGCCATAGGATCTTAGTTTCTAGTCCTTTCGATATGTTGGGGCCAAGAGAAACAGCGAATATGGAATAAGGTGGAACAGTTCTCAGGAGAGGGTGAGAAAGGCAGCAACTTGCTTTCCTTATGAATTCTTCCCTAGGTTAGATTTGTTGAGGAACATATATTGGTTGGCTTCTTTAAGAGAGATACAGTGTAGGTTAAGCCAGGCAAGTAGTGTGTTAAATGTACACACATGGAGACTGTATTGTTTTCAAATGTGGAGATGGCCTTGAGAACATATTGTACAGTGAAGCTAGTGAGGAGACTGCACAGGCTTAATAACTTGGATGGAATATGAGCAAATATTAGAAGGAAGGGCCATCAAATGAAAGGGATGCTAAGTGAGGAAGTAGGGCTATCCATGGAAAGAATGGACCAAAATAGGCATGAAGGAATGTTCAACAAAACAGCTGTAATATAAACAATGTGTTAATATTGGCACACGTTATAGCAGATGCCCTCCAAGAAGTTAACAATGGGGAAGCTAGAAACGGGTTTTTCATAGGATGTGTGGAGATTCTTTATGATTCTTATTCATGTTTCCTGTAACCCCTACCCACCAAAAATGAATAAAGAAACTTTCTCTTTTTAAAAAGTGAGGGAAAATGTTGTGGTTAAGCTGGGCATAAGCCTTGATGCTAGAACTAACAAGTTCAGCACATGGCAGAGTTTAAGGTAGAATATAGGAGGGATGGTCAAAATCCACTGGAGAGAGAAGCACCTGCCCCTAAAGCCATGAGAGAAGATGTTACCTTTTAGGATTTCCTTGGGTCAATGGAAGCACAAGATTAACAGATGTCCTTAGAGAAGAGAGTGTAGCCATAGCATAAAAGATGGAGATACTCTGAGCTTAGATGGAAGCTAGACCTGGGGCAAAGACTGAATGGTAGATTCAGGAGGGCTTGATTAACAAGAAGGCAACTAACAGTGTCAGCAATCACCATGCCTCGCTGAGCTCTTACAGCACACAGGCACTGTGCTAAGTAAGCTCTTCATAGATTTTATTTCATTTGCTCTTGATGACAAGCAACAATTGTAGGCTATGTTTTTATTTCCACTTCTTGGATAAAGAAACTGAGACTTAGGGAGGTCAAATGACTTGGTCTGGAACACTAAGTGTGCAGTATCAGGGCCAGTATTTGGAAACCAATGTGATTCTATTGCTATATGCTGACTTTTGACTACTGTGCATAATTCCCCATGACTCAGTTGCTTAATAGTTTCTTATAACTTTCAAACTTTGTAACTAAAATTCTTACTTAAGCACCATGAAATTGTGTTTTTAATACTTTGTCTTTAAGATTAATGTCCACTATATTTCTGTCTCCTTTTTTCACCTCAAGGACTTGAGTTGTAGGGGGATACTTGTTTACCATGTGATGGTGAAAACCAGAAGTTGAGCTATGCTATCAGAGAACTTGAGTAAGAAAAATGCAGGGTAATAGCTTCCTTCTTCTTCTGTTAAAACAAAATAATCTACTAATCATCACTTATTCATGAATATTCATAAATAAATACATACCATTATCATTTCATTTCAAAAAAGGAACAGGAATCCCTCTGAGAGCTGTCTGAAGTGGGGTGAAGAGCAACAGGCTTTCTGAGCAGAGTCCTGTGCTCTGGATCAGATCCTGGAGAAGGAAAGGTAAAGCCAGTGCTGTCCTTATTGTGAAGGAGAACATGACTACACAAACAGATAGCTGTGCCACATGTGTGGAACAAACTATAAACTCTGCCTAAGGCACACATCTCATGCAGACTTCTCCAGAGAACTCACAGGCCTGGGGGAACATTTCCTTTAGAAAACACTGTAATACAAAATCTCAACAGCTGAGTCTTAATCTAAGCCAATATCCTGTCAGTGTCTGTACACCATGTGAAGATGGTTCAATGAGGAAACCAAAGCTGCATGTGAGGACAGACTCACATATTCTCCTAGTACCACACAAAGCTGACAGCACATTCTTGGCTTCCTCTGGTCCTGGAGAGACATGGACAAGGAAGGTGCTCAATCACGGATGAATTTAACTCCAAGTAACTCTGGCTCTGGAGTTCTTTGCTTTGTGCCAGATATGGTGATGACAGGCTGGGTCCTTGGGGTGCTGAGAAGACTTGGCCTACCCAGTATAGAATTCCTAAACTGCTCAAAGTTGGTTTGCCCATCATGCCTTCCAGAGAAGCTCAAATGAACTCTCAGAAACTTTTGGTGTCCAAAAGACAGTGTAATGAGAATAAATACAAACTTCCTTTTGCCATGTACAATGCCCGTCTCCTGGGAAGCTGAATTATGTGGCATCTATCAATGTGTACTTAGTGATAGTCACATGGCTGTGAAAACAAGATGTGAGTAGTGCACACCAAACATATAAACTGTGATTAGTTTCCTTCTCAGTTCTCATCAATAACTCACAAACATGATCCCAACTGAGATAATTCATTGGTTTCTTTGGCAAGTATTAGGTGATTACTGTGTGCTTAGGCAAAATCTAGGTACTAGGGACACAACAGTGAGCAAACATCTAAGTCACCTAGAATTACTGTGTGTGCATGTGTGTGAGAGACAGAAACACACAGTGAGACAGAAAGATAGATAGACAGAGAGATAGAGAGATGGGGTAGAGAGAAAGAATAAGCAAATATTCACAGTAGCTTTCTATTCTTTATAGGGGATTCACACCAAAACAGCCACAGCAAGACACCTAAAATCATGATAATACACAACTTTACATATGCTGTATTTTTCCTATACAAACATACTGGTGAAAAAAGTTTAACTTATAAATTAATCACAACAAGAAAATAACAATAGCAATACTGAAATAGAGCAACCCTAACAATATATTATAATAAAAGTTAAATAATGTGGTTTTTATCCTGCTTTCCTCCCCATCACTTCACCCTTTCTTTATTTGTAGTGTATTTGTGTATCTCTGAGTTGTCCCTTTTCTTTGGAACATGTGAGTTGGCATCACATTACTGTTGTATGTTGGGGCCATTATTGAACGAAGTTAGGAGTTCTTGCCTACAGCAAGTACTGAGTACTGCCTTCTGCAGTGCTGGGACAACTTAATTTGATGACTGAGATGAATGCTTGGAGATGAATAGATAGGTAGTGAGGGTATGGCAGGATGGACACAGTGGACAAGGGGGTAATGGTCCCAGGTGTGACAGGATGATATGAGCCTTCACCATGCTACTCAAGCCAGTGTACAATTTAAAACTATGAATATTTGTTCCTGGAATTTTCCATTTAATATTTTTGGTCTGTGGTTGGCTCAGATAAATTGAAATAATGGAAAGTGAGACTGTAGATAAGAGGACACTATTATAAATAAATAATAAATAACAGTATATATATAGTATGTTAAATGGTTACACATGCTGAGAAAAGGGCAAGAGGGAAATGGGATTTCTAGGGGACTAGGAGATTCAACTTTCATTAGAAAATTACTTAGTTTTCATTGTGAGTATGTACATGTGTTTGTATGTGATCAGTATGTGTGGATGTAGGGCTGCACATACCATGATGTGCATGTGGAGGTCAAAGGACAACTTTTGGGAGCTGGTTCTCTCATTACACCTTAGCGCGGCAGAGTCTCTCTTGTGACTGTTCTGCTCTCATGTATGAAATGTGAACCTAATCATGAGCTTCCAGTTGACTTCCCTATCTCTGCTTTGAATCTTGACATATGAGTTTTGGAATTATAGTTGCACCATCACGCCCAGTTTTGTAGGGGTGGTTCTGATGCTAAGGTCCTGTTCCCCAATTGGTTCTTGATCTGTCAGTAAAAATGCCATGGGCCAACTGCTGGATGGAAGGATAGTCAGGACTTCCGGGTCCCCACAGGCAAGCTGGCAGAGAAATGGGAAGAGAGTTCGCCGTTGTTGGGATGGAGAAAAGTCAATCAGCCATGTGAGAGATCTCAGGTGGAGTGACCACAGGCAGCTTCTACAGGTGGTCAGTTGGGGATGTTGAACTGGGACTAAAGGTAACTTAGCAACAACAGTTGAGGATATATTTAGGGTGCTAAATTAAGAGCATTGGGGAGAGTACATTAGCTGTGGGAGATTTATACTGCCCAACAATTGAGCCAATAAAGCAAATTGAAATTGAGCAACATGTGTGTCTGTTTTTTATCCTTGAATTCTAAGGAATGTGGGTGGGGGTTGGTAGCATGGTCCATTGCCGGACCTTAGAGAGGGTAGGAAAAGCTACATGCAACACAGTTTTCTCGTGGAGTTTTTGGGATCAAACTTATGTTGTCAGGTTTGCAAGGCAAGCACTTTTATCTACCCTGTCATCTCACTGGCCAACAATTTTTGATAGTGTCTAATGTGGATGTCTAAGTGGGGACATGGCTATCTGGGGAAAGACTGTTTAAGGCAGCAGGGAAAGTGCAAAGTTCCTGAAGTAAAGCATGCTTACTAAGTTCACGAAGCTTGCCAGAGAATACTGTATAGGGATACAGTGAAGGAGGAAATGAAGTTGAGAAAGGAGGTGAGGGAGTGATTCACTGCGAGACTGGCCTGGGATTTTCCTCTGAAAGGGGTAGAAGATGGATCAGGTGAGAAAATCATACAAGCACAAGGTCTGGACATGCGAGAGACACGACCTGAATTTTATTTGAAAGGACGATTCTGTCTGCTTTGTTTAGAAAAGGTTCCAGGGTGATGAGGGCAGAAGTTAGACGACAGTGAGTTTTCTGAGGTTGAGACAGATAGAGGCTGAAGGTCAAAATAAGCTTAAGACTTATTCTGCATGAGGTCAGCAAGCACTCACACCTCAAAGGAACAAGTGTGTGAGGTCCACTAGATATCCAAATGGAGTTGGCTACTTTGTGCAAGTCTGGAGTTCAAAGGGTGGGTCTGAGCTAAAGATAAATCATGCTTTGATGGAGATAAGAAATATTTCCTGGCACAAACTTAGGGTCAACAATCTGGTGAGTGCAAACAGAGAAAGGGTGTTAACATTGTTCAGAGGCCCAACCTTCACTCCAGATGTGGAAGACCATGGGAGGGGACACACAGAATAATTCGACTATCTACCTGGAGAGATGGATAGTTAAGTTCAGAATGACAGAACTGGATAGGATATTATACACCATTTCAAGTAGAACCATGTTACTGGGGGAGTTAGGCTGAAGCCAAGAGACATTTCTGCCAGTGAGTGTTTTGATGACTCCAAAGTACAGAGGTGGCGTGTGTGTGTGTGTGTGTGTGTGGTGTGTGTGTGTGTGTGTGTGTGTGTGTGTGTGTGTGTGTGTGTGTGCGCGCGCGCGCGCGCGTGTTCCATCTGATTCATAGAAAGGATGGAGGTTCTACTCGTATATTAAGTGAGATCTCCTATTTATTAAAGGACTGCATGCTCTCAGCTAGTAATCCCTCCAGAGCCATAATGTCTGAAAATAGTAACTAGGCATGGAGCTGAGAGGGAACTTAAGTTTTACCATTTATTCTTACCCCCTCTCCTGGTTCCTTTGAGGTGTCGGTGACGTTAGGGCCTACAGAGAGTTCCTCTTCAGAGATTAGAGTTTATGTCTTGCATCTCATATGCTCGATGGCTGCATTTCCTATGCTGGTTCTCACAAGGGTGTTCACCCCGGAGGCTATACACATTCTATAACAGAATAAAGGCTTTTCAGTGGAGCAGGGCAGGGTAGATTTGTAAAAAAAACCAACCAGACCATTGAATTTACTGAGACTAAACATTCAAACTCATAGCTCTTTTTCTTGTTTGTATTGACTTCAGCACTAAGACTGGGGAGTTATACTCAAGGTCCCACATAACCGATCTAAAGGCTATTATATGGCACCGAGTTAAACGAAAGCGTGTTGGGTTTATTAGGAGGCTGTCCTTCAAGCTCTATCCTGTAAGGATGTTTATAACCACTGTGGAAAGATGTACCTCTGTCCTTCTTGCTCTGACTAAAGCACATTCTGATTGGTCAAAAAAAAGCAGATGGCCAGTAAGCTGAGGCAGGATCAGAAGGCGAGAAATCTGGCAGAGGAACTCGGGGAAATAGGCATGGGTGATTCACCGTATGGACCCAGAGGAAGTTGGTAGTATGAAATTGAGGAGAGGGGACCAGTCATGCGGCAGACATAGACTAGTACAAAAGGGATCACTGAGTTATGAGCTAGTCAGGGAACAGGCCTAGCTAAAGGCCTGGGCATTTATTAATAAATCATAAGCTTTTGAGTCATTATTGGGGAACTGGGGCACAGGTGGAAAAGCCCCCTCCATGGCCAGTCTGCATTTATATTTATATGCTATTTGTGTCCTTTGAGATAACTGACAATGCCCTGTTGAGAAATTTGTCCTATATGATACAGATAACTCTTGCTATTACAACAATCCCACTCAAATTGCTCTTGACCTGTTGATGAAATGTATCAGCCAACCCATATGATTGCTTGAGAGTCATAGACAACCCATCACTTTGTTTATACCCATCTCTTACAGTGAACTACAAGTGTAGGTGTCCAAACAATATCAAACACATGGGTTAGGTGAGACAGTATTAAAACTGAACAAACTAAGGGGTGACTGTGGGCTAGAACAATCTGAGAGCCCAAGAAAGTTGTGAGTCTGAACTAAGGCCTTCAAAAATGGATAGAATTTTTTGAACAAAAGTAAAAATAGACTGTTAAGTCATTTTAAAAATGCCATTCATATCCTAGCCATCAAATTATCTTGGAAAATGCATATTAGCAAGAAAACGAACTAGGAAATTCTGTTTCAATGAATCAGTTATCCATTTATATGAATCTTTTAACAGGAAATATTTGGGCTATATATTTAACAGAACTGTAAAAGTGTGAGCTCTGGTGGTTTCAGGAGGAGAACTTTGCCTGATTTATGGTTTTGTGCAACTTTAATTCAAGAATAAAAATGGGCTTTTGATCTTTTTTTTTTTTTTCTTGTCCCTTTAGAATTTCTAGCTCGGAGGATTTTCATGAGAAATTTATTTGCCTAGTTTTATCAAGCAATTGTAAAACAAAAATATTTTACTAGTGAAAGGTTCCTGAACCCAGTAAACCCATCAAGCCGATGGGATGATGGTGGTGACGCGGGAGTGAAACATGCACAGATGGCCACAACACAAAGTGGATTTTGTCCTCTTGAGAGCTCATGGCTGTTTTCTTCTCCCCAAATTTATTGAGGTTTCAAACATTCTGTTAAATTTTATTGGAATCTCCCTCATTTGTTTTCCTAAGTGTGCATGCTCATGTGTTTGTCTTTGCAGTTATTTTCAGTGCTAACATTCACAGCATCTCCCTTTGCCAGCATCGTTGGAGGTCTCAGCTCGGTGTCTCTGAGGTCACTGCAAAGCTAAGTGCATATCAGCGATGTCAGTGCCCTAAATGCTGCGCGAAGAGGCAGGGATTGTCAGCATAGATAGAGTCGAGTTGCCATTTGAATAAAATGTTGTACATAGCTTGAGAGTGGGAGATATATCAGGAACACATTAGCATATGAAGGCTCCTGTAGGCTTTGCCAGTATCAGCTACAACACACTTCAAGCTTCTTGTACCCTAATTATATATAAATAAAGTTGATTAATAAGGAAATCTCTATAAGCAAGAACAAGAAGACATTGGCAGGATGTAGATATAGTTCATTTAATTTATGAAGAACTAATAAATGGATCCGCGTGATAGCCCTTTAATACTTCAACTACATTTCCACTGTTGGTAGAGTGGAGTGTTGTGTTGAGACAGTTTATTACTCTCATGAGTTTCCATCACTGCCAACAGGATAATAGAAACATGAGTATTAGTTTTATAATGCTAGTGTTTCCAAAGAAGAAATAGATTGATGATTATAACAAACTAACTTTTTGTGTATTTGGATATATAAATATTAAAGACCCTGAGATGGATTATTTTAGAGAAACACTTCCAAACAATATGAAAATCCCTTCACTCTTGTTATAACTCTTAAAGTATAAAAGCATAACAATAACTTCTTTAATTTTTAAATATAAAGCATAGGGTTTTTAAGACTGGGTTGCAACAACTTTAAGAAAACAAAAACCACCATGACACTCAGTTAAATGTAGTGTATAGTTTCATAAACACTTGGGCCCTATTCAAATACATGTCATTTAAAAGTTCATCTGTTGAGAGAGTATATTTTATGTTTTATAGTTTTTCTAAAGTAAATTAAACATTTTATGTTACTTGTTAAATAGATGGATGCTTTCATGATAGATTATAAATATCAGAGATTACAATAAAATAATCTAATGTGTACAACTTTGTAATATACTGATATGATATTTAATTTATGTGTGTAATAAAGGGTTTGGCTAGACTTTATCCCTAGTTACTGGGAGACAACCTCTATATCATAGGAATTTCCCAAGTGGTGGACACGTCTGCTGTTGCTCATGGCAGACTCCTCTGGCCAAAGGCTGCAGTGTATGCTAATGAGCTAACTTAGGATGGGGGCTTGCCACACCAAACAGACCAACCACAGGACTAGAGGGTTGTGTTTTGAGCCACCTAACCCCCATCTCACTCGTATCCTTGAGAATGAGAGGACTAGATATCACATCACACGGCCAATAATTCAATCAGCCATGCCTATGCAATAGAACCTTAGTAAAAGCCTAGACACTGAAGTGAGGCTTAGCTTCTCTGGTGGGCAATATGCTTCAAGTGACAAGAGGCTAATGCATCCCTGAGGACAGCAGAAGCCTCACACCGGGATCCTTTCCAGACTTAGTCCAATGTCATTTAAAAGTTCATTTGTTGAGAGAGTGTATTTTATGTTTTATAGTTAGTATTTCTTCCTCAGACTTAGTCCAGTGTGTTTCTTCTTTTGGCTAGCTCTCATTTGTCTGCTTTTGATATAATAAAACTCTAACTATTGTAATTCCTAAGTTCTGTGAATCATTCAGAGAATATGACATTGTTTTTGAAAATTGAAAATATGATTGCCAAAGCCAAATTTTAACAGAAGCAATAAGTGAAAGAATGGAATTGAACTCAAAACTGAAGTAGCAGTTCTGGGGTGTCAAGGAGGTTAGGTAGGAAGAATTTTCTTTTTATTCTATTTATTTTTAGACTGTCTGCATTTTTTAAAAATAAAGTATGGATTGAACAAAAACAAAAGAGAAAACTTGAAAACTACTTCAATAATTCTACTTTTATTAATTATTTTAAAATTTCTTGGGGCCAGAGGGATGGTTAAGAGCACTTACAGGGGTCTTCAGTTCAATTCCCAACAACCTGTTTTCACCACCATGAGCACCAGACACGCTTGTGATACATACGCATACATGCAGACACATAGGAAATAAAACAAATACTTTAAAAGTATTTTTTGGGTAATTTTATTTTTTGGTAATTATCAAAAAACCTAGGTGAGGAAAATGTGTAGCTTATAATATTAATACATATATATTTATACCAGTGGCATAATAGAGATAACCCAAATATTAAATTCGAGGATTAGTAAATTACCAAATGTTCACACGATGACATGCTATTGTGCTACTTAAAGTCATGTTGGCCTTCTTCTCTAAACATGAAGAAAGCATTTAAGATACAGGAAGCGATGAGGATAGAATTACAACTATACTCAGGGCAACAGACATAGTGGCACACGCCTGCCATTTCAGCACATAATCATCTCCCATCACAGATAGACGCAGGACCCTAAATCTATATGTGTGTTTTTCAGCCAAAATAGGTTAGAGAACTTTAAATCTTTCTTCATTAAAAAATATGTGGCATGTTACAAAGTATGAGTACCAATGCATTTTCACAAAAGTATCTTATCTTTTAATAGTCTATGTAAGAGATGAATTAATTGGTGCTTTCTTCCATTCTTGAATCAAAGAAGATTCTTTACCTATGACTAAAAGGCATTTTGTCCATTCTTTAGAAATTGCTATTTGGTATTTGAAATATTCTCATAACCTGTAGGCATAGTATCTTTTTTCCTCAAGAGTTATCCAACTAGAACCATTTTCTACCTCAGAGGCTCTGTGTGATTACTTCTCTCTTCACAGCGAGAGAGAACTTAGCAAAGGCAACTTGAGGAAGGAGAGGTTTTGGCTTACAGTTTTAGGAGACACAGTCTCTCATGGCAGTGAGACCATGGTGATCGTGGGAGCTTGTAGGTTATTCACATCATGGTCAGCCAGGATGTAGTGAGCTCAGGCCAAAATCTGGCTGAGCGCTAACCTTCAAAGGCCTGCCCTTGGATGAGTAACATCAGTAGCTGGGAACAGACACTTGCATGGTGGACATACACATTCAAACTGTAACGGGACCTCCCTCTGTCATCCTTCTATGTGACCGGTGAAATATTGCAGCTATTTTGAGAAATTAGAACATTACTTTATTTGGAATCATTTTCTTTAAAATGTTTATTTTTCAAAGAAAAATGGCAACAGCCAATTGGAAACCTACTTATTCTTCAACTCCAATTTTGTTTTCTTTAAATTTAGAAGTGACTCACTGATTTACTATTTAAAACAACCCCCCTTCCCCTTTAAATGTTTACCATCTACTCGTGCTGACTCCTTCCAAGGAGATTGCTCCAGCGTATATCTCCAGGTCCTTGCTTTGCTCCTTTTACCAAAAAATGGGAAACATAATTTCATCGTGCATCTCAAGGGCTCCAATCATCAAAACCAGAAAAACAATATTCTTTGGAATAGACAAATAGGTTGAATAGAAAAAAAAATACATGAATGCAGTTTGGTTGGGGCAGGAAGGAATTCGTTTCTATGTTCCTGGTAATCTGATCCCGCTCCAGGAATCCTGGTAATTCATCCTCCCTCTTGCACTTCTTTTCATCTTTTTAGATTATAATTACATCATTTTTCCATCCCCGTTTCCTCCGTGCTACCAATGCATGCATCTCCTTTTCTCTCATTCAAATTCAAGGCCCCTTGTTCTTTAATTATTACATATGCATGTTTACACATGTGCACATGTGCACACACATATGCATATACACACTCCTAAGCATATAGGTACAACCTGCTAGGTCTGTATAAAGTTACCTGTGTTGGAGATGACCATTTTGTATTGGATACCCAACTGTGGTGTGCTGTTCCCAGGGGAAGACTATGTCTCCCGCTCTCAGCATTCCTTAGTTGCCTGTAGTTCTTTGTGTAGGGCTGAAGACTCTTGGGCTTCCCCTCATAGCATGTCTTTTAGCGCCTTTGTTCAGGATTTTAAAAATGTTGATTTTAGAATATTTTATCTTTTTTAAATTCTCTCTCTCTCTCTCTCTCTCTCTCTCTCTCTGTGTGTGTGTGTGTGTGTGTGTGTGTGTGTGTGTGTGTGTGTGCACACGAATGCAGATGCTTTCAGAGGCCAGAGATCAGATCCCCAGAGATGGAGTTACAGACTTGATATGGAAAGGCAGCAAGCACTCTTAGCCACTGAATGACCTCAATTATTCCCTCAGTCTAGAGTTTTAGAAACTCATCAGTTAAATAACTGTTTATGTTTTAATATAAGAGTTTTTATCCCCTCCTCCTTCTCTGGCTCCCAGAAAAATTAGAGTGCAAAAACATGGCTGTAAAGCCAAACTGGCTTATTGGAATCCTGGCTACATCCTGGTACTCCTTCCTTGTTTCCTGGCTGCAACAAATACCTCACAGTAACAACCTAAGTTTGGAAGGAGGAGTTTCATTTGGCTCTCAGTTTCAGAGCTCAACTCAAGGTCTTGTTGGGGTTCCTTTTGCTGTGAAGAGACACCATGACTACTGCAACTCTTATAAAGGAAAGCGTTTCATTGAAGCTGGCTTACAGGCTCAGAGGTTTAGTCCATTGCTGTCATGGTGGGAACCATGGCAGCGTGAGGGCAGACATGGTGCGGGAGGAGCCGAATTCTACCTCTAAATCTGCAGGCAGCAGGGAGAGAGAGAGAGCGCCACTGGGCCTGGCTTGAGCATCTGATGCTGTGTGCTCTCCTCTATTGCTTTCTAACTTGCTGTTTGAGAAAGAATCACTGAACCTGGGACCCATTGAGTGTATAGGAAGGCTCTCCATAAAGTCCCAAGGAAACTTCTGTCTCTGCCTCCCCAAATTTAGTGTTACAGGTGTGTGTGTGTGTGTGTGTGTGTGTGTGGTGTCTCACATTTTTACATGCATGGGATTTGAGCTCAGATCCTCGTGTTTTGCACAGCCAGCCCTTCTGACACCTCTCCAGGCCCCTTAGACTCAGCTAATTTATCTGTGCAGTGTGGACACTAAAGTGAGTGGCATTTATAAAAGAAAACCCAGCATAGAGCTTAGACCAAGTTGGTCAACTGTCTATACTACATCATTTCAGCACCATTTTTTGGTCTCTCGTTTGGCTGAATTAGAATTCAGAGGTTGAAAAATCAGCTTAAGTACTATTTTTTTTGTGGCTGGCTATTGACAATGAGCCCCCTCCCTTTCCTTTTATCTGTGACATGGTGTGTGTGTGTGTGTGTGTGTGTGTGTGTGTGTGTGTGTGTGTGTGTGTGTGTGTGTGTTGTAAAGGAGATTACTAAGTTATCTCCCAATCTTCAGTGTGAATTTGGGGCAAAAACCCTTACTTGGATTTTTATGACAGGGATTTTTGCCTCTGTAGGGCTGAGAGGAGGTCAGAATTGGGAACATTTTCCTCTGTGTCTGTGTCCAACACTGACACTTCTGTCTTAGGAAGTCGGGCGTGTTTGTACACCTTCAGGGAACAAGATGTAACTATAGTTTTCATTTTGCTTGGAGCTTAAGGGTCTTGTGGGAAAAACATGTGAACGTTGTCTATTTCTTTGGAATTTTGACATGTATTAACTTTCTGAGATACTTGGGGGGGGTGGTCTGAAGGGAGCCAGAATGAGCAAAATCTGATTTAAGACATCATTTTGTGTGAAGAATTTTGGCATGTTGGGCCCTGTTTCAGGGTTGAGCATGATATTGGAGTTCAGAGATGAGGTGAACTTGTCCTTCCTAGAGTCAGGACCTGGCCCTCCAAGCCCCCTTACACTGCCATGAGGATTTCTTTATAATCCCCTGGTCCCTGAAGCATCCGACTCCATATACTAACAGAGGGGGATGTGATACAGCGCGAGAACCAGAGGGACTCACTGGCTTGTTTCTACTGTGGGGTGAGACATGGGAAGAGCAAGGGCAGACATTTGCAAATGACCCGTGTGGTGTCGTGGATTTGGTCTAATGCTTGTGTTTTGTTAACTGGGTCCCCCAAATTGCATGAGAATCCTCAATAAGAGGCTGAGCGTTCCTGTCCCCAGTTGGTTTTGATTGGTACATTAAGTTGCTGTGCCCAATGGCTGGGCAGGGATACAGAGGCTGGACTTCAGGATTCCCGGGCCAGGGACCGAGAGAGGAGGAAGTAGATTGAGCTGCCATGCCACCATGTTGGGAAAGGAGTAAAGACCAGACCTGAGAAATTCAGAAGAGAGAGGGTAGCAATCATGTAAGAGTCAGGGACTGTGGCGGAGGAGGGCTGCAGGACTGGGTCTAGGGCAGCAAGAATGGTCTATAGATTAGATAAGTAATAACTCAGGAATATCAGAGGGGAGTGTGTTAGCTGTGTGGAGCTTAAGAAGTGGCCTGGCCATTAAGCTGCTTAATGAATATTAAGATATAGGGCTGTGTGTGTGTGTGTGTGTGTGTGTGTGTGTGTGTGTGTGTGTGTGTGTGTGTTTGTTTGTGTGTGTGTGGTCTTTCATTCGGGAACCCAGAACATTGGGGTGGATAGTGAGGAAGATACGTCACCACTGCGGGGATGATTTGAGCAGAGATTAATTGGGAACTACAAGAAGTAGTTGTTGTGGGGTTAGGAAATGGAGTGGGTGAACTGGGGAGCTTCAAGGCTTGAGGGTGACAAAGTGAAAGTGTTTAGTAGTGCAGGAGAGTAGAGGGCAAGTGGAGGCTGTCATCATGTGCGTGACTTTCTGCAGGAGTCAAGGAAGCCCTGAGTGGATGTATAAGGAGTGGGTGATGTCCTGAGGGGATGTATATTGTTGACGTGGGCCATGCCAAGGACATCAATGCATCACACCCACAGACAGTGGCAAAGCCTGTGTGAGGCTCAGAAGGATGGCAAAGTCTTCCTCTTGTCTAAGTGTGAACTTAGTTTGACAGTGTACACAAAGAAGCTACCCCAGCTTCCTCTACCCTTATGGCTGCACCCTAAGAGTATTTCCCACAACAGAGACCCCTCCTGAAATTAGCTACCACCCTATCTCCCCACAACAAGCTGAGGTTCTGGGTTGTTGTACAGAGTTAGTACATCCCACGCAACCCCAGCTTTTCTGTGTCTTTCTTTTCTTCATTCCTTGGTTCCCCCAGTCATGTCAAATCCCAGTCATGTAGATGTGACAACTTCCCACCTCCTTATTTACGACCCCATTTGGGAATTCATTCCAAAGACCTACCACATAGTAGACACTTAAATTACAGTCCTGAGAGTTTTTAGAGCTGGTTAAGAAAGGACTTTTTTTTTTTTGTCTTTTTTTTTTTTTTCCGGAGCTGGGGACCAACCCAGGGCCTTTGCGCTAGGCAAGTGCTCTACCACTGAGTTAAATCCCAACCCGACTTTTTTTTTTTTTTTTAAAAAAGAGTCTGGGCTTCTAGCTGGTAAGTAGGGATGTATGCCAGGAAGATGCAATGGTGGCTTTGTACTGGGTATAAAGATTAGAAACTTACTGTAAATTTTTTTTTATTCTGGCCTAGGACATACTGGTTGTCTTCAGTCTTTAGAATCATGATTTGCTGTTGACCCTTTTTTGTTTATCTTATCTATGGCAAATATTGCATCCTACTATGTGTATCATACACTAAGTGTTATGGAGGCCATTGTCCCTCCCTTTAAGACTCCTGGTCCCTACAGCTGCTGTCATGATTCATCTTGTATATGAGGACTGCTTCCACAGTGCTTGAATATTTTTACACAGATAACATGGGTGGTAGACTGGAACACTTGGTGGGTGGTCTTGGATGCACTTGACTACATTGGGAATGAACTAAAACCCAAGCAGCAGTGCATGCACATTAAGGATTTTCCTGATTGGAACATTTGCGGTCAGAAGACCAAGCCTGAATCTAAGCTGTACCTTCTGGTGGCAGCGACAGGAAAGGACATGGAGGAATCCTTTGCTTTTTGTTTGCTTGCCTTCACTCTCCCTGGCAAGTTCATCTTTCTGTTGCTGAGACATTCGTGGTACTAGACCCTACATCTTTGGGATTCCAACATAGACTGAAGACCAGCTGAGACACCCAGTCTTGTGGACTGAATAGTTATTGGAGTCTTGGCCTTTTCCTGGGGGAGATACCCATTGTTGGAGTAGCCAGACGACAGTTTGTAAGCTCCTCTAACAAATTTTATATATATATATATATATTATATATATTCTATCAATTCTGTTCCCCTATAGAACTCTTAGCTAACACAGGGGCCCGAGAGATGGTTTAGCAGATAACGCATTTGCCATGTGAGTTAAAGGACCACAGTTTGGATTCCCAGAGCCACTAAGGAGCACACTGGAGGTAGGGACAGAGGTTCTGTAGAGTAAGCTGGCTAGGAAGACTAGCTGT
Organism: Rattus rattus; assembly: GCF_011064425.1. Lineage (NCBI taxonomy): Eukaryota > Metazoa > Chordata > Mammalia > Rodentia > Muridae > Rattus > Rattus rattus. The sequence goes on along the minus strand of NC_046160.1, from coordinate 14,073,781 downwards.
ATCAATGAGCCCTGGGTTGGACTAAGAGGCCCCCTCACCAAAAGTACAAGGTGAAAGGGCATTCAAAGAAAATTCCTAACAGCAACCTCTGACCTTCCTACACACATGCACACACAAACATTTCCACATGCATCTGGGTCTACACACATGTGAACACACATGAGTTCACACATGGACACGAGAAGATTACTTTCATTTTGTAAATGCCATTTTTTATTTGAGAACCACTAGACAATACAAAAAGAAGGAGGGGAGGAGAAGAAGGAAAAAGATCTCTTGATTCGATTCTTTAAATTTCTTAAATATTTATTATTTTATTTTATGTGCATGGATGTTTTGCCTGCATGTCTATATGTGCACCACATGCATGCCTGGTGTCTGTAGAGGCCAGAAGAAGGAGTTGGAACTGAGTTACAGATGCTTGTGAGTCAGCGTGTATGCGTTGGAAATCAAACCAGTGTCCCCTGGAAGAGTAGCTGCTACTCTTAAATGCTGAGCCCTTTGTCCAGCCCCTTTGGTACAGTCCTACGTTCTCCTTTTATGCACAGTTATTCTCTCAACAAACACCAAGTCTACTGCAGTCACAAAATGTTCATATTGTTTTGTGATTTGCTTAATAACTTAGTAATACACTATGAAAAAATTCCCAAATAGACTTAGGGCCATTTCTTCGTTGAGACTTGCAAGTTGCCTGGTACTTTTTCTTTAGGATATTCTCTTTAATTAAAACTTATTATTATTTTTTTTTATGTACAACTCTTTTCCCTTGCCGTCTCTAGATGCGCTTATTCCAAGAAGTCCATTTGTTAAAAATTATGAACAGAAGGTTTAAAAGTGGAGAAGTCTTTTTTTCCATTTAAGAACCACAGAAAAATGCGCTGAATGTATATTTGATATTATCATCTGCTTTGCAGATTTCTTTGGCTGATCTCCACTTTAATTGTTTTGCTCTCTGCCACGAGTCTGTGTGAAGCCCTCGGCTAGCCTTCCCTCAGAGGATGTGGCAGGAGAAAGCTGAGAGGCAGTGGAATGTGGCCTTGGGAGGCAAGGAAATAGCTGAGATAAATAAGATTGTCCCCAACCCAGGGACTAAAAGTTCGTGGGACATCGGTCTTATTCTAGTTAGGAAGCAGAGCAAGATTTTCTGTGGAAGTGACTTGGTCTTTCTCTTCAGACCAAACAGGATGGAAAGGGCCCAAGGTTGTTCTCTCTCCATGAGTCAGGGCTTTCTGGTGCACATTAATTAGTAGGTGTTGTACATGATCATCCACAATGGTGGCCAAGCAAAGTTGAGAAATGGTATATTGTAGATCAACACATTTTTTGGATCACAGGACTTCAGGGCACTAATACATGCCAGTTTTCAAGAGAAAGAACAGTCATTTTCTCTTACACATTCTTTCAGTTTGTGGTACACAGACCTTGACAACTTTGGGAAATGCCAGCCTTAGACCTATAGTCCTCCTGCCGATAGTGACGTCAGGAAAAGATCCACATTCCGCTCCATCCTTCTGCTCAGTGCTGTGATGTAGCCATATTGATTGACTTCAGTTGAGAGCTCCTGTCTGATGGGGAGAAGCCACTCTTAGGGATTCTTAGGTGACACACATAGCCTGCATGCTTTTCTTTGAGTACAGTTGTTTCTCTCACTACCCTGCCACCAAGGTCTGCAACAGAACAGGTGCGTCCCTTTCTTTTGCATGTCCCAACCCCTTTTCCTTTATAGGGGCTGTCATCCTAGAAGGAGACCCATGAAGCCCTTCTGGAGCCAACGGTAGGCTCTCGAACTGCCCTCCACACCCCAGTCACCCTTCCTGGATCAGTGATTTATTGCTACAGTCTGAGGCTTAGTGGATGTCTTTAATGAGCCCAGAGATCTTGGGCTGTTCTTGGAGCAACTTCTAACCACAACTATTCTTCGAGGGGTTAAAAAATACCAGAAGACTAAGACCCCAGAAGAGTGAGCAACCCTAATAGAAGAACAGTGGGTGTTTAAATAAAAGGAGGCAAGCCAGCATTCCTGGTCATCTATAAATTAAAACAAACAAAGGAAAATCACATCCAACTGCAGTCAATTGCTCCTGTAAGAGAAGGAGTGTAATTCAAAGAGGTTTATGTGCTTTGGCAGCCGATCGAGTGTGTGTGGGAGTTTAAAAGCATAGAATAACACGACCAGGAACCAGCTCTAGTGCTTGGGCAGTTCAGGCTTCCTTACTTCATCCAGATAATAACGCACCTTGAGCCAATTTTCTTTCTCCTTCCTTCTTTATCCCTAGTTGATCCCTCCCATGACTGAGGCACTAAGGGTTGCTGGGGGGGGGGAATAAAAAGGGCTGCACATGTTCAAGATAACATCTTCCATTATCACCATTGGGAGCCACGTCGAAGCACAGCGGTCCATTGTGTTGTCTATTTGTATATGACGCCTATGTGTGGTATAGGATTTATCCCCATATTGAAGAGGAGGGACTGGAAAAGAAATATCCAAGATCTTATACCTGAAATTATAAAGCAAACTAAGAGCTGAGCCAGGTCAGGACTCTTCCAGTCAGGTCCAGCTCTGACTGAGAACCTTCTGGGCTGTTGCGTGAATTCCGTGGGCCGCCCATCACCTCTTCAATGAAAAATGACTAACAATTAGTTGCAACGGTTTGCTCGCTGTAGGTTAAATTAGAAACAAACAAACAAACAAAACTACTGTGTACTTGTGAGAAAACTGAAGTGAATATCCTCTTAGCATTGGGCATGGGTTGGGATTGTGGAAACACACTGATAATCGCCCCACTGAGAAAAAGCAAAAGCAGAAGTTGTTGAACTAGAGTTTGGGTCACAAGGAAGTTGGTTACCACCTCTTGTGCTTGATGAAACAGTCAAGTAGGCAAAGGGGGTGGGGGGGTGGGGAAGCGTTATAGTGGGAAGAGGAGTGCTGGCGGCATGCCCAGACCGGGGGATGTAAACTGTATTGTTATACAGCAAAACGAAGGGAAAACCAAAATTATCATACTGGTTCCTCAAAAGCTGTTAATTACTATTTTAAAACAATTTTAAGTTATGCCAAAATTTGACTAAACTTGTGTTATCTTTCTCTGGGGAGCAAATGCACACTACTAGCTTAAAAAATTTTGGAAGTGCTCTAAATTGCACTAATTCAAATAAAAGTGTATAGTCTTTGATCTAGAATGTAAAATAAATCTGATTAAAACAGTCAGATGAAGTTTAGAGAAATATGCATTGCAACGTTTTCACAACTGTTCATCAGAATGAAAGAATTTAGCCACAAAAAAGCAATCGCATTGTGATACATTCAAACACACTCCTATCAAAAAGTGTCAAAAATGATAGCATATGTTGATCCAGAAAGACATCCATGGAATGCTGGGAAGTTTCGAAGTAAAAGAGTGGTAGTATGTATGTACACGTTTCCACTCTGGTGTTTTATACATGTAAATGTTCTTATGTATAAACATCTGGAAGCCCACACAGTAAAAGCTAACCATGGCTTCTAAGGGCCACTTGATGTGGCCTTATCTTTTCTCTTAAATTTTATCTCGTTCTGAGGCTTTCTTTTGCATCCAGAAAAGTAGTAATTTACTTTAAAAGTTTGTGTTTGTGAAGAGAGACAAAAGACGATAAAGGAAGGATGATTGTCTTGTGTACTTGGGGCCTGGAGTTTGATCCCCAGAACCAGGAACACAGCAAAATCAAACAAAACAAGTTATCTTTCTGCAACTTCTTTGGAATGAAAAAAAAATACTTCCTCTCTAATAAGCATAAATACATGTATAGCAATTACATAGTTTATATAAAATTATATAATATAAATGCTTATAAATGTGTGTTTAGAGTCCAGTAGCTAAATACACTTATTTATACAAATGTTTATATGCATACCATTTTATAATATGGTTAGATTTCTTTTCCAAAGAAGAGAGAGAAACTGCATAATGGTGTATTTTTCCCCTTAGAAACTATTGTCCTTCCCAGGTGGGAAAAGTCATTGCCTTAGTCCTGGATCTAATAACTAAGCCTGGGGGTGGGGATGTGGGGGTGGGGATGGTGGTTGCATAGCAACTACCATTGGTATAAATGACTAGTCTTGGTTCTCTGGGGAGTGATATTGATTTGTACAATCAAATGGTACATTCAGATACTTTTGTGGTTCCAACAGAATAAAGAGCTGCATGACTGGGACCTTTTAGGAGCTTTGCGAAAATACAACACGTAGGACAAGTCATGTTCAGTTTGCTCCACTGGAGATGGCGGGCTAAATACAGTATAGCTGTGAGCGGAGAAATTCGACAACGTGAATTCCTTAGGAAATGGTTAATTTTCTCCCTCTTATCAGTTTTCAAAGAATTCCTACTAGGTGTTAGGCATTGAACCACCCAGTAGGGATACAGTAAAGATAATATGCCGTCTCTACCATCTGAGGGCCTACACCCTAGCAGGTTAGAAAAACACGAAAGCTAGCTCGGCCCCATGCTCAGGAACGGAAGTAGGTACAGAGGTGTTACACAGAGAATGGCTATCTAACGCCACCTGAGGAACGCTCTGTGGTTAGTTCCTGGCCACTAACTGTGCCTTGGCATCAGGGGTGCAAGGACGAATGAGTGAGCTTTGGCCCTTGGCTGCAGAAGTTTGGAGTCTGACAGTAGAGACAGATGTAAACAAGTCAATAAAAATATGTGTTGTAAGTGGTTGGTTCCTGCAAGCATGAAAATATGGGGTCACAGCCCAGTGGATTGATGTCTGGTTTATAGAAGGAGATCAAGACCAGCTACCTAATGAGATAAGACAAAAAACACCCCAAACAATAGCAAAACCAAACAAACACATTATGTTGCCTCATTTGATGTTGGTGAAGAGGTTGTCATCAGAAACTGAGGGTTGGGGGTATTGGGATTTGTTTCAGGTTGGTGTCTGAACCTTCGTGGTCTGTTATAACAAAATGCCCTGGACTGGTGGCTTAAACAATAGCTATTTGTCACCCACCCCTGACCCCAGATCTGGATGCTAGCAGTGGAACATTAAACTCAGGCAGCATTGATTCTGTGAGGGCCTCCTTCCCGTTTTGTAGACGGCTGCTTTCCCGATGTGCCCTAGCATGACTAGGGTAGCAGCTGAGAAAGGGAGCTTGTAGACCTCTACTTGTATCTGTGCAAACCCCATTCTTAGGCCCGTACGTAACCTTCTTTACTTTTCTCGGATACCTAACATCCAAGTCTAAAGCAGTTTGGTTTATAGCAGAGGAACTGTAGAGGAACATAAACGTTCAGTGCACAGCAATGAGGCTGCGACTTGAGGTTTAGTCCTAGTTTTCATTTATCAACCTGACACAGGCTGGAATTGTCTGTAAAGGGGGGTCTCAGTTAAGTAATTGTCTTTATCAGGTTGGTTTATGGCACATCTGTGAGGGATTATCTTGATAATGAATAAAGAAGAGCCCAGTCCACTCTTTTGGGGAGAGGGGTACCCTCTCCTGGGCAGGTGGATTTGTGCTATTGTAAGGAAGGTAGTTGAGTGAACCAGCAAAGACTGTCCCTCCATGGTTTCTGCTTGAATTCCTGCCCTGACAGTCCTCAAAGGTAGACTGCGACTTGACTGTACAAGTCAAATAAATATTCCTTCTAAGTTGCTTATAGTCAGAGTGTTTCATCACAGCCATAGAAAGCAAAATAGGTCAGAAGAGTCCTACCTTCCTTTTTGCAACATGCATTTGAACGTATATTTGTGTTTGAATGTATTTTCTGTACCATGTTGGATCTAAGAGACATGTTGTTTTGTTTCGTATTTAATGACTCTCACAACACGGAGGATGGAGCAGTTCTGATGATTGGATCTCTAGTTACTCTGTTCCCAGTCTGCCTTTAGTACTCTAAAATGCATGCTTGTGAACAATCCACCAGGGCTCTTTGGGACTTACTGCTTGGAATCTCCAGTTTCAAGGACAAGATAGGAGGTTGGAAACAGCACAATCCTGTGGAGATTGGAGCTGGGATGTTTGGTGAGTAGCATGGTCCGTAAAGGGCACCCGGGGCAAGTCCCCATTACCTCACCAACAGGAAGACCCAACCTTCTTTATGGAAGGAGGGAAGGGAAGGCGGGGCCTACATAGCATTGAGAACTAGAGTTGAGAAGGGCATTGTGGCTGGAAAGCATCAGTTGCTTTTCCAGAGTGGGCTTTCTGTTTCTCTTACTTTTCTATCAGGAGGACAAAGTTCATCCTCTGTCTTGCTTATATGGGTCTGTGTGTCTCCTTTCTGGCATGTCCTAGCTGCCTTTGCTATGCTTTCAAATTACTAGGGAGATATTTAAATAACATGCTCCTTTCTATGTCCTAGAAATTGCAATTTAAATTGAGTGAGATGGAAAGTTAATTTTTTAAAGCTCCCCATGTGATTGGCTTGTGGGCAGGGGTGGAAATTTGATACATTCTCTGTCCCATTTTCAAGGGCACAGGACATCTACTGTGACTTGTCAGTTTCTGGCCCTCTCACCAATTTGATCATTTTAGGGCCTATGGGGTAGACAGATACCATGTATCTGTCATGTTCAAATGGAAACCCAAGACTACATTTGGCTCTTAGATTGGGAGGTGTCAGGCAGTAGTAGCAGTAGTAGGCTCTGGACAAAGAAAGACCAGGCTTAGGGTGAAGAGTTAAGATGAGATGTGTTTGATTCCTTGTTGTTTTAGGCAGACAGACTTTATTTACTAATTCATTGGACACATTTTTGTGGAGGGGGTCACTGTATGCCAGGCACTGTGCCTGGCGCCGTGCCAGGTGTGTTGTGCATTAAGCAGTAGTGCTTGACATGAGACAGGAGCTGCTCATTCTACCAAAGAGCAAAGGAGCTTGGCCTTGGCAAATGACTCTTTGGAAAAGCGTCCATGAGACCAGGAAAGGCACAGCAAAGTAGTTTTTCTGTGCTTTGCACAACTCACAAACGGAAGAGAGTGAAACAAATTTGTTTTTCCATTTAAAAATTGACCCCAGTATGGATTGGTCGTCCTGTTGGGAAAAAGGTTTATAAACTCTCTCCAGGGATAATTATATCAGAAAAAAAAAACTATGGTTGGTTACTGGGAAGAGATAGTACACGGCTTTTAGAATCCTGAATTCCACTACAGGGAAACTGACTGTTCTGATAACCACAGAGCTCCGTCCATTTCAGCACAGGGACATTCCATCAAGAGAATCAAGCTGCTAACTCACATTCTGGGGATTTTTCAAATATTAGGACTAAGGCATTTTTCCACTGTTTTGTTTTAATTCAAGTGGGATTTTATTTAAGACTTAGAGGTCATGAGTTTTAGATCCTCAGGCTTGATTTAAAGTCTAGCCATGACAGATAGTAAACAGTGGTCTCATTTTCTTATAACCATAGTTCATGACATTGTGGTAAGAAACTAAACTTGGTGCCTGAACAAAAGGGAAAGCGTGTGGCCTTTAGACCTGAGCAGGCCCAAATATTCTGGTTCTGTCATTTACTTAGTTGAGATCCAGTTCAAGTTACTTAACCATTCCAAGTCTCTCTTCACCTTTAAATGGGGATAGCAATGTGGTCAGTGGCAAGTAGGCAATCGGTTCTTGATGAATAGCCCTTCTTCTTCAGGTCATACTGTGCATTTGCCAGTCCAGTATAAGGAGGTGGACTGTATGCAAAAGGTCTCAGTGGAAAAGGAGGCTTCATAATTTCTGTCACATATTATAAATACAGAAAGAAGAGACTAGGGTACTGTAGGCATGCAAATCGTGTCTGATTTTGTGCGTTTGTGAATAGGTGAGTGCAGGCAGACCCTTTATAGTGTTACGCTGAAGAGAAATGAAAAGCAATACTTGTCCCCAAGGCCCAAGCTCTGTGTCGGGCACTTAGCTTGTGACGTCTTGTTCTTTCTGCACAATTTTCTCAGAAAAGTTAGCAGCATTTCCCACAAACAAGGAAACTGATGAATGGAGAGGCCAACTGTCATTCCACAGTCACATCCAGTGGCAGAGTTGGGACTGCGAGTCAAGGGTTATTAGTAAATTACAGATGATAGATGCTGTTATATTAAGAATATTGCTGGTTGTGGCTGTGCACACCTTTCATCCCAGCCCTTGGGAGGCAGAGGCAGAGACAGAGGCAGAGGCAGAGGCAGAGGCAGAGGCAGAGGCAGAGGCAGAGGCAGAGGCAGAGGCAGAGGCAGAGGCAGAGGCAGAGGCAGAGGCAGAGGCAGAGGCAGAGGCAGAGGCAGAGGGGTCTATATTTTGAGTTCCTAGACAGCCAGAGCTATATAAGAGAGGAGGCCCTGTCTCAAAACAATTTTTATTATTATTATTATTATTATTATTATTATTATTATTATTGTTGTTGTTGTTGTTGTTATTGTTATTATTAACAACATATGGCACTGATATACTGGAAACTTGTTGAATTAATGAATAGTTGTGAATGTTTAACTCTCCAAGGAGGATATAGGGATACTTCCTGAACAGGACCTTGAGACAAATGAGTGGAATAGAGTATGCTAAAAACTCAGGATGCTTTGGGTCTGTGGCAGGTACAATGTGATTTTTATAGTTAGAATTAGAATAATTGCCCTATATTTTATTAAATAGATTGTTTCATTCATTGGTTTTGTCTTTGTTGGACATTTTGGTGGAGCATAGCTTTTCTTTATTATCTTCCGAATAGTTTCCTGAATACCGTTTATGTTTTTGGTGGGTCTGCTGGCTTTTGACACTTATGTTGTAATGACACACAAGGGCTTGAAGACTTATTATGACTTATTATAATTCCTCTCTAGTAAATACACTGAGAAAAATCAGAATGTGTGCTTCATAGGATGGAAACAGCACTCGCTAGCTTTTCTCTAACTGGCTTAACAATTTTACCTCCTTGACCTTTAATGACCACATGATTTACTTCCTGTTGAGAACAGGAAGATGAATCCCTTTCAGGTCCATTTTCATCCTACCTTGAATGACTTATTCTTTTACAAGTGTGAGTCTATAGCTGGCCACATTTCTCTCTGTTTCTATGCATTTATCCAGGCGAAAATGTGGTTGAAGTGGTGGCAGATAAAGGAAGTCCAGGCCTCTAGGCTCTAAGCCAGAGGCCTATATAAACATCCCTCTGTTGGAGATTTGGAGATGAGAGAAGGTTCTAGACCTGTCCCTTCAAAAAATGTTAGCAGTTTGCTGTGTTGCCAGAAAGGATAGTGCTTAGAAAGTGAAGGCTTTTGTGTTGAAAAACAAAACCTAAACCTTATAGTGACTATTATGTTCACACTTGAGATATCTGTACTTCCAGGAGTAGTGAGAAGATGTTAAAAGGTGGTGTTTTTGCTAAAGGGAAAACTTACTGGGGCTGTGAAGAAAACCCAATAAACAACACTGGGAAAATTACTACCGAAAGCCCCAGAACCACAAAGCTCACAGGGTCCCCAGAAATATATCACAAAACACCCCCTGTTCCCCGCCCCCGGTCCAGGACTTAATGAACTTTCCAGAAAAGATCCAGTTAAACTTTACATGGAGTGACCGGGGTCAAGGGAAACCGAGGTCAAATCTCTGGACTCCTCATGTTTCTGGCTTCCCGTTTGATTTTTATCTCTCCTGTCAAGCAGTAGGACCTGGCCAGAGTGGGACTGAACATTACACACAATGAGTGAACTTTCAGGAAGTCTGGGGAAGAAGCCAGGTCATTCCTCTGGGTTAATGCTCTTATGCTGTGGACCACGATGTGGCATGAGGGCACTAGGAGGCCGAAGCAGGAATCTTGGCCTAGGGATTAGTTTCAGGGAGGTTTGTGTGAAAGTATTTACCTTTGGAAGATAATACTAGCTCAATTATTTCCTATGGAAACTGGAAAATAAACACCCACTGTGAAGTAAACACAGGCACACGCTTACTTCTCTATTTGTACTCTTTTCCTGACTAGAAAGGGGAGTGTGTGTGTGTGTGTGTGTGTGTGTGTGTGTGTGTGTGTGTGTGTGTGTCCCTGTGGTTGTATTTTTTGGATGGCGTTTGATCGGGGAAAGGCACTCTGCCCATTTTCTGCCGTGGAAGGACTTATTCCTACCAGCGAGTAGTTCCCTCTGGAGCTCAGCCTGCACCGTCAACATGCCGATGCAATGAGATTGATGTATTTTGCTCTGGAATTATTTTTCAGATCTGTTTGGACCAGTGCCTGGTCTAGAGCCACCTCTTACAGGAATATCACAAGTCTCCACTGAGAAAGAAAGAAGCCCATGTTTCAGATGTACCTCCCGCTTAGGTCATTGTTTAACCATAGTCTTTTAGTAAAATATTTTTTTTCCCCAGTAGCCCCAGAAAAAGACTAAGTCCCAGAAAAAGAGAAATGTCTTTTACTCCTGAATCTAACCACTCCTGTAAAGGAACGGGCTGTCTTGGTGGAGATGAATACAATGTTACTCGTCTAGGAGGGAGCTGATGTACACCAACGATGTGTTCCAGGGAAAGGGGTGTCGAGTGCTCCATGGATCAGTCAGACCAGACTAGAGCAGGCCTCCACTTATTAAAAAGGACAGTGACCGTCCACTTCCTGCTTCTGTTGACTTTAGGGCTGGCCTCAAATGTGACACTGCAATGCTTAAGGTATTACTGCATGCCAACCCAGCCAATGGTTTTGTCGGTCAGGCATTTGGGAAAAGCTACAGTGGCTGAAAGGCTTCTTTACGGCTTGTAGTAAGGAGATGGCTGTAGTCTAGAAAAGCAAGTGCCCATGGCTGGTAGAGACTGACTGGTGGGTTCTCCCAACCCCCCAAACCGTGTCGTGTCAAATGTTGTCATTTGGCAAATCTGATCTTCCTTCCAACATGGTGCCCAATTCTGGGGCTGTTTGAAAGGTTGTTTGAAGCCCTAGTGTTTATCGGAGAGGCCAAGGGAACTTCCCTTTTCTAAGTTCACTCAGCAATAACACATTATCTTCACTGCCTTTCTGTCGATCCGAGTCACAGACTCGCTTTCTCGGGGGAGAAAATTTAAGGTCCTATTGTAGCACAGGTCTTTTATTGTGTATGATAATGATCCAATATCTGGACATGCTATAATTTATGTATCCATTCTCCAGTCGGCTGACATTTAGGTTGTTCGTATTATTTCTGCAATTATGAGTAAAGCTGACATGAATATTTATGCGCCAACATTTGTGCCTTGTATGACTTCAATTTTTAAAAATCCATCAGGACTTCTCTCAGGTCTTCCTGGTGGCTGTCGTGTTTGTACACACAAGGCATGCACATGTTACTTGCAGATCATAAAATGTGTCCAGCAGTCATGTGACTTTCTTAATATTTGCAAGTCTTTAACAGTCTTATTAATTTTTTGGATGGTAAAAACAATGTGTTCTATTTTTTTCCCCTCAGATCTCTGAGCAACCTTTCAAATAGTTGTAGAATCCAGCACCATGCTGGACCTGAATTTGGTTCCCAGCACCACATCTACCACACTGGCGAGCTCCTAACTGTCTGTAACTTTAACCCTAAGAGATCAGATGTCCTCTCTGGCTCTCATGACCCACACATGCATGGAGGACACACACATATAAATAAAGATAAAATAAATACTATTAAATCCTAAGTAATCTAATTTAAAAGCCTAAGCCTATATGAAACTAAAAGCTGATAGGTTAACAATATGGCTTCAGCCTTCCTCTTTCTGTGCTCGGTCCTCAGACAAGGCTGCGTGCACTCTTAAAGTGCCGAGCCGTCTCTGAAGCTGCTGCATGGATGTTTTGAAGAAATCTCTGTACAGGTTCCCACGCTTTCCGTTCTTGGGCTTCTTGATTACTTTTGTGGATCTGAGGATCCATGAGGTAACATTTTCTTTGGGGGCGTTGCTACAGTGTTTGTGTGTGTGTGTGTGTGTGTGTGTGTGTGTGTGTGTGTCCCTGTGTGCATGTGTGTGTGTGTGTGTGTGCTTTGTTATAGTGAAGGTTTGACCATTGGAGATTCTCTCAACTTTTGTCTAAAAATATTTTTATTTTGCTTTTGTTTAAAAAAATATTGGTTATTTTATTTATTTACATTTCAAATGTCATCCCCCTTCCCTGTTAAACCTATTCTCTCCCCATCCCCCGCTTCTATTTTAAAAAATAGTTTTGATGCATATGGATGTTCATGTTTTCTTTCTTTTCCTGTAGCACTTTAGGATGTCACCTGTGTCCACTCTTGTCATTGTCAGTGTCACTGAGTCTCTACTGTGATATCACTGTGTTTCTGCTGTGATGTCACTATGTCTCTGCTGTGATGTCATTGTGTCTCTACTGTGATGTCACTGTGTCTCTACTGTGATGTCACTCCTGTTGTCAGTGTCACTGTGTCTCTGCTGTGATGTCACTGTGTCTCTGCTGTGATGTCACTGTGGTTGTCATCGTCAGTGTCACTGTGTCTCTGCTGTGATGTCATTGTGTCTCTGCTGTGATGTCACTGTGTCTCTGCTGTGATGTCACTGTGGTTGTCATTGTCAGTGTCACTGTGTCTCTGCTGTGATGTCACTGTGGTTGTCAGTGTCAGTGTCACTGTGTCTCTGCTGTGATGTCACTGTGGTTGTCATTGTCAGTGTCACTGTGTCTCTGCTGTGATTTCACTGTGGTTGTCAGTGTCAGTGTCACTGTGTCTCTGCTGTGATGTCACTATAGTTGTCAGTGTCTCTGCCATGATGTCACTGCCATGGTCATTGTCAGTGTCACTGTGTCTCCATTGTGATGTCACAGTTTACTTCGTCCTTCTGTATTGTAATGCCCCCTTCCACTATTCTGTTTCTAGATCTGAGCAATTTTCCTATGATGTGCCCTAATATTTTTCTTTATACTTACACTTCATGAGCAGTGCTGCTTTCAGATCCGAAAGGTTTTTCCATTTTCATTAAAACTTGAAAAGGCTCAGGTCCTGTTACATGTTGTTCCTATGTCTGTTTGCTGTCTCCAATGTCTCCATTTCTACTAGGTGTGTTTTAAGTCCTTGGATGTGTGTAATATGACTCTCACAGTACTTGCGAATCATCACCTTTGTAGTTTATGTGTACATTTCTGTTGACCGGCTCTCCCCTGGCTCTAGGTCCCATTTTACTCTCCTATTTTTTTTAATCGACTACTTTCTTTCTGTATAAGATACATGACAAGGAGCATCCCTTTGTGATATCAATTATTGGAACTTTCCTCTGCGGGTTTTGCCGGACAGTCAAGTCGTGTGTAGATTGCTTGTTCTCTTGGAGGCTTGTTTTAGTGTAGGCCCACAGACGCCTCATTGTGGCCTAGCTTAGCCCTAGCACTGCTGGGTGCCTTCTGAATGCTCTGCTTGTTCCGTGCGGTGTCTTTAGCACTGTGGGTTAGAATCTGCATGCCTCACAGAAATTACTCAGCCCACAGATCCTTGGTCATGTTTTTCACATACAGCTCTTTTCTGCCTGGTTCACAGTTTCTAACCACACAGATGCAGAAGTGGAAATCCTGCCACAGACCCTAGAGCCCCCTACATAGATTTCTGGAGCTTGCTTCCAATATAAAATTTCTCTTTCTGGTGCTCTGCCTGGCATGTTGAAGCTGCCTCAGTTTCTCCAAACAGTTCATTGTCTTTTCAATTCCCAGAGACTCTGTGGTCTACTTGGATTTCATTTTCTTGTTCCTTATTTAGCATACAGGTATGAAGCAGGATGTTGTAGCACATAACACAATTTATTTCCTTTCTTTCCTGAATTGTGTGTACTGTTGAAGCCCATTTTGAAAGTAATTCCTTCCCTCCTCTCCCCTCCTTTCTTTGTCTTTTTCCTTTCTCTCCCTCCTCTCTTTCTTTCTACACACTTCGATGTAGCCCAGGCTGACCTTGGATTTTCTGTGTAGCTGAGGATAAAGCAGAACTATTGATCCTCCTGCCTCTACCTCCTTAGTGTTGATTACGAGCATGTGTCATCACGCCCGGCAATACGTTTTTTTTCTCATATACATTGCTCCATTGAAAAAAAGCAGTTTCCAGCAAGAACACGAATCTAGTACTCATCACTATATTATATACTCAATAGACCTTATAAAATTCTATTTTTAGCCAAAGTAAAACAATCTTTTTCTGTTACTCTTCCTAGTCCTGTATGATCTGACGACTGATGAGCTAACAAAACTATTTTAACTCAGCGTTGAGAAATTAAGAATTTTCAAGAAGAGAATTAGATTTTTAGAGTTACTTTGACGTATTTTTCCCTTGGCTGAAGTGGTTTTTTTTTTTTTTAAAACAAACATCAAAATAACCTGAAATTTTGAACTCACTCTACTCCTGTCTACGGAGGGTAAACCCGAAACAGCTGGAGGAGAGACATCTCTGGTTAGAAGGGATTATGCTACGCTGAACTGCCAGCGACCACTTTGTGCAGAGCCATTCGTGTGGCACTCGGAGAAGAGTCTCCTGGCCAGCCCTGTGGTTTTGTGTTCCTAGGGTTTGGAAGCTTGGACTTAGAAAGAGCCGTGGTACCTGGCTGACGAACCAGCCCACATCAGTGTGCTAACCACGTCCTGGCAGGTGGTCGGCTATGCTGGCTGGCTTCTAAGTGATACACAGACAGGCCTCACAGACCCATCACCACTATCTCCGCCCTCTGAAAGCGCTGCAGTTTGGAACTGGAGCAAGTCCATTGCTTCCTGTTTGCACTGGAAATAGACCAAAGAACAGCCTGAAGTCTCTTGACTCGGCCCAACTCCCATCATGCATTGCAAGACTGTTTGCTGAGAGATCAGAGTCTTTAGCTGGGTGGGCTTGGGAAGATCTATCTACCCATCTACTAATCATCTATTATATATCTATCTATATCTATCTATCTATCTATCTATCTATCTATCTATCTATCTATCTATCTATCTATCTATCTATCTATCTATCTGTCCATCTTAGCTTTTTAAAGGTATATTTATTTTTTTCTTCTTATTTTTATAGAGTTTCAACATGTAGCCCTGGCTGGTCTGGAACTGACCGCGTAGATCAGGCTAGCATCAAAATCATAGAAATTCACTGGCCTTTGCCTTCTGGGTTCTGAGATGTGTTTCTGTGTGTGTGTGTGTGTGTGTGTGTGTGTGTGTGTGTGTGTGTATAACTTATAAATTATGTGATGGTTTAATATCGAGATAGAACTAGTGAAACATAATATTTTGGAATATTTTTATTTATTCTCTGACAATTTCATGCATGTATAGACAACCAATTATGATAAAATCCAACCCTAATACCCCCCAAACTTCCTGCACCAAACTTTGTATCTTTTCCTTTATTAAGAAAATTTAAAAATTTTATAATTCAGAGTCTATTTAGTGCTTTCTGCATGGCCATGGGTGTGAGACCATCCACCAGAGCATGACCAGCTACAAGCAGTCTTACCTCAGAGAAAATCATTACTCCTACCCTGGTAGCTATCATCTACCATAACTTCCCACCTAGGGGTGGGGCCTCATGGCACCCTCCCTCATTGTGCTGGAATGTTGACTCAACTGATCTTAGACTGGTTGCATACATGTGACTGTGGCTACTGTAGGTTCATGGGTGTGACACCATGCCTTGTCCAGAAGACGGAGCTGCTCTCTGCCCTCTGGGTCTTACATTCTTTCTGACACCTCTTCTGTGATATTCCCTGAGCCAATGAAGGGTGGCTACGGATGGCAAATGTACGGCTGAGCACAGTCACTTATTCCCAGCACCTCGACCCGTTATGAGTCTTTTGGGTGCTTGTTGCTACTGTAGAAGTTTCTCTGACTAAGGTGAAGGTGACACTAATGTATGGGTATAAAGAGAAACATTTAGAAGGCAGTAAAACAAAATGCCGATTTATCTAAAAAATAAAAAAGTAACACACACTAGGAGGTTTCCCTCATAAGGGATGGGCTTTAGGGATGAATTTCCTTCTGAGGGCCAGGCCTTCCTTACATTCATTCAGAAAACAGTGAGATACCTCCTAATAGTCATATCACCACTGTACCTGGAAGCACATCTTGCCTGGTAGATCAGTACTTTTGCATATAGGGTCTATTATTAGGTAATATCGCTGATGGCTTTTCCACTCCAGTGGCTGGCAGATGGGCTTCGTTCTTTGGGACAACTAGCTGGCACAGATGTTTCCAGGCAATCTGTAGCTTGACTTCTCTCTATCATTCAACCAACGTGTGTTGTTTCTTCAGCAGTAGAGTTTTTAGCTATGGTGGGCAACTCAAAGTTGTGGCAATAGTCTGTTGTTTGGGTGATCTCCCTGTGGCCTTCTAGACTCACAGGGAAGTAAGTAACTCATAGGAAAGTGTCAGATATCTGGAACTGACATTTTAATTTCATAATCCATGTGCTATGGGAGAAGCATTGTCCACCCATGTACTTCTGTCCCAAATACTTTAAAAAAAAATCACATTTTTGAATTAGCTTATAAAGAGGTGCACTTCTACAGATAGACCTTTCTATATCCCAAATTCTGGTCTCAAGATTGGTTAACATTTGAATCCTGCCTTATGCCTTTTATCATGCAAAAGTAATTTATCCTCCCATCTTCCCTATTAGACTCCCTCTTCATTGCCTCAGAAGTTAGGTGAAGTCAGGTTCTCTTAGGGGCAGGAGTTTGAACACAAATGTGGCCTGGAAAGATACCACAGAGAATCCAGGAAAACTGAATGATTGACTAGTGTGGAAACTGGCTGTTAGCTTTTTCATCACCATGGCTAACACCTGAGGAAAACAGTTCAAAGGAGGAAGGGTTTGTTTTTGCACCTGGTTTCAGTGTATGCTAAGCTGGCATATGTTTCTGGGCCTGTCAGTGAGGTAGAGCTTTATGGCGTAAGGGAAAGTAGAATATAAATGCTTACTTTGTGACAAGTATGAAGTGGTACAGAGAAATAAGAAAGGTCCAGGGGCAGGTACCCTGCACAGGTAGACCCCAGTTGCTCACTTCCTACTTAGGAGTACAGGGTATAGTTGGAAGAAATCCCAAGTGAATCAGTTAAAATAGCATGGAATAGAATAGTTAGGGATCAGCTTGTGTTCAGTGATGTAGGTGGATTTAACAATGATTCTGGATGCACTGTGTTAGCCTAATTGGAAGTGACTCTGAATGTTTGTTATTGCTTGACTGAAGTTTGGATGGCATGCGTTGGCCTACATCCTTTAAGTGTGAGGTGTCAGAACCTCTGTGACGTAATGTAGAGTAGAGGTCAGCAAATCCATGGGTCAAATCTGCGAGTTAATAGTGACTTTTATCATTCTGATATCATTGTGAGGGGGGAAGAGGAGAGGGGAGTAGGAAGATGAAGGAAGGGAAGATGGAGGGATAGTAAACACAGGAGCCAAGGAAAGACTGGATATAAACTGTCTGGACATTCCCCAGAAGACGCGTGAAGTCTTCTGACACAAAGGAAGTCATCCAAAGTGGTGCATGTGTTTGGAATTTATATGATGTCATATGTGTTTAGAGTTAACAATGTGCAAAACCATCTTCTCTACATTTTGCAAATGTGTTAACAGGTGGGTGTTATGCCAAGCATCACTGGGGAGAAGAGGTCATCCATTGTGTCCCTGGTTGCTCTGAGGGGAGAGAGAAGCTCTACAAGACTCTTCCTTGCCTACTCTTTCACAGTGTCCTTGGTATCCCTTGTAGGATGGTGACACGGGGTTCAAAAGCACTGTGAGCCTTTGGTGAGGATCACTGTCTCTTCTTCCTTTAGTGGAGCTAGAGCTACAGGGATAAAGGAGGAGAAAGTGTGGACAACTGGAGCCTACTCTTCAAGACACCTTGTTCTAACTGAGGTAAGATTCCCTATGATAACGCATTTGTGCGTAGCTACACACACTTTCTTAATACTGAAGCTGATGAAATAGTTGCTGATTGGGTAGTTTCCATAGTTACCGCCGTTCTTTTTTTTTTTTTTTTTTTTTTTTTTTTTGGAGAAATCTTGTTTCTTTTCCAGCTTACCTTTTCCAATTCACATACTTTTAATAAAGGCAGTGTTTGTATTTCCTGTCCCTCCAATGTCAATGAAAGAATTTATTTTATAATGTGCATGAGCTGGCAGCTCCTCAGAAAATAAGCATTGTTGTCAGAATGAAGTCATCTGTTTGGAGAGCAAAGCCCTCAGATCACTCAAGAGGCGGGAACCCGGTGCCCTCTGCAAGCTCAGCCCTTTGGCACACACAGCCATTGTCAAGACCTGTTTCCAGAGCAACTGAGTTCTCTCTTGAAATGGCTTGGCAGCCAACAAGCTCTTTTTCCTGGGGGTCTGGGGTAAGTCCTTTCAAGGACTGTATTTTAAGTCAACTTGTTCCTGATGGAGACCAAGATCACTGCCAGCTCAAGAATGGAGCATGACCCTAAAGTGGGCTCACCTAATAAATTTTTTATAGTGTGTAGACCATGGTATGTGTTTGGGGGTTGGGATCCACTTATGTTCCCATCATCCTAGAAACATGATCCTGAAGTCCAAACAGTATCTGGCCCTTTGGGTTACTTTCAGGGTAATATTGCATTTGGACACACTGTATGGAGACAACAGATTGTACGGGATAGACTGCATGTATTTGCCTGAATCGATTTTGGGATAAAAAGCCATTTGGTAGCAGGAACTTTGCTTTCTGATTGTGGCATAGTAAAGAGGAGAGAGAGAGAGAGAGAGAGAGAGAGAGAGAGAGAGAGAGAGAGAGAGAGAGAGAGAGAATTGCATTTGTATGTATATATACACATGGAGGAGAAAGGTCACACCTAGTGTCTTCCAGGATCATGCCCCACCTTCATGTTTGGAGACATGATTTCTTACTGAACCTAGAGTTCCTGGGTTTGGTAAGACTGGCTAGCCAGGGAGCCTCAGGAATCCACTTGTTTCTGCCTCCCCAGCCCTGGGATTTACGGTATCCATTACCATATTCAGCTTTTTCATGTGGGACTGGGGATCTGAACTGAGGTTCTTGTGCTCCTGTGGCAAAGACCATACTGACTGGGGCTATTTCCCCAGCCCTTATTTTAGCTTTTAAATCTTTCAAAAGTTCTAAAAACAAAAAACAATAAAAGGCTTAATTTAAAAACGGAAGTACAGGATGAATTGCTGGGTCAAAACTAACAGGAGTGGAATTTAATCTAAGTGCAAAGTTCCAGTGATGAGGGTTAAACAACCAGCTTCTTAAATGACTACCAGGTGGGAAACTCTTGATTGTACGAGGAAACCCAACTCATACCACTTCCCACCAATCCTCCCCGGAAAAGCTGCTCTCTTAGGCCATGTGTAAACAGAATAATTTAAATCTCATTAAGAAGAAGAAAAAAAGATTAAACAGAATCCTTCATTGTTGAATGGTATCCATTAATTAAGGGCAAAAGAGTGAAAGCATTCTAACTATGCAGCTGAACCAACAAAATTTGATATTTGGGCCATTAAGACCCAAAGTCCAGGTCAATCACTGGAAATAAAATTGGGCATATACAGTTAGTGAGAACCTAAGGGAGGAAATACACATGGCTATGCAGTGCAAAGGAGAGGTTCTTGGGGTCCCAAACACAGCCTCCTCTGAGCCAGGCATGCTGCATACACTTAGGCACACTCCTGATTAAATTTGGGTATGGTTTTGGTCTTCCGAGGAACTCAAAAGGGAAATGTGTCTTCCACGTTTACAAGCTGGTGACTGCAGCTAATGAAAGGTCAGACCCATCAGAAAGATGAGACATAGCTTTCCGTGTGCTGTGGTGGGTTACAGTTTTGAAACTGTAGATGCTTTGAAGCATCTACACGATTATTACCACTTTCCCTTGCTTCTCCACTGTGGTCACTGAAGACTGGGGGAAGAAATTGTTAGAGGTTCCTGGCCACAGCACGACAGCATGTATTATCTCTTCTAGAAGCTCATGGCTTTCAAAAAGTTCTTACCTTACATTGGAAATAATTCTGTCTTGAGTGAAAATTGGTGAAGGGAAATGTGGGTGAAGTGCTTGCCTCTGGTGTCTCTTCTCTTCCCTGGAGAAGTCGGAGTCTGTCATCATCCAGGGACCTGATTCTTCTTTCCTCCCAGTGGGGCCTCCATCGAGCTGGGAGTTGGCAGCACTGCTGCTTCTCTGAAGTTGATGGTGTTGTGTTGCCCCTCTCTGAGGTTCTTGACCTGTGGGTTCTGATCCTCTTAGGGCTCACAGGTTCAGGACCACTTTAGGGTTCAAATTATCCTTTCACAGTGCAATGCATCTCATATTTACATTAAGATTATATTGCATTATGATTTATAACAATAGCAAAATTACAGTTATGAAATACCAACGAGATAATTTTATGGTCGGGGTTCACCACATCATGAGGAGCCTTATTAAAGGGTCTCAGTACTAGGGAGGTTGAGAATCATTGATTTTTATGAAGCAAGAGAGATTGTCCTCTATGTGTTCCCATCTCGGTGAGTATAACACAAAAAGTGAAGATTAATTACTTGAAACAAAACGAGGAACACTGAGGTTATTTCCAAACTAATTCTCTCCCTGAAGCATTGGAATTTTGAGGAAGCGTTTTAGTCATGTAGATCAGTGAATTGGGATGGGTATATTCCTGACATGCTCAGTTTTAAGGTGTGCATATTTGAGCACATCCAACTTAAGGTTCAGGAAGGAAAGATGGTTGACACAGTCCTGGGCATGCTTCTTCTAGGGCTTGTTTAGAAATGCCAAGATGGTAGACACGCTTGCTGTGGGCACGACTTGTTTAACGTTAGAAGGAAACAAATGTATTCCAGACTGTCTAAAAGAATGAGTAAGGAGCTCCCTGCACCCAAATCCTGTGGGGGAGAGAGCTGAACTTCCAGAAGTGCAGAGAATCCTGAAACTGCAGGACAGACTGCCACTCTTGCCCACTTCTGCTGACATCCCTGGCCCAAGAAGAAACTGCATAGTGCCTCTGAATACAGGAATATAGGAGCAACCAGCAAGTTCCTGCTTGTGCCCAGAACTGAAAGGAACTGGTACCACAGCTCCCTGCACCCAAATCCTGTGGGGGAAAGAGTTGGACCCTCCGAAGTGTGGATACTCCTGAGAACTCAGAGGAGACAACTACTCTCTGTCTACATTCCTAACCCAAGAGGAAATTGCCTAGTGCCATCTGTGCCCCCTGGGCACAGGGACCTAGGAGCAGTCAGGGTCAGGACACTCTGGGTTTCTATCTGCACCGAAAGTTGAAAGCCGGTTGCCAGGAGTGCCTACACACCTGAGAGCAGAGCTCTCTGTTCCCAGATGTGGCTGAAAGAAAACAGGTCTACAGGAGTGCTGAAACACAAGCCTACGGGAGGGTCAAGTCAATGTCAGAGACAGCAAGACAAGCTAACACCAGAGACAGCTTGATGGCAAGAAGCAAGCGCAGGAACCTAAGCAACAGAAACCAAGACTACTTGGCATCATCAGAGCCCAGTTCTCCCACCAAAACAAACACTGGATATCCAAACACACCAGAAAAGCAACATTAGATTTAAAATCACATTGTATGATGATGACGGAGGACTTTAAGAAGGACATAAATAACTCCCTTAAAGAAATACAGGACAGCACTAGTAAACAAGTAGAAGCCCTTAAAGAGGAAACACAAAAAATCCCTTAAAGAATTACAGGAAAACACAATGAAACAGATGAAGGAATTGAACAAAACCATCCAGGATTTAAAAATGGAAATAGAAAAAATAAAGAAAGCACAAAAGGAGACAACCCTGGAGATAGAAAAACTTAGGGAAGAGATCAGGAGTCATAGATGCAAGCATCACTAACAGAATACAAGAGATAGAAGAGAGAATCTCAGGGGCAGAAGATACCATAGAAAACATCGACACAACTGTCAAAGATAATGTAAAATGCAAAAAGCTCCTAGCCAGTAAAAATCTTCAACAAAATTATAGAAGAAAACTACTCTAACCTAAAGAAAGAGATGCCCATAAACATACAAGAAGCACATAGAACTTCAAATAGATTGAACCAGAAAAGAAACTCCTTCTATCACATAATAGTCAAAACACCAAATACACAAAACAAAGAAAGAATATTAAAAGCAATAAGGGAAAAAGGTCAAGTAACAGATAAAGGCAGACCTATAAGAATTACACCAGACTTCTCACCAGAGAATATGAAAGCCAGAAGATCCTGGGCAGATGTTATGCAGACCATAAGAGAACACAAATGACAGCCCAGGATACTATATCCAGCAAAACTCCCAATTAACATAGATGGAGAAACCAAATATCCATGACAAAACTAAGTTCACACTATATCTTTTTACAAATCCAGCCCTATAAAGGGTAATAGATGGAAAACTCCAACACAAGGAGGGAAACTACACCCTAGAAAAAGCAAGAAAGTAATCTCCTTGCAACAAAACCAAAAGAAGAGAGACACACAAACATAATTCCACTTCTAACAATGAAAATAACAGGAAGCAACAATCACTATTCCTTAACATCAATGGACTCAATTCCCCAATAAAAAGACATATACTCACAGAATGGATACATAAAGAGGACCCAGCATTTCGGTGCACACAGGAAACACACCTCAGAGACAAAAACAGACACTACCTCAGAGTAAAAGAGTGGAAAATAACTTTCCAAGCAAATGGTCCAAAGAACCAAGCTGGAGTAGCCATTCTAATATCAAATAAAATCAACTTTCAACCAAAAGTCATCAAAAAAGATAAGGAAGGACACTTCATATTGATCAAAGGAAAAATTCACCAAGATGAACTCTCAATCCTGAATATCTATGCTCCAAATGCAAGGGCACCTACATTCATAAAAGAAACCTTCCTAAAGCTCAAATCACACATTGCACCTCACACAATATAGTAGGAGATTTCAACACCCCATTCTCATCAATGGATAGATCATGGAAACAGAAATTAAACAGAGACTTAGAGACACTAACAGAAGTTATGAACCAAATGGACTTAGCAGATATTTATAGGACATTTCATCCTGAAACAAAAGGATATACCTTCTTCTCAGCACCTCATGGTACCTTCTCCAAAATTGACCATATAATCGATCACAAAACAGGCCTCAACAGATACAGGAAGATAGAAATAATCCCATGCATTCTATCAGATCACCATAGACTAAGGCTTGTCTTTAATAACAACAAAAATGGCAGAGGGCCACATATACATGGAAGCTGAACAATGCTCTACTCAATGATAACTTGGTCAAGGAAGAAATAAAGAAAGTAAGTACAGAATTTTTAGAATTTAATGAAAAAGAAGGTCAACATACCCAAACTTATTGGACACAATGAAAGCAGTGCTAAGAGGAAAGCTCATAGCTCCGAGTGCCTCCAAAAAGAAACAGGAGAGAGCATACGTTAGAAGCTTAAAAGTATACCTAAAAGGTCTAGAACAAAAAGTATCAAATACACCCAAGAGGAGTAGAAGGCAGGAAATAATCAAACTCAGAGGTGAAATCAACCAAGTGGAAGCAGAAAAGACTATACAAAGAATCAACAAAATCAGGAGCTGGTTCTTTGAGAAAATCAACAAGATAGATAAACCCTTAGCCAGACTAACCAGAGGACACAGAGAGTGTGTCCAATTAACAAAATCAGAATTGAAAAGGAAGACATAACAACAGAATCTGAGGAAATTTAAAAAATCATCAGATGCTACTGCAAAAGCCTATTTCAACAAAACTGGAAAATCTGGAGGAAATGGACAATTTTCTAGACAAATACCAGGTACCAAGGTTAACAGGTACCAGGAATAGATAAACCATCTAAACAACCCCATAACTCCTAAAGAAATAGAAGCAGTTATTAAAAGTCTCCCAACCAAAAAGAGCCCAGGACCAGAAGGGTTTAGTGCAGAATTCTATCAGACCTTCATAGAAGACCTCATACCAATACTGTCCAAACTGTTTTGTCTAGCCACAAAATAGAAACAGACAGAACTCTACCAAATTCCTTCTTTGAAGCCACAATCACACTTATACCTAAACCACACAAAGACCCAACAGAGACAGAGAACTTCAGACCAATTTCCCTTATGAATATTGATGCAAAAATACTCAATAAAATTATCACAAACTGAATCCAAGAACACATCAAAATGATCATGCATCATGATCAAGTAGGCTTCATCCCAAGGATGCAGGGATGGTTCAATATATGGAAATCCATCAATGCAATCCACTATATAAATAAACTCAAAGAAAACTCACATGATCATCTCATTAAATGCTGAGAAAGCATTTGACAAAATTCAACACCCTTTCATGATAAAAGTCCTGGAAAGAATAGGAATTCAAGGCCCATACCTAAACATAGTAAAAGCCATATACAGCAAACCAGTTGCTAACATTAAACTAAATGGAGAGAAACTTGAAGCAATCCCACTAAAATCAGGGACTAGACAAGGCTGTCCACTCTCTCCCTACTTATTCAATATAATTCTTGCAATTCTAGCCAGAGCAATCAGACAACAAAAGGAGGTCAAGGGGATACAGATCGGAAAAGAAGAAGTCAAAATATCACTATTTGCAGATGATATGATAGTATATTTAAGTGATCCCAAAAGTTCCACCAGAGAACTACTAAGCCTGATAAACAACTTCAGCAAATTGGCTGGTTATAAAATTAACTCAAACATATCAGTAGCCTTCCTTTATTCAAAGGATAAATAGACTGAGAAAGAAATTAGGGGAAGGACACCCTTCACAAGACACAAACAATATAAATACCTTGTTGTGACTCTAACTAAGCAAGTGAAAGATCTGAATGACAAGAACTTCAAGTCTCTGAAGAAAGAAATTGAGGAAGATCTCAGAAGATGTTAAGACCTCCCATGCTCATGGATTGGCAGGATTAATATAGTAAAAATGTCCATTTTGCCAAAAGCAATCTACAGATTCAATGCAATCCCCATCAAATTTCCAACTCAATTCTTCATAGAGTTAGAAAGAGCAATTTGCAAATTCATTTGGAATAACAAAAAACCCAGGATAGGGAAAACTATACTCAACAATAAAAGAACTTCTGGGGGAATCACCATCCCTGATCTCAAGCAGTATTACAGAGCAATAGTGATAAAAAACTATGGTATTGGTACAGAAACAGGCAGGTAGATCAGTGGAACAGAATTGAAGACCCAGAAATGTACCCACTTGATCTTTGACAAAGGAGCTAAAACCATCTAATGGAAAGAAGATAGCATTTTCAACAAATGGTGCTGGTTCAACTGGAGGTCAGCATGTAGAAGAATGCATTCTTGATTGATCCATTCTTATTGCCCTGTACAAAGCTTAAGTCCAAGTGGATCAAGGACCTCCACATCGAACCAGAAACACTCAAACTAATAGAAGAAGAAGTGGGGAAGAGTCTCGAACACATGAGCACTGGGGAAAATTTCCTGAACAAAACACCAATGGCTTATGCTCTAAGATCAAGAAACAACAAATGTGACCTCATAAAACTGCAAAGCTTCTATAAGGCAAAAGACACTGTTGTTAGGACAAAACGGCAACCAACAGATTGGGAAAAGATCTTTACCAATCCTACATCTGATAGAGGGCTAATATCCAAAATATACAATGAACTCAGGAAGTTAGACTCCAGAGATCCAAATAACCCTTTTAAAAATGGGGTACAGAGCTAAAACAAAGAATTCTCATTTGAGGAATATTGAATGGCTGAGAAGCACCTAAAGAAATGCTCAACATCCTTAGTCATCAGGGAAATGCAAATCAAAACATCCCTGAGATTCTACCTCACACCAGTCAGAATGATTTAGATCAAAAACTCAGGTGACAACAGTTGCTGGCTAGGATGTGGAGAAAAAGGAACATTCCTCCATTGCTGACTGGATTGCAAACTGGTACAACCACTCTGGAAATCAGTCTGGAGATTCCTCAGAAAATTGGACATTGCACTACCTGAGGACCCAGCTAACCTCTCCTGGGCATATACCCAAATGATGCTCCAACATACAACAAAGACACATGCTCCACTATGTTCATAGCAGCCTTATTTATAATAGCCAGAATCTGGAAAGAACCCAGATGCCCTTCAACAGAGCAATGGATACAGAAAATGTGGTACATCTACCCAATGGAATATTACTCAGCTATCAGAAATAATGAGTTCATGAAATTCATAGGCAAATGAATTGAACTAGAAAATATCCTGAGTGAGGTAACCAATCACAGAAAAACACACATGGTATGCACTCACTGATAAGTGGATATTAGTTCAAGAGCTTGGATTACCCAAGATACAATCCACAGACTACATTAAGTTCAAGAAGAAGGATGACCAAAGTGCAGATGCTTCACTCCTTCTTAAAAGGGGGGACAGAAATATTCATAGGAGGGGATATGGAGGCAAAGTTTGGAGCAGAGATTGAAGGAATGGCCATTCAGAGCCTGCCCTACATGTGCCCTATATATCTACAGCTACCAAAACTAAGATTGATGAAGCTAAGAAGTGCATGCTGATGGAAACCAGATAGAGATCTCTCCTGAGAGACACACCCAGAGCATGTCAAATACAGAGTCAAATGCTAGCAGCAAACCATTGAACTGAGAACGGGACCCCTGTTGGAGGAATTAGAGAAAGGTTGAAAGAGCTGAAGGGCTTGCAACCCCATAAGAACAACAATGCCAATCAACCAGAGCTCCCACAGACTAAACCACTACCCAAAGTCTATACATGGACTGACCCATGGCTCCAGCTGCATATGTAGCAGAGGATGGCCTTGTTGGGCACCAATGGAAGGAGAAGTCCTTGGTCCTGCCAAGGTTGGACCCCTAGTGCAAGGGAATGTCGGGGGAGGGTGGCGGGGAGGGAGGGTGGATGTGAAGGGGAACACCCGTATAGAAGAAAGGGAGGGGGATAGAATAGGAGGCTTATGCCTGGGAAACTGGGAAAGGGAATAACATTTGAAATGTAAATAAAAAATACCCAATAAAAGAAAAAAATATGGCTACACCAAAAATATAGGGTGTTTGCAAGTTGTTTTTTAATGAGCTGTTTCCCCCTTCCGCTAGAAGGATATGTTTAATTTTTATTTAACATTTGTTCTCTCGTCTTACATTAGACCCTGACCACAGTTTCCCTGCCCTCCACTCCTCCCAGCCCCTTCCACTACCTCTCCTCTCATCAAGACCAATTTTCCCTGTTTCCCTTTAAAAAGAGAGAGAGACAGTCATAGAAGTAAATAAAGGAAGGAAGAAGGGAAGGAAGGAAGGAATGATGGAAGGAAGGAAGAGAGGAAGGAGGGAGGGGGAGGGAGGGAGGGAGGGAAGGAGGGAGGGAGGGAGGGAGGGAGGGAGGGAGGGAGGGAAGGAGGGAGGGAGGGAGGGAGGGAGGGAGGAAGGGACTGTCATGGATATCCACCAAACATGGGCTAAAAATGTACTATAAGACTGGACACAAACCCTCATATCACAACTGGGCATGGCAACCCAGGAGGAGGAGAAGGGTTCCTAGTACAGGCAAAAGATTCAGAGATAGCCCCATTCCCATTGTTGGGAGCCCCCCAGGAACACCAAGGTACACAGCCATAGCATACATGCAAAGGACCTATGCATGTTCAGACTCCATGGTTGCCACCTCAGTCTCTGTGAGCCCCTATGGGTTCTGCTTAGTTGAATTTGTGGGCCGTGTTCTCCTGGCATCTTTGACCCCTCTGGCTTTACAACCCTTCCTCCCCATTTTCTGGGGCTTTCCCTGGTTCTACCTAGATTTCATTGAAACAAAAAGGCAACTCTGAAGGAACATTGATACAGGGGTTTGGCCTATGTCTACTCATCTAAGGCAACAGATCTACAGAGATGATTCTCTGCATGCCCAAATGTCGGGGGACATTGAGTGACAGGGGACTTCTATCTTTTCTCTCTGCTATTCTGTTGTTCCTCATCTGTCCCTCTCCTGTTCACACTTCTGGCTTAACCTAGAATATTCTCTATTGTATACATGGCAAGCCTGGTTCTTTAGTGTGCACTCATACTCTGGCTGTTTCGACCAGCTTGGCGTTCTCCATCACACCATTTCATTGCTGATCCTGATATGGATTCTCATGACATAATCTGTGGACCCTGCCGGGGTGGGCAAATCTCAGCTGGCAAAACCAGTCCTTCAGGGTTTCCAGGCTCCTTCACTTTCTCACTCCAACACCCTCTCTTTGCTCCTACCTCTTCCCACTTTGACCGTATGTCATTCCACAGAAAGCCAATTGGAAGATGGAAATTGCTTGCACTGAGTTTACTCAGTCATTACAGTCCTAAAAAGTATTTATTAAGTGCCTGATTGTGCGTGGTGCTACAGAAAAGGGGCTGACCTAATGGCGTGAAAATAATAATCTCTGGCATTTCAGACAGTGAGTGCCATTATCTCCTTTAGTAGACCTACATAGGTGTGTACATCGTCCACATTCATCTTAGGAGAGGTGGGAGAGTTCTGCCAAACGTGTGCTTGTGTGTGAGTCTCCATCAGGCCAGCCTGGAGTTTTACTCTGTGACATACCCTCGTGATAACCCTACTGCTTTAGCCACCCCCAAGCTCTGAAAGTACAGGTGCGAGGCACCATGTCCATCTTCTAGATCCATTTTTAAAAGAATATATTTTCGTATTTATTTTATGTGTATGTGTGTGATCGTGCACACATGTGTGCAGGTCCCTGCAGAATCCAGAAGAGTTTGTTGCATTCCCTGGGGCATGGAGTCTGAACTACTCCACGGGAGTGCTGAGACCCCAACCCAGATTCTCTGTAAGAGCAGCAAGTGCTCTCAACCTCTGACCCAGCTCCCCATCTTGTATATTTTAAACATAGAAGCCGTGATTTATTTATTGCATTGGAAAACATTAAAAATGACTAAAAAGAAATCTGAGGTACGTTTTAAATTTCTGACTGAGTTTTGGAAGGCGGACTCTCTTTGTTCTTTAAATGTGTTTTAACTGAGCTCTCCTAATGGCTTTTGTATGAAAGCTAAGGTATTTCATAGCCAGAGTCTATTGGATGGTGATTTAATGCCTTTGCTTCGTGTTTTGTTTGTTTGTTTGTTTGTTTGTTTTGCTGTTATTTCTAAACGTTTAATGGCAGGTATCCTGGCCCTTTTCTGACGGTGTTAGTACGTAAATGGGAAAATGTTTATTTATGCCCAGTCCTTGTCCTCTGGAGCTTCAAATGAGAGAAATTACCATCATCCAGCAACCATGCAACACCCCTGGCAGGCCTTACCCTCCTCTTGAGAAGGGAACATTCACTTGGTTCATGGTTGGCTAGCACGGCAGTTATAAAAGCTTGTGCAGACCGAGCATTTTGAAAAGATTACCCTCCAACTTAAATGTGATCATGGAACATCTGTGAATTCAATGTTCACTTCAAGGAAAATGCGGTTGGCTTCGTCTTCTTCTCCAAGTCGTACTAAGCACTGAAGCACAGGGATGCCTCCCTGAGCTGTCATTATTGCTTCTTCAAGTGTCTTTTCTTCCTTTCATGTTTTGGGGTGAAATTAGGATGTCAAATAGTGTGGGCTTTAATGAAGACTATAGTAAGATTCTTCCAATTGCTCTGGCTTTGTTCAAAGACCTAACTTCTTTTTGTTGTGTTCCTTCAAAACAAGAATGCCCAAACCCTTACAGATGGCAACTACACATTTTAACAGACAAACTGATCTCAGAGTTTGCTAGAGGGTGAGTCTACTTTGAACAGTTTTGTGAATGGTCTGGACTATGTTATTGCCATGTGGTGATTTCTGAATTTCTGATGTTACTGTAATTTGGTGGGATCTCAGTGTTTACAGGTCTCTGTTGGCCCCTGCCTCAATGTCATTAAAACAAAACAAGTGGTCATGTTGGAGATAAGTGGAAACATCCCTGGTGAGGCTTGGGGCTGGCTGACTGTTAAAATGAAGTTCGTCTTCCTCTTTTTGCTGAAGAATGACTAGATACAAACCAATCAAAAGCTTCATTTGCTGGGCGCAGTGGTTTGTTTTCTTGGTCCTGATGTAGGAGGATTGCTGTGAGTTTGAGGTCTGGCTGGACTACGTAAAAATATTCTGCCCAGAAAGGGAAAAAAAGCTTCCGTATTCTAGAGTCAAGATATAGAGTCACACAGTATCCATGAGTGTATGTTCCAGAATGCCCTGTGGATCCTGAAATCTTGGGAAGTATCCTATCCTGTCCTGTAGCCAGCCACGCCATTTAATTTATAAGTGAGGCAGAGCAGAGAGACAGGTCGTATAACCTTGATGAAGTTCTGTGGGAGGCACAGGCAGACGCTGAACACAGTGTTTCAAGATTCTGTTTTTGAAAGGGGAAAGCCCAGAGAAGAGAAAAGAGGATTTACAGGCATAAAAGAAGCAAAGGATATGGGGCTTCTTTCCAATTGTAGGAGATTATTCCTCTGGAATGGAGAGGTGGAGAAAAGGCGGTCTGAGAGGTTGTATCACTTCCCAATCCCATAAAGGGTGTAAGAGCAAAAAGCAGCACCCATGGGCCCTGCCCATACTAGCAGCCATTACAGAAATAACACAGCCCTTGTTTCTTGTATCGATTTATTTTCCCCCACAAAAAATCATTCACATAAAAATCAATACAATTGCATGGGAATTTAAACCTTTTATTTTCTATTGAAAAATCATACTGACCTGGCCTCCGCAGGCCACATTCCTACATAAAGACTGCCCTTGGGATGAATGGCCAAACTGCTGTCTCTTGGAGACAGACAGTGGTGGTTCTGATTTGTATCTGGATTTACTTCAGATTGTTCTACCCTCTCCGGCCTTCTTCAGTCTGCATGCCTGGTCTAAAGGCTTCCCAGAAACCCTCTGTGCCCTGGACATGGGGCAGAGAAATGGCTGAAGGGGTAGGGTGGGGGGAGGAGCCAAGAGATGCTCTGGCTACTTTAAGACCTCGGTACCTTTTAGCTTTGAGGAGTAGGGTAGGGACCTGAACATGAGCAACGTTAATCTTCCCATGATCTCTTTGGAATAGTGATCAAAGCAGAAGCAAAATCATGTATAGGAAGAACGGTTTTTTATTATTGTTCAGCTGAGCGTAATTCAGAGTACAGAAACTTACCAGATGTTTAGTCAGTGCCTCCACTGTCAGCAGGCACCATTCTAGGCACATGGGACATGGTTGAAAAAGAGCATCCCTCTCCTTACAGACATTACATCCCAGAGAAGCAGAGCTCCATTTACGTAGTGGTGGTCCCTCATTGTTGTTAGGTGCAGGATGCAGCCTCGCATGGGTCTCTTTTCTTCCTGTTCCGATGATTATTCTCTTTATTTTTTTTGAATGCTTCTGTTTTATTAAGAACACATTTGTATAGATATTTGTACAGATATTTGTGCTTCCTTCTAATTCTTTTTTTTTTTTTAAATTAACTTGAGTATTTCTTATATACATTTAGAGTGTTATTCCCTTTCCGGTTTCGGGCAAAAATCCCCTTCCCCTCCCCTTCTTTGTGGGTATTCCCCCCCATCCTCCCCCCCTTGCCCTCCCCCAACAATCTAGTTCACTGGGGTTCAGTCTTAGCAGGACCCAGGGCTTCCCCTTCCACTGGTGCTCTTACTAGGATATTCATTGCTACCTATGAGTTCAGAGTCCAGGGTCAGTCCATGTATAGTCTTTAGGTAGTGGCTTAGTCCCTGGAAGCTCTGGTTGCTTGGCATTGTTGTACATATGGGGTCTCTAGCCCCTTCAAGCTCTTCCAGTTCTTTCTCTGATTCCTTCAACGGGGGTCCTATTCTCAAATCAGTGGTTTGCTGCTGGCATACGCCTCTGTGTTTGCTGTCTACGTCTCTGTTTAATTTCTGTTTCCATGATCTGTCCATTGATGAGAGTGGGGTGTTGAAGTCTCCTACTATTATTGTGTGAGGTGCAATGTGTGTTTTGAGCTTTAGTAAGGTTTCTTTTACGTATGTAGGTGCCCTTGTATTTGGGGCATAGATATTTAGGATTGAGAGTTCATCTTGGTGGATTTTTCCTTTGATGAATATGAAGTGTCCTTCCGTATCTTTTTTGATGAATTTTAGTTGGAAATTGATTTTATTTGATATTAGAATGGCTACTCCATCTTGCTTCTTCTGACCATTTGCTTGGAAAGTTGTTTTCCAGCCTTTCACTCTGAGGTAGTGTCTGTCTTTGTCTCTGAGGTGTGTTTCCTGTAGGCAGCAGAATGCAGGGTCCTCGTTGCGTATCCAGTTTGTTAATCTATGTCTTTTTATTGGGGAGTTGAGGCCATTGATATTGAGAGATATTAAGGAATAGTGATTATTGCTTCCTGTTATATTCATATTTGGATGTGAGGTTATGTTTTTGTGCTTTTCTTCTCTTTGTTTTGTTGCCAAGACGATTAGTTTCTTGCCTCTTCTTGGTTATAGCTTGCCTCCTTATGTTGGGCTTTACCATTTATTATCCTGTGTAGTGCTGGATTTGTAGAAAGATATTGTGTAAATTTGGTTTTGTCATGGAATATCTTGGTTTCTCCATCTATGTTAATTGAGAGTTTTGTAGGATACAGTATCCTGGGCTGGCATTTGTGTTCTCTTAGAGTCTGTATGACATCAGTCCAGGATCTTCTGGCTTTCATAGTTTCTGGCGAAAAGTCTGGTGTAATTCTGATAGGTCTGCCTTTATATGTTACTTGACCTTTTTCCCTTACTGCTTTTAATATTCTTTCTTTATTTTGTGCGTTTGGTGTTTTGACTATTATGTGACGGGAGGTGTTTCTTTTCTGGTCCAATCTATTTGGAGTTCTGTAGGCTTCTTGTATGCCTATGGGTATCTCTTTTTTTAGGTTAGGAAGTTTTCTTCTATGATTTTGTTGAAGATATTTACTGGTCCTTTGAGCTGGGAGTCTTCACTCTCTTCTATACCTATTATCCTTAGGTTTGATCTTCTCATTGAGTCCTGGATTTCCTGTATGTTTTGGACCAGTAGTTTTTCCACTTTACATTATCTTTGACAGTTTAGTCGATGATTTCTATGGAATCTTCTGCTCCTGAGATTCCCTCTTCCATCTCTTGTATTCTGTTGGTGAAGCTCGTATCTACAGCTCCTTGTCTCTTCCTTTGGTTTTCTATATCCAGGGTTGTTTCCATGTGTTCTTTCTTGATTGCTTCTATTTCCATTTTAATTCCTTCAACTGTTTGATTGTGTTTTCCTGGAATTCTTTCAGGGATTTTGTGACTCCTCTCTATGGGCTTCTACTTGTTTATTTATGATTTCCTGGAATTCTTTCAGGGATTTTTGTGATTCCTCTCTATGGGCGTCTACTTGTTTAATTAAGATTTCCTGGAATTCTTTCAGGGATTTTTGCGATTCCTCTCTGAAGGCTTCTACTTGTTCTCTAAGAGAGTTCTTCACGTCTTTCTTGAAGTCCTCCAGCATCATGATCAAATATGATTTTGAAACTAGATCTTGCTTTTCTGGTGTGTTTGGACATTCCCTGTTTGCTTTGGTGGGAGAACTGGGCCCCGATGATGCCAGACAGTCTTGGTTTCTGTTGCTTGGGTTCCCGCACTTGCCTCTCGCCATCAGATTATCTCTAGTGTTACTTTGTTCTGCTATTTCTGACAGTGGCTAGACTGTCCTGTAAGCCTGTGTGTCAGGAGTGCTGTAGACCTGTTTTCCTGTTTTCTTTCAGCCAGTTATGGGGACTGAGTGTTCTGCTTTCGGGCGTGTAGTTTTCCTATCTACAGGTCTTCAGCTGTTCCTGTGGGCCTGTGTCTTGAGTTCACCAGGCAGGTCACTTGAGGCAGAAAAGTTGGTCTTACCTGTGGTCCCGAGTCTCAAGTTTGCTCGTGGGGTGCTGCCCACGGGCTCTCTGCGGCGGCAGCAACCAGGAAGATCTGTGCCGCCCTTTCCCGGAGCTTCAGTGCACCAGGGTTCCAGATGGCATTTGGTGTTTTCCTCTGGCGTCCGAGATGTGTGCAGAGTGCAGTCTCTTCTGGTTTCCCAGGCGTGTCTGCCTCTCTGTAGGTTTAGCTCTCCCTCCCACGGGATTTGGGTGCAGAGAACTGTTTATCCGGTCTGTTCCTTCAGGTTCCGGCGGTATCTCAGGCACAGGGGTCCTGCCGCTCCTGGGCCCTCCCCCAAGGAAACCCAGAGGCTGTATACAGTTTCCTCTTGGGCCAGGGATATGGGCAGGGGTGGGCAGTGTTGGTGGTCTCTTCTGCTCTGCAGCCTCAGGAGTGCCAACCTGACCAGGCGGTGAGGTCTCTCTCCCACGGGGCTTGGGAGCAGAAAGCTGCTGCGGGCCGGGATCCGCGGGTCGATTATTCTCTTTAGATTGTTTTCCTCTGCCAACCTTAGGCAGTATCTGCATAATCAATGACTTCCCACTTACATCTCTATTCCAGAGTGCTTCACAGAAGCCACACTGTGAGCTTCTTACTCATTCTCCCAGGGAGGTCTAGCAGGAGCTTCAAGCTTGCTGTGACCCTGACCCCGTCTACAAGGCTTGCTCATGCTGAAACCCTTTGGGACTCAGCTGATAGTCAACATATCAGTGGGTTATGGTGAGGAATTTGTCTAAGACATATTCACTTACAGAGAGCTTGCTATGTGTTCAACAGCCATGAAACAGAAATCAGACTGGCCCTCTCCGTGAATGTTTTTTATGCTGCTGGCCTGGTTTATTCAGTCTGTTTTAAGGCCAAGCTTGGTTTCCCAAGGCAGCTAGTGACCCACAGGACAATTTGGTTTTTCTCGTCTTTGCATTTTAAAGGAGTTCTGTTAAGTTGATTCTGGAAAATTGGTTTAGATCCATTTCTTCCTGATTTATGAAGCTAGAGTGGATCAGAAAGAACTGAGGGAGATAAAATATTAACAGTGTAGATTTTCTACTAGAGTTTTACATAATTTGCCTCAATGACTAGACTTAAGAAAGAGGGGTTAGTGTTACCTTTAGACACACACACACACACACACACACACACACACACACACACACACACACATATATATATATATATATATACTTTATGCACTCATTTCTCTACTAAAGGGTTAGTAGGTATGGCTGAATGAAAGGGGAAGGCCAATGTGTATTCAAACTCAATTTTAAAAGGAACTTGTTCCTGTCCTTACAGCTATGGGTCAAATATACTTGGTTGGATGACAGTAAAATGGTTGATTAAGAATTATTTTATGAGCTGATGAGATGACTTCTGCTGCTAACATTGCCTGCTGCCAAGCCTGATAACCTGAGTTCAATCCTTGGGACCTGTTAGATTGTCATGAGAGCTTTGATTTATTTAAACACTCAATATATTATGTGAATATGTTTTTGCTTTTATCCCAAGTGTTGGATAGGAAGCTGCTTCATAGCAGGTGACTATGATTTGCCTTGTGTACTGGGGGTTGGGGTGTGTGTGAGACTCTTGCTAGCTGCAGATAATTTAATTCTGGGGACTCTGGAGAAGCCATAAATGCTAGAGCCCCAAGAGGGCTCTGCTCTTGCTAGTTTGTGCTGCTGCTGTGTTTTCTATCACTGGATCGCTGGATCGCTGGATATTCTGATGAGAAGACTGGAGTTGCCCCAAGGAACACAATGCCCCTATCAGCAGGAAGTAACCTATTAGAGGTCTATGTTCCCTTTCCCCTCTAACCCTTTTTCTCTCCTACCTAGTGTTGGGTGGGATTAGGGTGCAATAAGAGTTGTAACGGAGATGGAGGTATACGAACCTAATAAAAAGCCAAACAGAACAGAACAGAACAGAACAAAACACACCAACAGTTAGATTTCTGAGATGATGTTAAGAGACAGAAGGCAGAAAGAGATCAGAGTCAGACCTTCAACAGATGGAACTGTCTTTATTAATGCACACATTGAGGGACAGCCTTTTTCTCTTGGGAAATGGAGCTGTCTACCAGGGCAAACCTGGCTGTGACCTTTAATAGGAAGGGAGTGAGGGTTTTGGGGAAAAGGAAATTGTTGCAACAGTGGGGGGTTTTCCTGCAGTCTTGCAAGGTTATCTGTGATGTCATAGGAATCCTGTTCTATAAGAGAGGCCGTCTATCAGGACTTACCAGGAGAGAACTAACTTGCACAAGCTTTTTCTGAACTCCACACATGCAAACACACAATACATAAAACATGAAAAAGAATCATTCTATCCTGAAACATGGCCTTACATGTTCTGATTTATTTCACATGTATATGTTTCTGTGTGTGTATGCATGTATGCCAGGATCCTCATGCTATGGTGCGTGTAGTGGTCAAAGGACAGCATTCAGGAGTTGGTTCTTCCCTGTCATGTAGGTTTTGGGGATCAACTCTGGTATTTGGGCTTCGTGGAGAGTACTACTACCCACTGACCCATCTGGCTGGCCACATGTTTTAGTTTAAAGAAACCCAAAGGTGCCTGGAATTGAATGACACAGAGCATTTGTCAGACATTTGCATTGAACAGGGAAGGTCGAAGTTTTCAGGCTGACAATAACTTTGAGCACGGGAAGCCTCTGTATTTTTAAATATCCTTCCCACTCAGAAACATCTGGGTGAACAGTACATGGCCTGCTCATAGAAGATTAGGGATGGAGAAATGTGCTCTCTTAGAGGATGAAACTGCTGTTTCTGGAGAGGCAACAGGAGTTATACAGTAGGTACTAGTCATTTTTGCATAAGCATAAGAACAAATTAGAAAATGGAGAAATAGCTTAGTTGGTAAATGGCCTGCAGTAAAAGCATGAGGATTTGAGTCCAGATTCCCAGGACCCAAGTAAGTCCTTGGTATTGTGGCCAGTGGGATGGGCAGGGACCACAGGAGGCTCTCTGGTACATGCTAATCAGCCTAACCAATCAGTTGATGAGCTTCAGACTCAGTGAGAGACCCTGTCTCAAAAATGAAAAAGAGGATGATGGAGGAAGATACTCAGTATGAACATCTTGCCTCCACTCAGATATGCTCACATACATGAGGACCTACATGCACAAATGCCTACTCATACATGCAACACGCCCCTCCCCCACAGAGACACACACCACACACACATGCACATGCTCACACACACACACACACACACCACACACACACACACACACACACACACACACACACACACACACACACACACGACTATTTTTGGGAAAGCCACTGGCATTAGCCTTCCTCTTATGAGTTTCCATATATTATACTTCCTGACATCCTGCCGAAAAATAGGAAAAACAACAAACAAACAAACAAACAGCCCCAAAAACTTCTCAAGCCCTAGGTGGAGTTTTGGTAGAAAAGACTCAAGTTTTATTCTGAGACCCTGGGAGGTGTCTCGACTCCCAAAGCAGGAGCAGACTTGATATCTTTCCTCTAATTAAAACCATCTGTCACACAAAAACTTTCTCAGTCGCCCTAAGTAACTTATTTTCCAACTCCAGCTTCAGTTTGTCTTCCAATAAAACATGTTATCATTTGTTCAGAAGACTGATAACCCAAGCATGGTGAAGAATGGAAAAACGACAAAGCTTGCTGTACATAATCAGTTGGCAAAGAGAGGAGAAATAACAGCTGCTTAACGGTTGTAGCATATATTTTAGAGCTGAGCTTGGGAGTCAGTATGGCTGCCAAGTCACAGATTCTCTCAACAATGTCAAGATGGCTTAGGTTCATAAAGATAGGAGTTTATTGGTGATCTGCCTCTCCCTCTGACTTTGGGAGACTACTGGACAGGGAAAAGGGTGCTTTAGAGCCAAGGTTGTTCAGGTTCCTTGGCCCTCCAGTGGAGGTGCCAGTTGGAACATGACAGTGACATTGCTGCAGACATGTTTATGTCAGCTGATCAGCATGGACTTTCATGAAGGTCAACAAGCATTGGTTTATGTTGCATGTAGTTTTATGCTACCACCTTTACTCCAGGAAAGCATCTGTGCTATCAGCCCCTCCAGGCTTCCCTTTTGCTCTCCCAACTTTAGATCAGGGAGATGACCACACTACCAGCCCCTACCCGACTTCTCTTGAATCCACGGATAAAGACACACACACACACACACACACACACACACACACACACACACACACACACACACACACACACACACAGATTTTCCTTTACAATTTGCCTTCTTGGCACAATTGCTAGACACTACTATCTCCATCCTGGAAAAAAAAATGCCCTTAGCAATTTCTTAACTCAGTCTCTTCTACCTGCCCTAAACTTCAATGGCTAATTCCTTCTGGCCCCTGTCAAACATCCATGACCACCTGCTGGTAGTAGTGGCCACAGGCCCCAGCTTTCCTGAAAGCTCACATGGCTGCTACTTTCTTCTTGTTCCAAAGCATGGCAAAAACTCCTCTTCTTCCACATGTCCCTCTGCCTCCCTCCTGGGTCTCGGAAGTCCCGCCTCTACCTTCTGCCCAGCAATTGGCTCTTGGCTTTCTTTACTGACAAATCAAGAACTAATTGGGGAACAGGACCTTAGCATCAGAACCTCCCCTTAAAGGTTTATGGAATAAAAATCTTGTCATCTGATTGGAATTGGGGGGCATTTCAGGGGTGAGGTAGAAACCTAGTGCAATGAAAACTCCCAGGAATCTACAAGGGTGACCCTAACAAAACCTCCTACTAATGGCAATACAGACCTTGAACCAGCCATCTTCTATAACCAGGCAAAGCTTCTAGTGGAGGGATTGGGTCACCAACCCAGCCACAAAGCCTTTGACTTAGAATTTTTCCTGCCTACAAGATGCTCTGGGCTAAAGGTGGTATAGAACCTGTGGGAGTGACCAGTCAATGACTGGTCCAACTTGAGATCCATGCCATGAGAGGGAGCTCATGCTTGACACTTCCTGAAGGCCTAGGAACCAGAGACTGGATAGCCCAGAGACCTAGGATAGAACCAAATGTGACTGGCTAAATAAATAAATAAACAAATAAGTAAATTAATTTAAAAAGTCAATGAAATGATTCCTAATGGTACTTTACTATGCTTGTAGACCAGAGCCTAGCATAATCAACATCAGAAAGGTTTTATCCAGCAACTAATGGGAGTAGATAGAGACCCACGGGCAAACATTAGGTGGAGTTTGGGGAATCCTGCAGGGGAGGGGGAAGAAGTATCTTAGGAGCCTGAAGGGTTAAGGATACTGCAAGAAAATGTCCCAAAGAATCAACTAATCAGGACTCATAGGGACTCACAAACTGAACTGATAATCAGGGAACCTGTAAGAGTCTGATCTAGGCGCTCTGTCTATATTTTACGGTTGTATAGCTTGGTCTTCTTGTAGTACTCCTAACAGTGGGAGTGGGGGTGACTCTGACTCTTTTGCCTGTTTTTGGGACTCTTCTGCCTACTGGGTCTAGCCTTCATATGAGGGAATGTGCCTAGTCTCATTGCTACATGATAGCCCATGTTTGATTAATATATCTGGGAGGTCTGCCCTTTTCTGAAGGGAAATGGAAGAGGAGTGAATCTGGGGGAGAAGGGATGTGGTGGCGAGAGACTAGGAGGGGAGGAGGGAGGGTAAACTATGGTCATGATAAAATTTTATGAGAGAAGAGTAAAACCGTGAAATTAAAAATGCAGTCTCATTTAGAAAAACAGATTGGCAGCCAAATTAAATAAAAATAAAAATCAAATGCAATAATGAAACTTGATCTTTACAGAACTCTCTCTTTTCTGTTACATATTTTGCAAAATAAGGGCCTTTATAGAGAAGTATGTTAATTTAGATGACTGAGGTGGGAATCCTGGTTTAATTCTGTGTTGGCTTTAAGACAGTTAATAAGGGATTAGCTTTGAGGAATGTCTCTTGTCATGTTTGAAGGTAACTCCATAATATCTCATTTCAGGACTTGTATTAAAATGATACAATGTATATATAAATTATTTTTTACTAATTTTAATAAATTATAAATTTGAAAAAATAGAAAATGTAAGAGAAATAGAGATGTAGTACTTATCACTAAATTCAAATGTAGGTAGTAATTTATCTCCATGTCCTGATTTTTAAGAAACAAAGTGTTTATAGTTATAATTGATATCTACTGTCTGTACCCCTTCTAGGAATTGTCTGCATTTTTCCTGTCTCTCACAGTTACTGCTGTCAGTTTAAGAGAATCCAGGAGCTCCTGGTAGTTGGGTCTCTGGGCATGCCTCTGGAGAATCATCTTGGTTAACTGATATGAGAGGACCCATTGCAAGTGTGGGCGAAGCATTCTCCACAGGGGAAGCCCTCCTACACAGGGCAGAGGACTCTGCACTGTCTGTGACAGAGAAATCGAGAGGCATGTATGTGCTCATAACTTGCTGACTCTCAACTGTGGTCAACTACACTGTGACGGATTGCTTTGTGCCCTACTGCCTCGGTTCCCCCGACATGATGAGCTGTGTCAGGAAGAGCGATCCAACTCCTGAAAGTTGCTTTTGTCAGGGTGTTTTATCATGGTGACAGAAATTAAGGTACTAGATTTTTACATGTTTATGTACCAAATAAGGATGAGTCACCCTATTGGTGGATTCCCTTTCCCTACTTTCATTTACATGGTCCATTTCAATTTTGAAATATTAAGTGTAAATTTCAAGAAATTATTCAGAATCTTTCAAAAAAATATTTATATGTATGTTTTATCTATCTGTTTGTCTGTCTGTCTGTCTC
The DNA here is from genome assembly GCF_011064425.1 of Rattus rattus. Classification (NCBI taxonomy): domain Eukaryota; kingdom Metazoa; phylum Chordata; class Mammalia; order Rodentia; family Muridae; genus Rattus; species Rattus rattus. Next base: position 14,033,241 of record NC_046160.1, on the reverse strand, counting down.
TTACTTCTGTGCCTGGTGCCCTCTGGGGCCATAAAACGGCATCAGAACTCCTGTAACTGGAGTTACAGACAGTTATGAACCAACTTGTGGGTGCTGGGAACCAAAACTGAGACATTTATCAAAAGAAACAAGTACTCTTAAGCATTGAGCTATCTCTCCACTCTCCTAATCCAGGATTTTAAGATGGGGAACCATACTGAGCAGTAGGATGAAAACTTACAGCAGTCTATGCATCCTGCTCAGGTCCTGCATCCCCCCCCTTCCTCCCGTGTATCCGTACTGTATACACCACCCTCCCGCTCGTCACTTAGCCGCTTGGGTTCTCAGATAAACTATATTTGCCTTTACTTCTTAAGTTGCCAGGCCACCAACTGTTCTCCCCCTTTCCAAATACACACCCAAACATATAGAATATCCTTTTAACTAATAGTTCAAACATTTATTTAATGTTAGTTTTAGTTACCCACTTCCAAACATTAGACAGTTCCATTATGACTTTTTCTTGTAGTGCGCACGAATGCTTTCAAGGCCGGTTTCCCACTATTTTGCCCAGTGGTTAGGTTATCTCGAAGGCTGCACTCCACATTGCGTTAATGCTGTTGTTTTGACTCTCACACTTTTCTGTTGAGCTGCAGCTGATGATTGATTCATATTAATTTTCCTATTCTTTCTCTCACACTGTGACTGATTTCCACATGTTAGTTGTGTCTATGTGTGTGTGTGTGAGCTGTTCTTGAATGTAACATCTTTTCTCCCTTGGTATAGATTTCCCTGATTCTTTAGTCTTGAGGGCGTTTCTCTACAGGGGTTTTGTAATTGTTTCTACTAGGAACCCAAGCGCTTTGATGGTTTAGCACAAGTTTTAAGCCAACAACTTATTATTTGTTCATCCCCAGGGTTGTATAAATTTGATCCCTATCTCTACCAAGTCGCTGGTTGGGGATTTTTCTTTCTTTCTTACTGTTAGAGTCTGTGTTTCATTCTGAGAGTCATAGATGACACGGTGCTCTGCTTATACCCCGAGCTGGTCAGAGCCTGCATATCTGAAGTCTTTTTGTGGCAGATGCAATTGCAACTTCTATTCTCTCATGGGATTAAAAAATCCCTGTATTTCTAGGTGTTGAAATTTGAGCCGCAGTCAGGGTACCTCAGGAACCATTGAGGGCTCAACTTCCCTGCAGGGTTTCTTGTTCTGGTTTGAGTAGCTGTTCATTTCTGCAATTTTCTTCTGAGATGAGCTTCATGTTAAAAATAGCTATGATTATGTTTTAGACTCTTCAAGGATGTCCTGTCAGTTCAGCAAGTTTCTCACAACCTATGTAGAATTTTATAAATATAAGTTAGCGGTATATTTTATCTTGCACTGCAAACTATCATTTCTGAAGTAAAATCTCCTTGTAAATGACTGTTTTTATGTGTTAGGCTTACTCAAAGTAGGCAAGACATAATTATTTTAAAGCACGTTCACTTGGAGGTGCAAAATCTAGGTATGAATCACAGTTCTTGTCCAAAGTGTTACGTAGGACAAGGAGCACTCGGGGGAAGAGTCCTGGCTTCGAGAAGAGGTGATTCTGTTTGTTGTTGATGGGTAACAACACCGACATCTACATCTGTGTCAATTCTCTGGGCTGATCGATTGTTTCCCAGTGGGTGTTTTCTTTACAAGAGGCCTGAGGTGATCAGTCTAGCCCCACAAGTCTAAAACAATGGGTTTTAGCATTTTACAGATCGGTAAGCTTCACATAGATGCTCATTAATTTTTAAACCTAGAAACGAGTTTCCCTCCTACCATGGAGAACAACAATAACTTATTTCCTGAAAAACAAACTTTTCTTATTCTCAGTCTGATTGTCTTTGCCAGGTTGACATTTTGTAGGAAATCAAGGTCCGTATTGGTTGGCCATAGTGCCTGTCTATGAAAGTCCTAGAATACTGAAACATTTAAGTTCATCTAAATCCCCTATTTTTAAAAAATGTTTATCATTACATGAATTGTTTAACTCTGCATTGATGCAGAAAGTAATTTCAAACATCAGGACAGTTAGTAAGTTTAGAAATTTCCGTACCAGTCTGTTAAATATTGTCTTAATGTAAAAATAATCTAACATTACAGGAAGAAGCATAGAACTGATCATGCGAGCTGATATTTCAAGATGTTATCTAAGTATAGCAACCTACCAGCAAATTAGAATTCATGCATATGGATGCGTGCAAAATATAGAGCTCATTTGAATAATTGATGAGTATAACTAGAAGCCTAACTAATGAGTATATAATTGTGCTTCTTAGCACTGACATTGATAAGCATTTGGTTATTAAAGGTACCATGACCATGAGGTTTCCATTCTGCTAAAACACCCTTGAGACAAATGCTTTGGAACAGACCAGGGATGTTGGAGGGAAAGAAAGTCAACCATTGCTATGACCAAGGTACAATCCTATTTCCTGATATGGTCTACATGGGGCCAGCTCTAACACATGAATGATCTATTCTGATCACATCTTTTTGACATTTCTATGTGTCTAGTTAGGTATTAGAACCTGCTGAACTCTATTTTTTTTTTTGACACCGTACATGCTTGCTGGTGTACCATTTCTGTGTTTGAACTTATCAATTATATAGAAGCTACTTTGCAATACTCTTTCAAAGTATTGGCAGAGTGGTTAGTGCTACAGTTAGACTGCCTAGGTTCAAACCCCTGCTATGACTTGTTGAGACAGAAACAGACAAGAAGGACATAGGCCTCCCTAATGGCATGTGGTTGGGACCAAGTAATGTTGAATACTGTTATGAACTGTTAATTTCTTTGGCCTTTACCTTAATCATCCTTTAACATTATTGTTTCCATGAATGAACAGAAGTTTTGCAAGTAGAAAGTGAGTCATTTTGCCTTTTGGGTAAAACCTGACATTTTCCATAAGTGAGACTGGGGAGCTGTGAACAAAGAGGCCTCTTCTCTGCCAATGAGTTCTCTGAAGCACTGTGAGGGGATTCCAGTCTAGCCTCAGGGAGTTCTGCAACCTGGGCTGCTGCGGAAGCTGTGGCTTCTGTTTCAGAAGTTTCACACTTTTTTTCACTCCAAGCAACTTGCTCCAGGTTTAAGAAACTCCACTCAAACCAAGACAAGACTCAAAGAACTCTAGATGGCTCTGTTTACCTTATTGCTATTCTCCCTCAGGACGAGAGCACTTCTTGAGTGACAGCAGAAGGCTTGCCATTGGTACACTGGTGTGTGGGAGTGGGAACTGTGTGCCCAGGAGACTATGGCTGGTAGAATTACAGTCTGAGCACAGGTACACCGTAGCCCCTTTCTGGCTACATAAACAGGCCGTTTCTCAGATCTGTTGGGTTAGTCCGGACGGCTTCTGTGTATTTTCTCCAGTGTTGAGACATTAAGCAAAGTAAAAACATCTCCAGAATGGTCTTTTATCACTGTGGTCTTTGTCACAGGTAGAGTGGGTTGAGCCAGCAATGCTAAGAACATGTAGAAGTCTGTGCTTCAGGCTGCATCACTCTGAGGCAGTGGCTAGAAGGCGATCCTTAGGCTTGCAAACCCTTGAGAGTCCTGGGACTGTAAGTCTTTGGCTAAGTTGGGAGATAGGAGGTTGCTGAAAATGTCTGAAGTCAGCTGGGAACAGAGAGTGGAAAGGGAACGGACTGTGGATGAACAGAGACGTGGTGGGGCAATGACTACGGAAAGCTACGGAGAGCAGACACAGAGAGCTGCAGCCACTGAAAGAGACCCAGAGAGCTAACACAAATTAAGAGCTGAGGTTCTGATTTACAGCATTCAGGAACTGAAACACTAGCAGCTCTTAAGAGCCAAGGATCCCAACACTTGAAGCCCAGGAGCTCCATCCAACACTAGCTCTTAGGTCTGAAGGCCCAGAGCATGGTGTGCCCTAAATGTGTAGAACAATATGTCTCTGCTTTGCAAGCTTGAACCTAGACGTCTCTAGTTCTCAGGCCTAGGTGTATAAGCCTCTAATGTTTGAAAGCCCGTTTGCTAAGTCTGTGGTACTCAGGAGGTCAGCGTAGGCAATGCCTAGGAGTTTGGATTTTCCTATTTGTGATCTGCACCTGAACAGAGCACAGGATCCACAGCAGACTACTGGTGACACTTTGTCAAATGCCTGTCCTCAAAGTTGTTTCAAGGTCTCATTTTTATAAATGGAGACATTGATAATAAGAGTACCACCCTCGTGGGTAGTTGGGAAGCTTAGGAATATATGGGAAACATATGCTTGCCATGTGGTGAACAGACAGTGTTGCCACTGGAATTAAATATGCATATATTCTGAGTGGATACACACTCAAAATACCTAAATTATAGTTTTACCCACATACCAATGACCGAAAAAATATCTGTTGTCTTTTGGAGGAAATAAATTTTGACTTTTGTCTTGAGAAAGCAAGCAATCTGCTTAAGTTGATGAGTCTACGGAAAAAGAAATATTCCTGTCATCTCAGATATTTCAGCCTCAACGGGAGTGAACCCTGGACAACCAAATTTGAGTTTTTAACTCCAACTGTGTTTTGCTGATTTATTCTTCTTTTAAACCCTGAATTTAATGAGAGGGGTCTGAGCTTCACAACTGGGCAAGAGAGGGACTTGAATATCAACTGCTTTTCTACCACAGTGCCTCATCTAATTCTCTTAATTGACTTTGCAGCATCACTGACGATGCTCACCCGCCCCGCCCCCACCTCGCCCCTACTTATTTTGCTCCTCAGAGCTGAGGTTTCTCCAACTGGAACTATCCACTCTGCCTTTTGAAATGCTGGCTTTCCAGCTGGGAATGGAGCGTGTGTAAACTCACAAAAAGCCCGGTGCTTGTGAATTTCTGGTTTGCATTAGACCATCATGGTTTATTGTTCTGCAAGCTCCGGAGGAAGGACTCAGCCCCACTGTGCTGTGTATGCTATCCAGGATGAGCCGTTTCTTTTAGATGGCTGAGCACTTGACATTTGTGAGTTTAGAACCCCCTTGGGAGAAATCTTTAGATGCAGTTCATCACCATCAAATATCAAACGGGGATAATCTGAATCCCTTGAAAGCATGCATAAAATATGTAATTGCCCTTGAAAATAAGCACAAATAATTTTTACTGGTAAATATTTGTTTCACAAGACCACACCCCTCTTCTCCAGGCTGCAATCTGTATACCACAGATGTTGTCAAAACGTATGCTCTTCATTGGTTTCATTGTGCACCTAAGTCTGTGACTACTTCTAAACCTTTTTAAACTCTTGTTTTTGTTTTTGTTGTTTTTAAACAAGACCGAGGAAAGGATCTTTTATTCATCATTGATTTCTCTGACAGAGTCCCATTTCTTCCCTGGCTGGTGCTCATTAGACCTTATTTAAGTCCGCACCCTCCATACCATTCAGCCTTTCTTCTATACATTGCTTTCTTCTGGCTTCTTGATCCCAGAATTCTCTTCCATTCCCCTCCACCTTCATCCAAAGCTATGATGTGCATTTTCACTGATCAGACATTCCTGAGTTTAGAAAGCAATCGGTATAGACAGTAAAAGAGAGCCTCACTTATTGCCTTGGGTTTTTAGCTATCCCCATGTGACCACTGCCTTATCACGGATGTGTTCCAATGCCCCAGCACCCATGTCTTCACATGTGTTCAGTTCCTTGCTTCATCCATGTCTGACTTGTCTTTGTTTTTTGTTAGAATGCATTTTGACCTTTTTAATATTGAAGGACATGGCTAACACAAGTCTTTATGTATCCTCCTCCAAATATACTCAACCATGAAAAACAGCAAGTAAAATAATGCCTAGAGTTATTATCTTGCCTTCATATAACCCGACAGGGACAAGCTGGGGAAAAAATATAGCAGAAAATTGAGAGCTATGAGAGCCTTCGAGCTGCAGGGGTGTGGGAGGCATTAACAAGTGAAAAGCCTTTCCATTAATTAAAAAAAAAAAGATTAAAAGTTGGGAGGAAGGTGTGTTGGGGTGGGGGCAGCTGAAAATGGAGAGTGGATATAATCAAAATATATTGTATAACTGTTTAAAATTTCAAAGAATAAAAAGAAAACCCTTTCCAACTCCATGATCTGCTTGTGCGTGCTTTTTGTTTCCTCAGAGGATTTTGTTTAGGTCAGGCATGGTGGTGCAGGCCTTTAATCCTAGCACTTGGGAAGAAGAGGGAGGCAGATCTCTTTGAGTTCCAGGCCAGCCTGATCTACATAGCTCCAGGCCAGCCAGGAGTTTGTAGAGACAATCTGTCTCAAAACAAAGAGACAGACAGACCAAAAAAGTATTTTATTCAGAAAGTTACCTTATTAAGTTTGAGAAGTTTGTTTTATGGATATAGCAATGAAATTTTGCTGCATCTCAACCTAGAAGGCTAGAGCTCTAAATGAGATCAGTGGACTAATTTGGCTGTATTCTATCTGCTCCTCTGCTAATGCACAGTAATTTATGATTATTCCAATTATTCATAGTTATTTAAGATGAAGAATATTCCAAGCATGCTTAACGAGTTGATTATCTGTGAAAACTTATGTGTTTAGAGGATTCCTGGGATAGAGAATCCCTGTATTCTCCAGCCACATGATTGGAATGTCTTCTTGAAAACTTCAGTCTGTCACCAGATCTCTGCTCTCCAAACTCAGCAGTGTCTGTTTTCTATTTGAAGGAAGTCCCACGTAACCTAAATTAGCTTTCATGACTTTATAATCTTTAAGTTTATGAGGAAAAGATAAGACACAGTTGCTTGTTAGGCTGAGGATATGAGGCAGTTTGTTGGAAACTTCCAAAAAGAAATCTTTTATGAATGTTTCTTGCAGGACATTAGGATAAAGTCGATGGACTAGCAAAGGCTTCCACTGACTGTGAAAATCTCTAAATGTACTATGATCATAAACCTTTATACTGTTTTTTTTTTTTCCTCTTTCTCCTACTTAGTCAATAAATGTGCATCAAAGATCTATGCTGAGCAAGCTGGGGACAGATAGTAAGAGTAGTATAAATTAGGATCTTACCTTTTAGTGGGGGGCAGGGATTGGTGGTAGAAAAACCGAATTTTTTTTTTAATTGGGGATCAAACCTGAAGCCTCATATATTCTAGGCAAGCACTGTACCATCAAGCTGCAGTTCCAGCCCACAATTAGAATTTAAGCTCATATGCATATGCATGAATCTTTGGCTTTGAAAAGTACTGGGAAGCCATGTTTAGAGCACAGGTTCTCAACTCTTCTAACATTGTGACCCTTTAATACAGTTCTTCATGTGGTGGTGACACCCCCCCCAACCATAAAATTAGCTTTGTTGCTACTCCATAACTGTAATTTTGCTACCACTATGAATCATAATGTTAATATCTAATATGTGGGATATCTGATGTGTGACCCTGTGAGATGGTCATGTGACCCACCCCCTTGGGGGTTGCAGCCCACAGATTGGGAACCGCTGCTCTAGAATGTTATAAAGGTATCCATGTAATGTAAGATCTTAGTTACTTTTTTATTGCCATGATAAAATATCACAACCAAGACAACTTTTATAAAAGAAAGCACTTAATTAAGGGCTTATGGTTCAGAGGGTAACTGCATGGCCATCATGGCTGTAGGCAGGCAGTCAGGCATGGCACTGAAGGTGTAGCTGAGACTAGCATGAGGCAATGAGGGAGAGGCAGAGAAACCTAACTGAGAATGCTGTGGGCTTTGGAAACCTCTAAGCTGACCCCTCAGTGACACATCTCCTCCAACAGGGCCACACCCCTAATCCTCCCAAAACAGTTCCACCAACTAGGGATTAAGTATTCAAATACATGAGCCTAGGGGGATCACTATCATTTAAACTACCACAAGAGAGACCAGAATAGTCCTCCTTAGAGGCCTGAAGCTTGATCTGAGACAGTAAGGGGTAGTTTTCAGTCCCATGAAGGTGTGGATAGGGAGGGAAAGAAGAATAAGGGTGACGTCCACTTGGTCATGTAAGCACTTGTGTTGAGTCTTAGGTTCTGCTCTATGCTTTGGTCTTACAGCTTACGCATGTTCAATACTAAGGCCCCCTACTTCTTTCGTACCCTGCTGTTCTAAGACCTTGACTTTTGAGAAACCCTCTCTCACTCTTGGCTGACAGACAGCTGCTGTCCTGCTGTCCTGCTGTCCTTCTGCTGAAAAAATTAAATGAAGGCATTCAAAGCTCAAGCGAAAATGTAAATTCTAAGAGTTAATCGATCCTTGGGCTCTATTTTTAAAAATTATGCCTTTATTTTTATTTTATGTATATGAATGTTTGCCCGTGTGTATATGTGGGCACCACATGTGTGCAGTGTGTGTGTAAGCCAGAAGAGGGCATCAGCTCTCCTGAAACTAGAGTTACAGCTTGATGGTTGTAAGATGCCTTCTGTGTCCTTGGGAACTGAGCCCAGGTCCTTTGCATGTGATCTTAACCCCCGAGCCACCTCTCTAGTCCCCACCCCAGGAATCTTTTGAAGAAATCTTCAGCTCTTTCAGCTACCCAGGATTCTCTGTCCCACCTAGTGTCTTCCTTTTCTATATAAGCAGCTACCTCACATTCACTGGTAGCAAATCCCTTTCCTTCGGACGTTAACCAGAACCAGTTTCCATGGCTTTCAGCTCAAGATACTACTGCTACAATGAGAAGGAAGAAAAGAAAATTATGTAATAGCCGTGGAGACGGGTGCATGTGGGGAGCAATAGAGATGGGACAGTTAGGGGCCAGGTTTGGAGAGATGACTAGAAATATTAAAAAAAAGAGAGGTACGGGCTATTCTCTGCTGACATGAATGGAATCTGTTTATTAGTGGAAGCATGAAACAAGAAACAGTTGGGCCCATCAGTGTGCTATGGGAGGGCCAAGGAACTCCCAGACTTCCAAGGGAGGTGCAATTTCATGAGCAGAGCATGGGAACCTCCTCCACTGTTTGGTGTGAACAGAAAGGGCTGGTGAGGTGACCCTGGGTGTGATGCTGCCAGTGCAGTTCAGAAAGCAGAGTGTGTGCCCAAAAGTTTAGTATGTGCAAGGTCCTGGGTACAATCAGCTGCATCCCAAAGGAAGACTAAAGAACAAAGAAAGCAATGGCCATCCGTCTATAATGTAGACCATAGGTGTCAGCGAAGTGGTGTTCTGCAGATGAGTGGTTTGCTGCATCTCAGACACATACACACCTGCAGAGAGATGGGCGAGCCTGGTCATAGCAGCCAGAACATTGTCTACTTCAGGCTAACTTCCATTGAGCCACAAAGGATCTTTTTTGGAAAATGATGATTCGCATAACTGCTTCTGGGGGAGGGATGCTCAACTCAGTCCAACGGAGGATTAAGGCTTGTCTAGCAGATTTGCTTCACTGAAAATTAATGTGCTGGCAGTTTGGGCTTTTCGTGATTCTTTAATATTTAGTTAACATGGGTTTACTTTCAAAAATGCTGACTGAATTTCTGAGCCTATGAATGTGAAGGCAAGGCTACAGGCTGGGATGTTCACTCACTCCGGTAATGTTATGAGTGAGAAGTTTCTTGTATTTTGCATTAAAATGTTTCTTTTCTGTTTTAGCTTATAGTCCAAGAGTGCCAACCCTCAGAGGTTTCTTGGGAAAATGGCATAAAAGAAGTCTGGAAGAACACTGTTATGAGAACCCAGGGAAAGCCGAGGAGACCAACTGAGGAGCGCATAGAGTTTGAAGATGGCGAATCTGGATTAAACTGGGTTCATAGAACTTTCAGAACTTATTGGACAGGAAGGGTAAGGGGTTGAATTAAGGGTTTCAAAGGGATGTCTTGTCATTTTCTCCCCATTAGATAGCCTTGTCCAAGGGCTGTTCTGCAATGTCCCAGGCAATGCTGCAATAGTTAAAGTTGTGCGTGTGAAACACGGACTCTGAATCACATTAGAGCTGTCAGCCCATTGCACAAAACCATAAATCCCCTCAGAGATGCAGCAACATATTGGATAAAGTGAAATTAATCCATTGGAGCTACAAGTTGACATCTGCACATGTGACGAATCCATAAACTATACTGCAAGCATTAGGAGAGGAAACGTGACAGTGCAGGCGGACACATCTGTATTCTATTCTCCCGGCAAAGCCTTGCTTACGGTGTCATTTTCTTTTGCAATGCTGGATAAGGACAGAGCTCTGAAACCCAACCTTAGTTAATCTTTATAATCTGATGTGTTGCTGATGGCACCCCTGGCTGAACTTGAGGAAGCCTCACAACCAGGTCACTGTTTCATTATGATTCAGAAGAGGCAATGACTGTAATAGCCAGTGACAGAACCCAGAGAATTTCCAATTCTCACTGGCTGCCTGAGTTACATTCCCCTTCAGGCGTTGCCAAGCACATTCTTGAAACTCATGAGCCTGTTAGGAGAGTAACCACGGGGCATTGCTGATAAGAAGCCTGAGAGGGTCACAACACAACTCACTTATGGATTCATAGTTCAAATTGTTCCTTTTGTTTTAAATATTTTTTTTTTTTTTTTTTTTTTTTTTTTTGGAGCTGGGGACCGAACCCAGGGCCTTGCGGTTGCTAGGCAAGCACTCTACCACTGAGCTAAATCCCCAACCCTTAAATATTTCTTTTAAGAGAATGTTCTGCGAGCTAGTTTTGTGGTTTTTTACAGTCCTGCGTGAAATAAAGGGCCGTGTGGTTGGTTATGTGATAGATTTAGGGTCATTACCACAATCCTTCTTGATGTCGGAGAGCAGATTTCCTGTTGCAGATTGGCCCAGAGGTTATAAAATTCAGCAGCTCACATCTGACGGTGGAGCCCCATCTGTGGAGATTTGGAAACCTGTCTGACCCAATGATGACTTTGAGCTGATCAATAACTTGTTCTCAGAACACAAAGAAAGCTTTGTGCTGCACAGCTGAGCGGCTCTGCTGGAGGAGCATGCTGGAGAATGTGCTGCAGCCTGTCGAGAGAAGAAACCAGAAAGGCCATCTTGATGCTGTTGATGCAAAACACCAGGCTTTTATTCACTCTAAGGGGCTGAAGTTACCCCAGGGACATGAAATTTCTTACCTTTAGTAAGCATTCCCCTTTATTTGATTATCAATCATTTGTTTGACATGACTCAAATACATCCCTAATTTTATTAAAAAGCATCATAGGCTTCTAGATTGGGATTTTAAAAATTATTATTTAAATATCGTATTTATTTTTACTTATGTGTGTGTACCCGTTTATGTGTGTAACACATGTATGCAGTACCTGCAGAGGCCAGAAGAGGCCATCAGTTCTCCTGAAACTCAAGTTTCGAGATGGTTGTGAGCCAACACGGTTGGTGCTGGGAACCAAACCTGGGTCCTCTGCGACAGCAGCAAGTGTTCTTAGCCATAAACCTTTCTCTCCGGCCCTCAATAATCTCAGGCATTAAAAGTTTTACTGATTCTTTACTCTAATGCAATTCAGTACAGATAGGATTCACAGGGGCCCCAGATTTCCTGGATTTTAACATCCGGCTCAGAGCCTCTTGACTTCTTTGTATTCAATGCTGATTTCTGAATGATAGAGATTTTGATAAACTGAACAGCAAAAATATAAATGTCACTACGTCTATTAAAAAGCCACAAGCCACAGTGTACAGTTATAAAGCCTTATGCTAGGTAGGGTCGTTGGTAGTAGTCACCATCTTGGAAGGAGGCTTACATTCCTGCCCATTGGTTGTCATACACTAATGGGGAGAGCAGACCTCAGTTCCACTGAACATTGAATACTGTACTTTTTTTTTTTTTTTTTTTTTTTTTTTGGAGCTGAGGACCCAACAGGGCCTTGCGCTTCCTAGGCAAGCGCTCTACCACTGAGCTAAATCCCCAACCCCAATACTGTACTTCTTAACACTCGTTGTAAATTTGTCGTTTCTTGTGTCGTACAGAACCCTACAAACCCATGGATTTCAGCACTCCATCTGGTACATATGGCCAGAGTGGTGTGTTTTACTCTGTTGTAGCAAAAATAAATTTTGTACATAGACAGAAACTTGGCAGCATGTTTACATGCCTTGGCACAGTGCCTTTGTGCAATGTTGGCACTGTGGGTTATTTCATGCAAGTAAACAGGATTTGTGCCTTGGTTTCCCCTTTTGTAAACATGAATAAATTTGGTTTTCACAGATACACACATGTAAGTGTCTTGAGACTCCAAATGGCATCTGCTATGTAGCCTTGGTACAGGCTGGGTTCCCTAGGAAGCAGGCTCTAACACGGAGTGGGCACTATGGAATGTTCTTGAGGTCAACAATATGGAGGAAATAGATCAAGGAGGCCATCCTGTAGGAAATTCTGAGGTTGTCATGGTCCTTTAGAGTTGCACACTATTGGAGTGAGGAGCAAATTTTTACTCAGGTTGACCAGTCATTGAGTAAATGAATCCCTAGAAGGACCAACCAAGATTTGGTTGAGATGGTGTTTCCAGTCAGATCAACTAGCAGAGTACTATCATCTTCCCAGCAGGTTCCTGATGTGGGGAATGTAGACAGCTCAGCACAGCACATGTGACCAGTCTCAAAGTTGGAGCAGCTTCTGTCTATACCTTTGTTTACTTTCATTGAGGACAGAATTTTGACATGGAGGAGCACAATGAGAATTCTTCCTCTTTACCTTGATGACTGCCATGAAGACGTCTAGCGAGATCTGTACTGAGCGATTTTCATGGGAAAGTACATGGTAGAAATATGTTTGGAATTTGGTTGGTCTTGCCCTTAGTGAACTATTTCTACTCAATATGCTCAGGACTCATAATCCACTTGCATTTCATCTATAATAATGAGGTCTTGACTAATGGGAGAAGAACATTGGCACCTCTGTATCTCTTAGGCTTTGGTTGTATACACAAAAATGGTCAGGTATTTTTGAAAAAAAAAGACAGCATTGCATTTATACTAACATGTTCCTGAGTCTTAAAAGGCACAGCACTCCTAATCTTTGGATGACATTGGAATTTCTATTTATTTATTATTAGAAAATTTCACACCTGTGTATAGTGTATCTTTATCATATCTATATTGCATTCTTCCCCTCCAAAATCCTCTTAGGTCAACCCCAAGATTCCTCTTTCCCAACTTCATATCCTTTTGTCTTTCTCCTCTTTTTTCTTTCTTTCTCTCTTTGTATCTTTATTTTTCTCCCTCCATCTCCTTTTTCTTTCTTTTTTCCTTCCTTCCTTCCTTCCTTCCTTCCTCCCTCCCTCCCTTCCTTCCTTCCTTTCTTCCTTCCTGTCTGTCTTTCCTTCCTTTCCCCTACCCATCTCTTTCATTCTTTCTTTTCATTTTTCTTCTTAAAGTCTTTCTCTTTCTTTACAAAACATAGTCAACTGAGCTCAGTTAGCACCACCCACGGCAGACAGTTGATAGCAATCTCCTGGGGCATAAGCAACCAACCCTAGCCACACCCTAAAGACTCTTCCTCCACTAGCAGCCAGGAGTTGTCAATAGTTCCTCAAACGGGCTTGGGCCTCATGCCGGTGCTCCTCTATCATCTCTCCTGGAATTTTAACTTGCTTCATATTGTTGCAGGTGTTGCCCAGGTAACCTCAGGTGATGTGAGTCTGTAAATGACGCGCCATATCCAGAAGACAGATTTTCACAGTACTCCTTCCTATTCCGTAGCTTTCACATTCTTTCCATCCTCCTCCACAATCACCCTTGAACCTTGGGGTGGAGGAGTTGGAATAGACACCCTACCTACGGCGAGCACCCACAGTCACTCTCAGCACTTGGACCAGTCACGACTTAAACTGCCTGTTGGAAGAAGAAGCCTCTTTGGCCAAAGTTTTCATGATAATAAGGCAGTTCTCTTGCAGAATGTCTTTTATTTTTGCGTGCCTTGTTATTTTATTCTCTTATGATCTTGTTTAACTTGTTCCTCATCATGTGTTTATAGCTGTATCTGAAATATCTTCCATAGACTCATGTTTTGAATGTTTGTTCCCCAGCTGTTGACACTATTTGGAAGAACCTATGGAATCTTCAGAAGGTGGGACTGAACTGGCTAGCCGAAGCAGATTACAAGAGGTGGGTATCGAGTCTCTGGTTTCTCTCATGCTTTTTCTGCTTCACAATGGTAGCAACAGCCTCTGTCCGCACATCCACTGTCACAAAGTGATCTGTGGCATTGTGACCTTCCTCACTCTGGTGAACTCAAACCATGAGCTAAAGCAAATGCTTCCTCCTGTAAGCTGTTGGCAACCAACAATACAAAAGTACAAAACAAAATGCAAAATACTTAATTCATCAGCCTACAGACTCTGGCATGAAGGCTCGATAAGATTCAAGTTAAACATCTAGACAAGCATGATAGATTTACAACCATTCTGGAAAACAAAATGTTACAAAATGCATTTTGAAAATTTCTTATACGAAGTAATGATTGACATGAGACACAGTTGATTTGAAAATCAAAGTTGTAGGGGCTGGGGATTTAGCTCAGTGGTAGAGCGCTTACCTAGGAAGCGCAAGGCCCTGGGTTCGGTCCCCAGCTCCGAAAAAAAAAAAAAAAAAAAGAAAATCAAAGTTGTAGAGTTAGATTTTAAACTATTCCCTTAACAACTCATAGAAAAACTAAGAAAAAAATAATTAGTAAAAATACAAGATCTAAATAAGACCACCAACTACCCTGATGTAATTGAAAGTTATAGGACATTATATCCCAACATTGAAGAATAAACTTCCTCTTCAAGTGTGCATGGCATGTTTAACAAAATAAGTCGTGTCTGCTCTTCTTCATATGCCAGAGACGACTAAAGATAGATATTAGGCAAATCTTAGTCTGCCATAGTGGCACCTGTCTGTAAATTAGCAATAATAAAGTATTTGGGAAACCCCCAACAGTAGAAATTAAATATTTCTGCATTGTGTGTGCAAACCACACAATGTCTTAGGCTAAAAGAAAAGAATACACAGTCAGAATTTGTAGAGAAGATCTAAAGTGATGCTTCTAAGGAAAACTTGGAGCTTCTAAATGCTTACGTTATATTTAAAAAGCCAAAATACAATAAATAAGGATGCATGCTTAATAAGACACTAAATGAAGAGTGGAGTAAATCTTAAGTTAGTGGAAGGAAGTGATTTTAAAATATAGGAGCAGGAATAAAAACATGAAAAACAGCACACTCAGGAATCCTTGGTGGGATGATAAAGGGTCAGTTAACCTTGTAAAATATTTGAAGTTTCTTATATGTCTATCTTAGGACACAGGAATTTCTCTTTTAAATATTTAACCAATAGCAATGAAAATGTATATCACAAAACCATACAAAACTTTTCTTAGAAATTGTGCTAGATGCCTTTCCATCACTATAATAAATACCCACGATAATTCCTTTACAAAGAGATTTTATTTTTGTTTATAATTTTGACAGTTCCAATCCACAACTGATTGGTCCTTATAGCTTGGGCCTTGAAGTGAAGCAGCATGGCATGATGGGAAGATGTGGCTTAGCTTGGAAATACAAGAGAAGGAGGAAGAGGCCAGGACACCATGATATTCTCAGTTGTGGTCAAGTGTCATGGCATCTCCAACCTTGGAAATGGTTCACAAATGAAGATGACAGCTCGAGTAAGGCAAGATGTCAACAATGGTTGAATCTAGACCCTGGCTACTAGGATTGTGACCATCCTTGCATTTCGTTATGAAATATTTGAGGAGTGGGCATTGGAATTGGTGATATTTTGTGAAAGAGTAAAGAATGTAATGAACGGAAACTACACCCAAGAGAGTTACAACCTCTAATATTTATTTACAGGAATCAACTTTGGTCAGCAGCAGTATGGGCATATTGCCATGGCTGGTTCTAAAGATGTCTTCATCTGGTTTGTATTACAATAATAGAGCACCTGAAACCAAGTAGTATAGAATGGAGGTTTGTTTCTTATCATTCTAGAAGGCTGGGAAATTCAATACCAAGGTGAGATAGATCAAGGGGCCTGGGCTCACGGTAAGAGTATTTGACTAGAAGTTAAGAAAACACAGCTAACATTAATAGCAGGCATCCTTCAATGCCTACTTTAGTTTACATAAAGTAAACTAAGCTGTTGGGAGCCAGACCAATTACATTTCAATTGACAGCTATTAGCCCTTCTTTTGTTTCTGGCTACCTTGAGCAAGGAGCTATCAATGAGATTGTCCCTGTCTTGGCAACAGGCTCTGTCATCATGGTCTGGCTATATTGAATATTTCACAGTTGTTCTTATGAAGCTCCATTCTAGCTGCAAGGACCACAATGAGAGTGAGACCTCAGCTCCACACTTCTGCTATGGAGCCCTTACTTTGGATATCAAAGATGGAAAAGATACCTCCTTCCCTTCCCCTCTACACACACACACACACACACACACACACACACACACACACACACACACACACACACACACACACATTCTGCATTGGTAACAACAGTCTTGATTAAGTCCTTGGGGATTGAGGAGTACTTCTCCAGTGATTCAGCAAAAATAGTTGTGATGAATGGACAGAAAATGGACTGTGTTTACGTTCGGCTTGGGACTGGTCTTTATACAAGGCTTGTGATTGTTCCTCAGGTAATTCCTATGGGGGTTGAGCTGGAGTCAATGCTATGTAAGCAGGCCGTTTTAAGTCTTACTAGGTTATCCTAGGACATTTTTCTCCTGGGCACTACACTTGCTTTAGAAACATTAGGGCCCAGTACGAGATTTCCCCAAATGATTTCTTTGCCTACTTGTGGTCTTTACCACATGGAAAGCAGATTTATGAGCTGCACCATGGGTAGATAATACTCTAGGGTTTCCCAGCTTGGTAACTGCATGTGACCACCCTGTGGTAACTGGGAGCTCCAGAGAGCCACTGAGTCTAAGAACCCAAAGGCTTAGAGATGGAAGAAATTCTGGGAGACAACTTAAGAATTCCAGAGAGTGACCGAGGGCAGAATCTACAAGAGACAAAAAACCATAAAGGACAGGGGAAGCAAGGGACAGGGAGGCTAAAGATATGCAAGGTGAGAGACTGTGGACAGATGAAAGGGAGCAGGGACTATGAGGACTGTGAGCGCCAGTCGTTAGAGGAATGTAACAGAGCTTCCAAGGGTTAAAGAGTAGAGGGTCCCAATGCATAAAGCTCAAGAGCTGTAACTCACGATCTAAACTCTTATCAGACATTCTGTGCCTTGAACACTTGCCACATGGAAACCTTGAAGTCACAAACCTCTGGATTCGGAACCACAGCTTGTGAGTCTCTGGAGCTCAGGACTGCTGATATCATGGGAGCTTCCCTTTGACTACTACAGACGTCTATCAAGATAGAGAGAAAGACCACCCAGCTAGATGTTTGTGACAAAGATACCTGCGCTTGAGAAGATCTTATTCCTTCCACCACCACAAGGTAGACAAGAGCCAAGAGAGCAAGCAAGAAAAGGCCAAACTCACTTCTTCACTAACCTAATTCTTGTTTATTGATAATCAGCCAACTCCTAGGGTAGCAATAATCCATTCATGAGAGCAAAGCTTTTGTTATCTGACAACCCTTACTAAGTCCCTCCTCTCAACACTGCTGTACAGAGGATTACGTTTCTCGTACATGAGCCATGAATCATGAGAGCCGAAGTCCATCTCCTCAGCATCATCGACTCACTTTCTGTCTTATTTTATTTTCCTTGGCCACTTCTACTTCAGAGTTTGAACGTGAACCTCTGGGTTCTTGACATTGAGCTTTTGTTTACAGATCCATACTACCCCTTTCTCATCACAGACGAAAGGTTTCAGTGTCATTCGAATCAGCAAAACTTAGTGCCTCCAACATTGTTTCAGTAGAGGTCCATTAGATCAGTGGATTTCAACCTGTGGCTTGTGAACCCTTCAGGAATCAAATGACGCTGTTACAGAGGTAGCCTAGACTATCAGCGAACACAGAGATTTAAGTTATGTCTCACAACAGTAGCAAAGATTACAGTTATGAAGTAGCAACAGACATAATCTTATGGTTAGGGGGTCACAGCAACACGAGGAACTGTATTAAATGGTCATAGGAATCTTGAGAACCACTGCATTAGATGCTAAATGACAGCTTTATGGTCCCAAAGAAGAGTCTATTGTAGAGCAGGAGTAACACAGCGGTGTGTCTGTCACCATCCATGTTTTAGCACCAAATGACCTAAGAGCACCACAGACTGTCTATGCCTAGAGAGATGAGGCTGGGAAAGGGAGAAGGACAGACGCAATCAATACAAGCCGAATAGTCTTCCCCGCAGAACTGTCCCCGTACTTGGAAAAGCCATTTACCTATCTTCTCGGCCTCAGCTGATGTTCGTGTCTGTGTCTGGGTACACTTAAGCAGTGTGAGTTTGATTCGGGACCTGGAACTCCTTCTTTGGGAAAATTAGGCTCTGCTTCATTTTGTTCAAAATTCCTCAGCTAGCATATTTTCCCATTATGGAAATTAGGTCTTAAGTATTTTTTTGCGGCTTAAAAAATCAGATAAATTTCTTGTATTAGGATGTAAATACAGTGGCTTTCTTGAGTGTTTCAAGCTGCCTTCAGTTGGATTCTTCATTCAATTTCTAATGAAAACTCTGGTGTCTTACTGGATATTCTGATAGATGGTCCCAAACTTGGCTATCTGATGATTTCATAGAGAGACGTTTTAAAATGTGGATTATGTGGATTGATGCGTCCATCCGAATTATATAAATCAGGATCTGTAGAACACAGGTGATTGTGGTCACTAATTGAAAAAAAAAATCTGCACAATTTACCCAGAGGGAAGGGAAGTCTGTAGGCTTATAGACAAGATCCTCTCAAACTTTTATGTGTGTAGAAATGCAGGTTCTGACCAAAAGCTTCCAAACGCGGTCCCCAGACAAAGGCAGCTTCCCGCTGGACCACTTCGATGAGGCGAGGTGAACGTAAAGGCTTCAAAGAAAATTCATGAATCGTCTCCGCGACTAGAATTATGAATATGCTTTGTGCAGGAAGGAATCTAAAGAGTATTTAATGTGCAGGATGCAAAGACAGCTGAGTCCTCAGCTCCAGAGAAAGAAAGGAAGAAAGAAAGGAAGGAAGGAAGGAAGGAAGGAAGGAAGGAAGGAAGGAAGGAAGGAAGGAAGGAAGGAAGGAAGGAAGTGAGCAAAGGCAGCGGATGGCACTGGAACCACCAGAGAAGCTCGGCTTTAGAGACGGAATGGAGGGGAAGCCGGGAGGCTTGTTGAGAATGAAACCATAGGGCTGTGTCCTCTTGCTTGGAGCAGAGCTTAGACCCTCTGCCCACAGTGCAGGGAGAGCCGAGACTCAGCCTGTGCTGTCCAGTGGAAGGGACTTTAGGATATGGCTCATTTCTGCAGGGCACACCAAAATGCTTCATCTACTGACCTCGGTTCACCTTCAGAGAGTATGTCTTTCTTCCATCCGTGTACGTCACAGGATCTGCTCAGGGCTGAACACGGATGTGATATGCTATCCCGTCCAGCGTGGTCGTCATAGCACAGAGCCCTGGGCAGCATTCCACAGTGACTCAGCCTGTCACAGACCTAGGTCCTCACACCAGTGAAACCAAGCGACAGCAAAATGTCCGACTTTTGTGCTCACAGCTGCACATCAGCTTGCTTCCCCTTCTCTTGTGTTCTTTGCTTTGAACAAAACTGGAATACAAAGTAGGAAGTGAAAAGAAAAGAGAAACGCCTGTTCTGATTCAGTAGTTGTACAGGGTATTAAGGCTTTTTTTTTTCTTTTTTTTTTTTTTAAAGAAGCTCCAGTGCGGTCTGTAGCCCACACCATGGTGGGTACTAGGAACCTCCCTAAATTTAGGGTTCTAGCTCACCTTTGGATAGTTGGCGGATCATGGCAAACTTCATCCTCAACTCCGTGTTCTTGGTCCTGCTATTTTAAAATGTTGCTCGAATAGCCAATGATTAGATCTGAGTAACTGTTCACTTTGGTTTGCCAAATACGGCCCTAACTTATAGCTAGCCTGGTATGATTATTAAAAATACCCCCATTCCCTTCACTCTCAGAAAAGTCTCCATTTGGAGACAAATTATAAGATTGTCATTTCTAGATGAAGGTCAAGAAGTAATATGATTCCGTGCACAGAATGTCGTTTGAATATTCCAATTCTAGTGCAGGTTCAAATGCAGGCTTCACTATTCCCCAACAGTCTTTTTTTTTTAAGATTTATTTATTTATTGTATATAACTACACTGTAGCTGTCTTCAGACACACTAGAAGAGGGCATCAGATCTCATTACAGATGGTTGTGAGCCACCATGTGGTTGCTGGGATTTGAACTCAGAATCTCTGGAAGAGCAGTCAGCGCCCTTAACCACTGAGCCATCTCTCCATCCCTCCCAGCAGTCTTAACTCAGTTCTCTGATACACAAAACAGATGTGGTTTATTATGAGATGTGGTTTATTATTACTAGGTAGAAAGCTTTTGGCAAGGTAGCTTGCATGCAGTAGGCACCAACTTATTTAGGTCTCTCTGTGACAATTTTAAAAAGTGTGTCTGTCTGTCTGTCTGTCTGTATGTCTATCCATCTGTCTGTGCTTGCAGAGATCAGAAGAGGGAGTCGGATCCCCTGGATTGGAATTCAGGAGCTTATGGGCTACTTGACATGGCTGCTGGGAACTGAGTTCCAGTCCTTTGCAAGAGAATCAAGCATTGCTGAGCTATCTTTCCAGCCCCACACATTTTATTGCCTTCATTAATTTGTTTAGGTAGGCAGGTATGTATGTGTCTGTGTGGGTGCACTGGTACCACAGTGTGTGTATGTGTGGAAGTCAAGGAAAAACTTGTGGGATTGGTTCTCCCCTTCCACCATGTAGATCCTGGGTATTTAACTCGAGTGGTCAAGCTTGGCTAGGAAGTGTCTTTATCTGCTGAGCTCATACGTCATGCTTCCCCCTGTCTCTTTATGGCTAATGAAGTGAGCATCTAGTCTTCTTTGGAAAAATAAAAATAGAGAGAATCAGAAGAGGCTATAATATTAAAAAGATATGTCTGCTATACTTGTATTTCAGCACAAGCCTCATGAAGCCCACATGGAAATATCTATGACTCCAATAACCCTTATGGTTTCTGTGTTTCCATGTGCACTTTGACTATGTTAACAGAAGTGAGTTTCAAACTAGGGAAAGAAAGGAATTAACATCTCTTGAATTCCAACTGTGAAGAAATGGTTCTGCATTGGAACAGATAACTAACATAGTCAAATGAAAGGTATAAACAGTTTAATCCACTTAAGCCCACGTTAGTTGACTCTAGAGGCTTTCTTGGGGTGTCCTTGACCCCTCCAGCTTGCCTAATTCTTCCAGAAGACTCTGAAGCTCCACCTGATGTTTGGCTGTGGGTCTCTGTATCTGTTTCCATCAGCTGCTGGGTGAAACCTCTCAGGAGACAGTTATGCCAGGTTCCTGTGTGAAAGCACGGCACAGCATCATTAACAGTGTCAGCGTTGGCTTTCTCCCATGGGATGGCTCTCAAGTTGGGCCATTCACTGGTTAGCCTTTCCCTCAGTCTCTACTCCATCTTTATCCCTGAGTATCTCTGTGCATCAGTCAGGACACATTTTGGATTGAAGGTTTTGTAGGTGGTTGATGTCCCTCTCCCTCCACTGAAGGTTCTGCCTGGTTTCAGGGGGTGGTCAGTTCGGTTTCTAT
The DNA here is from genome assembly GCF_011064425.1 of Rattus rattus. Classification (NCBI taxonomy): domain Eukaryota; kingdom Metazoa; phylum Chordata; class Mammalia; order Rodentia; family Muridae; genus Rattus; species Rattus rattus. The sequence goes on along the minus strand of NC_046160.1, from coordinate 14,011,628 downwards.
TTTCCTTGCTGGTGGGAATCTGTTACAGTCACCTCCATAGACTCCCTATAACCTTCCCCATTCCAGCCCTCCAGCAAGTCACCAGAGATGCCCCACCCCCACTGATTTCCATTCTCCCTCCCAGCCCTCTCCTCCTCCCTCTCCTCACAATTGATCTCTACCATCCCCATTCCCCTCTCCCACCCACTTCCCTCTCTCCATCCACCTCCAGTGACTATTTTGTTTCCCCTTCTGGATGAGACCCACACATCCTCCCTTAGGCCCTCCTTATTACCCGGTTTCTTTGGTCTGTGGATTGTAGCATGGTTGTCTTAGGCTTTGGGGCTAATGTCCATTTATCAGTTCATATCACTATAATTCTGGCTTTGGGTTACTTCACTCAGGATGATATTCTCAAGTTCTATCCATTTGCCTACAAATTTCATGATATCTTTGTCTTTTTTTTCCCTTTTCTTTTTTTCGGAGCTGGGGACTGAACCCAGGGCCTTGCGCTTGCTAGGCAAGCGCTCTACCACTAAGCTAAATCCCCAACCCCGATATCTTTGTTTTTAATAGCTGCGTAGTATTCCATTGTGTAGATATACCATATTTTCTTTACCCATTCTTCAGTTGAGGGGCGTCTAGTTTGTTTCCAGTTTCTGGCTATTACAAATAAAGCTCATATAATCATAGTTAGGCATGTGTCTTTGTGGTATGGTGGAACATCTTTTGGGTATATGCCCAGGTGTGGTATAGCTGGGTCTTGAAGTAGAGCTATTCCAAATTTTCTGAGAAACTGTCAAACTGAGTTTCAGAGTGGTTGTACAGGTTTGCACTCACAGCAGCAATGGAGGAGTGTTCCTCTTGCTTGACGCTCTCTCCAACATGCTACTTGAATTTTTTTATCTTAGCCATTCTGATGGGCGCAAGATGGAATCTCAAAAGAAGATTTCGTGCTTGTAGCCGAGGTTGGCCTAGGAAACACTGTGCACCCCTGGCTGCACTCAAACTCATTCTCTTGCCTCAGCAGCCTCCCAAGTGCTAGGATTACAGAAATGAGCAAGCATTCCTTACTAGTGCTGAGAACTTCTGCATTATATGAATACCCCATAAGATCACCAGCCATTTACCTGATAAAGCCATAGGCACTTGTGTACAGTCTTACTTTGACCCTGCTTTCAGTTACCTTTAGTAAAAGCCCAGGATAGAACCAAGTTGGTCACATGGTACATAGACATTGAACTTTTAAAGACGCTATCACCCCACTTTCCAAACTGGCAAATGGTACTTTTCTCTGGGTCTTCACCAACACTTAACACTGTTAGTTTGGAAATATGTAAGTGTGTTGTCCAGTTTGTCAAAGGCTTTTTCTACATCTAACAGGAGGGTCACACGGTTTCTGTCTTTGCATCTATGTGGTAGATTGCATTTATTGGTTTCTGTATGTTGAGCCATCCCTGCATCTCTGGGATGAAGCTGATCTGGTCATGGTGGGTAACCTTTCTATGTGTTCTCAAATTCAGTTCACAAGTGTTTGATTGAAAAGAATTTGTTTCTATCTTCACCAGAGATTGGCCTAGACTTTTTTTCAGTTCATGCTCATTGTTTATCTGGCTTTGGTAACAGGGGAATACTGACTTTGCAAGAAGAGTTTGGAAATGTGTCTTTTTATTTTACAGAATAATTTGAGTTCATGATCAAGAGGGGGAAAAATCCCTGAAAGCACAACTTAAATAATCACATAAGCAGAAACAAAAGGTCCATCAGAGAGACATAAGGTCCTCAAAAATAGTTCTCAAAAAACATTGATTATATTGTTTTAAAGTTTTAAATAACACTCTGACTAATGAAGAATTTGACACCCATATCATTACTGCCACGGTCTTGATTGGAAGCTCCAGGAAGACAGACGGTGAACTTGATTTTCTGGACCCTGACTGTAACTGTTTCTAATGTTAGCTTAGAAAGAATGCATCAAGGGATAATGTTTACTTCCTAAATAAATATAGTAATACTGTTTCAGAGTAATTTGTATGTGACTGCTGACCTCTGGGAATGCTAATTGCCTGTCCCCTGAACTCCCCTGAACTCCCCAAAACAGGTCATGGTACCAAACATATTCCAATCGGCAGAGCCTACAGGAGTGAAAAAAAATACCCACACAGGTGGCCAGAGTTAACCAGTTCCCACAAGTCCTGATACAAAGTATTTTTTTTCCTGATAGAAATATTTTCCTGTGGGTGAGTAATAGTTAAGCAATCAAACTAACAAAATGTTGCTTATAAATAGTGTAGTTGCCAGGTTGAAACCCACTGAGATTCAGGCTATAGAAAACACTCCGTAGAGACACTGAATGACACGCAAACTGGGTCTCTACAGGACTGTAAAGGGAAGAAAGCACGCCTTTGAGATATGAAGTCACAGCGTTTCCATTTAACTGAACGCTCTGCCTGCTGGAAGCTGTGGGCGTGATGGCGGGCTCTCGCAGGTGACACCTTGATTCTGACAAAGCTGAGTCCTTATGAGGTGGTCAGGACCAGGGAAGTGTTAGAGAAGATTGTATTGCTCTGCGGTTCCAGGCCGGCATCATGCACTGCAGCTCTGTGGATGAACACTGTCTTCCAGATGAAAATACATCATTGCGACCAAACAACATTGCTCCAGAGTGAAGAGGGCATAGGACCCTGGTTCCACTAACTGCACTGTCCTTGCCGGACTTTGTGACCCGGAGCAAGTCCCTGGAACTCTCTGAGTACCACTCTTCTCCTCTTAAAGCAGATCAGGATTGCACTTACTGTCCGGTTAGTCTTTTTTTCAAGACATTGTCTGCCTAGGAAAGCAGCAGCACAAAGGCTTCTATGGTCTCATTAGGTGAAAGCACGGGTTTGGGCTTTTGTGCTGGGTCTCGTATAGGGTGGATCTTCTTTCTCTCTCAGGCAAAGCACTTCCTGAACTTTCCAAGCTCCCAAGCAACAGCATGTATCCTCTTCCTTCATGTATGTTCTACTGCAGGTTTTATGGCTCAAGGGTTTGAGAGGAGTGGAGGTATGAAAGAAATACCTTGGAGATGAACTCCTGACAAAGCTATGTCAGAGTGTCTCTGAGGTGTGCGAGAAAGGCCATTAAGGACAATCGATGTTACACACAGGACACCAACCAACACTCAAGTCCATATGAACCAGGTGAAGGACAGGTGGGAAATGGAGATTTGAGTGTTTTTTAGCACTTATTTATTACGATATTCTCGTGGTACACACACACACACACACACACACACACACACACACACACACACACACCCTTAGAAATGGAAGCTATTGCAAGGGGAAATTGACAACCAATATAATGTTTAACGAGACTCATTACCTGTGGAGCTCACAGAAGTCAGGACAGACAACCAGATGCACTCCAGCATAAGCTTTCCTGGTCAGAAGTAAACATCCAACCATCAGAAATGGCCGCAGATGCACTTTGCACTGAAGGAGGAGGAAGATCCTGTCTCCACAAGCCCAGTGTTTTGTCAAACACGTCAATCACGATGGAACAAACTATTTAAGGCCATTATTCCCCAGAGCCTGTGACATTACTGTGTCATGTGTCCCTACAATCATGTTTTAATTAATGGGCTTTCTAGATCACAGAGGTCAATGAAGGAGGCTTGAGAGAGGAGACTCTGGAGATGAGAATACAACTTGGTTCACAGTCTCTTACTTTAGTAGGGGAAGGGAAGGCTCTGAGGCAAGAGCTCCTTATTACTGGGCACTGGAACCTGTTGCCTCGACACTTCAGATACTCTTGCCTAAGCTTGCACAATGGGCTACAGTTCTGCCTCCAGTAGTGTTTCCTATGGTTTTAATTACGCCTATGTTTATCAGATCCATGGCTGGTGCCCAAAACGGAATGAGGGCGAGATACTTTTCCAACTAGCATTTTCTCCCCTCATAATCAATGTCAAAACCCTTCTCGGCTTGTATACAATCCATCTGAATAATGAATGAGCCTACAACTCCGAAACCCTCTCAGTTTACTTTAGCAAAGGACTTTCGTGTTCCACAGGCTCTTCTCCTCCGTGTGCAGCTGCTAGGTCACTTAGCTTATGGGACATGTGGCAAATGGTATGGAGAAGGTGGTAATGGCTCTTTCGAAATCCCAGGTCATTGAACAAACAAACAGAAATGCTAAGCTTTTAGAATGTCGTTTCTACTGAGTATCTGTGTAAACCCTTTAGTGTAAGTGTGTATCAGATGTACCAGCATCTGGATACAGTATGGGAATGGAATTAAAAAAAAATCACCAATTAAAAAATTATTTATATGACATACGATTGCATATATATCTCAAGATGTGTTCTGTCTGTGAGAATATCTTAAGTAAGCACATTTTATAACCATTAAAATATAAACTAAAAACGAATTAAAAATTAACTTGGGCCACGCATATGTTTATTTATTTTAACTTATATAACTTAATAGTACTCTAAGTGTCCAAGGTTTAAGGATCATGGGTAGGGTGGCTGGATAATCTGGTGGCCAAACTCCACATTGGAGGTGAAGAGTTACACTGGATGGACAGGTGCAGTTGCACGTGACATATGTCATGTGACTGCCTCCTTTGTGTCTGTCAGCTAGACCCCCCCCAAAGTCTTTTCTAATTAAAAACTTCTCTACACAAAACTCATTGGAAAAGCCTTTGCCTCTCTAGCCCACAGGATAACAGGACAATCATAATGGAAACCACAACTTGTATCTTTTCCTCTTAAAGTAGTAAACTCCCCAACTTTTAGCCCGGTGTTGTGCAAATAGAGATCATGTTTCTGAAATGGCTTTGTAGTTTGGTGTCGCTATGTGATTAAGTGTGGGATGATGGGAAGGGAGAGAATATAAGCTTGTTGCTCTCGGGTTTTCTTTTTCCTTATTTATTTATTTATTTATTTATTTATTTATTTATTTATTTATTTTACTTATTCACTTTACATCCCTCTCACTGCTCCCACCCCTACTCCTTCCCCTTCTGAGCAGATTGCCCCGTCCCCAGCACTTCAAGTCTCTGTGAGGCTAGGCTCTTCCTCTCTCCCTGAGGCTAGACAAGGAATCCCAGCTAGTAGAATGTATCCCACAGAGAGGCAACAGCTTTTGAGATAGCCACCAGCCCCCACCCTGTTCCAGGTGTTCGGGACTCACATGAAGGTCAGGTTGCAGATCTGCTACCTATGAGTGGGGAGGCCTAGGTCCAGCCCGTGTATGTTCTTTGGCTGGTGGTTTAAACTTGCTTGTGGGTCTTCTTAAGAGAGGGTGACTTGTTCAGGACTTCTTCGTTCTTGTGGCTAAAACGCAGACACAGTGTTGATGCATTGCTCAGACCGTATGTATAAGGATGCTATCCTGTAGAATGTGTAAGGATATTGAATGAACCTTGGTCCTTGGAGGCTTTTGTCAGTGGAGCTAGCTTTACCTTGGGAACAACAACAGAATGAATGCCTATTTTCTTTGAGTGCTGTATTGCAAACTCTTGGGTTACTGACACTTCCACCCACACCCCAAACAACATCTGCTCTGTTCCGTCTCCATATTTCCTGTTGACTATAAGGTACCAGGTTCTTTATTTCACCAGTATATTGTTTATTTTACCATTTTATTTCTCTGAAGGCATAAACCTTTTGTTAACATTTATATCCCCAGTGGTTAGGATAGTGCCTGCCTTCCACAAAGTAAGAGCTCAATTAATAGTTGTGGATGTATGCTTTAATTTTTAAAAAGTCACAGTTAATTCGTTGTAGAAGTAAATGTTAATGGATTGGAATAAGACAAAGGATAACTGGTTATTTTCCTATGAGGATATGGCTGTTGTTTGAGTCACCATTATCATCTGTCTGTCTATCTGTCTGTCTGTCTGTCTATCTATCTATCTATCTATCTATCTATCCATCTATCTATCTATCTATCTATCTATCTATGGTTGGTGGTTGATAGATCAGATCTCCAGTAGTAAGAGGCCAAGAAGGCCCAGGGTAATTTGGAAGTGATTATTTAGCCCCTGCATTGTTTCAAATGGGAGAGTTAAATGAATAGGAAGATGTGGGAAGAAGGGATGAGGGAGGGTAAGAAAAAAGTCTTGTTTTATCTAAGATGTAAGGTCACAAGTGGGGTGGATTATCTATTGACCAAACTGGATACATTGACTATGAATAGTTACACTGGTCAGCAGGTGCCATCTGGAAATGTCTTAGGCAGCCCTTAGCCACATCCTAGTAAAGTACCAATTGACACAGGACACTTTCTTTCTTGAAAGCTAAGTACTATACTTAAGAAAAATGGCATTCTTAATTAATTTAATGGGTACCAAACTTACTAGGAAACACAGATGTGGCCCAAACTCTGTCTCTATGTTAGGTCAGGTGTTTTCCTGAGACATGTTTAACCTGTGGATTAATCCTTCTTTGACTTGTTTATGGATGTAAACTAAAGGTAGATCACTGGGCGGCAGTCAGTACAACAAGAAAATTTGGTTAAAAAGTCAAGACCAGAAAGGGCTTTGGAGCCGCAGAGGTTTTGGAGAAGAGTTACTCTCAGAAGTGACCTAAAAGAAAAAGAACATGTTTTAATGTATCCATGAACCCCAAGGGGGTCAGCTATAAGTTCCCAGGAAAAACTATTCTTAAAGAATCACAGAAATGGACAAGATAGGAAGAGAATAAAGAAGTGTGAGTAAGGGCGAAGATAAGGAAAGAATTTTCAAAAAGAAACATGTAAGTAGTTAAAGACATGGAAACCATAAGGGTCTGTTAAACATTAGGTCAGAGTCGCGGGACTTTGTGACTAGCTCCTTGGCAGGTTGTGGTTGGGTAATAGAGTGGTGGTATTCACTTGATCGGTCATTCCATGCATATTTAAATGCCAGGGCCACCCGGTGATGCACGAAGGGGCTGGAGAGGTGAATCCTTTCAAGCCAGTGTCAGCATCAATGTCAATACATCAGGTGTACTCAGAGGGCTCGCACGAATTCTCTACTCACTAGATCACAAAGAATCACGCAAATGAGGAACTTAGCCAAGAATGGTGTTGACAAGTAAATCTGTATCAAGGGAAGCCACAAAGGAGCATGACACCATGGCAACGCTATTTACCCATTGCGCATGCTCTGGGCGCTTTGCGTTTTCTAAGGAGAGGAGCAGTCTCTCTCATAATGAAGCGGGGACAGACTCCCGGGAGGGCAGTGTTCATAAAGAGCTGAGATAGTTTATATCTGGGCTTCACCAGATAGTGAAACTCAGCAGCAAGGGTTTTAATTGTTGAGGAGAGCAATTAAGCAGATGAGAATTTATTGAACCTTGAATAACAGAAGTGGGAGAAAATGAGGAAAGATAGTGGCGGTTTCTAGATGAGGAGAATCCCACCCAACTGTTTTTCTGAGAAACTATTCCTTTTAGAGTAGGCTCTGGATGATGACCCCTGCGTAAGAATACACGTGACTAAAGTGCTGATACCTGGGTTCGTCCTCAGAGATTTTGATTTCATATGAGCAAAGAGAGGGATAAAAAATAAAGTTTATTTTAAATAAGTTTGTTTCCCAGGTGATTATTGTGCAAACCACTATTGGACCACACCTTTAAAAGCAACTTCCGGAAGAGCCTTGCTTGCGGTTACCTTGAAATCTCTAACAGGCCTGCAGAAACTCAAAGCAGGGTTTTGGAAGCAAACTGGCACGGGCTGCCAGGGGGCAAGCTGCTGGCTGAGCTTTTCCATCCCTAATGAATAGAATCTGGAGCCTACAGTAGCTGCCATGCAAGTTAGCACTATTTCAAACAAGACAAAACAGTGTGCAGCTGGTAACTGCTACCTTGAACTACAAACTCAGCGGCAGCTTGTACTCAATTTCTTGCAGATGTGGTCAGAGCAACGCAATAGCTCTTTCGAAAGCCAGTGGTGCTAATGTGGCAACAACCTGCTCTGAGGCCGATGCGACCATTGTTTTCCCTTAAAGTTACGATCGAGTAAGTACACAGCCCGACTAATATTGAGTTGCCTCCACATTTTGACTGTGAGTAGAACTGTCTAGGACCTAGACCGACTCTATATGTTTTCAGTCTCCTCGTGAGCCGCCATTGTTTTAAAATTTCCACCACACAGTACCTTTCTCTTTACGACACATTAAAGATTTGTTTGGTCTTGTATATGTGTGTGTGTGTGTGTGTGTGTGTGTGTGTGTGTGTCCATCCATGTGTGTTCATGATAGTACAAGTGATTGCAAATTCCTCTGTAGGTCAAAGGATGGGATTCCCCTGGAATTGGAGTTACAGGCAAGGCAACTGGCAGAGGTGTTGGGAGGTAAAGTTGGATCCTTTACTAGAACAGGGTACACTCATGATGGCTAAACAATCTGTCCAGTCCCCCAACACTTATTCTTTCCTGACATAGGCTAATGTAGAAATTCACGGAGAATAACAACGGCTTGTGATTCTGTTGGGGTTCTTATCTTTGCCTGTTTTGCCTGGGGAGCTGCTGAGTACAGCTATGAGCGTATTTGTGAATTAGCACAGCATAGGAGGATACAAAGAAATCATGGTCTTTGTTGCTGACACACAAATAGGACAGAGAAGGTAAAGACATCCATTATAGGCGAGGGATTGCAGAATCCCTGCTGACAGCCCACACATACTGAGTATTTCTCTCTTCTAGGCACCTGCTATGGCTCCTTTGGTTGCCATGGTCTGGATCTGCAACTGTCTCCATTTGCGATGAAGATAATGCAGGCAGGGTCTGATCATCCTACCTAGAACCCCAAAGCTGTACTGCAGTGGTTCTCTACCTTCCTAACGCTGTGACCCTTTAATACCCTTCCTCATGTGGTGGTGACCCCAACCATAAAATTATTCTCAATGCTACTTCACAACTGTAATTTTGCTACTCCTATGAATCATAATGTAAACATTGCATAGGTAGGTAGTGTTAGGTGACCCGTGTGGACCCAAAGGAACCATGACCCGCAGGTTGAGAACCACTGCAATAGAGCGACACTGTTACATTTAAGCAGACAGGGCTTCCTCAGAAAACTTATTCTAAATCCACTTCCCCAACTTCCACCCTTGCTTTCTGAACCCAAATTTTCTGAGTACATGGGTAGATTAAAAACAAACAAAACAAAACTGTGTGTGTGTTTATGATAATTGATATGGCAAAATAATTTATAGTTTTCCTCTTAAAATGAAACTCTACTCTTTAATCAAAATAATTTATATGAATGTTTGTACTACAACCCACACAGATTGCAGTAAGTTGAAGCAAATACTAGGGACATAAGAATGAAGGGTTTGCGGGGAGGACTTTCAGCGTAATGAGGTTTAGAGCTGGTCACTATACAGGGCAATTCTGGACACTGCATAGGTTGGTATTGGTGGTGGGTGTATCAGGGAGCAGCAGAAATTCTCTGTGGAAGCAGATGGTAGTGGAAGTGGGGAGTGTCTTAGTTAGGGTTTTACTGCTGTGAACAGATACCATGACCAATGCACCTCTTATAAAGGACAGTGTTTAATTGGGACTGGCTTATGGTTTCAGAGGTTCAGTCCATTATCATCAAGGCAGGAACATGGCAGAGTCCAAGCAGGCAGGGTACAGCTGGAGTTCTACATCTTCATCTGAAGGCTGCTAGCAGAAGTCTGGCTTCCATGCAGCTTAGGATGAGAGTCTTAAAGTGACACACCCATTCCAACAAGGCCACACCTCCAGATTGTGCATGCCACTCTCTTGGCCAAGCATATTCAGGGAGTCACTGTGGCTGACCACTGGATTCAGGTTACATTGATTTGGAAGGCTGCATCAGAGACCCAGGGCTCACTTGAAAGGCATGCTAGGAGGTCCATGAACATCTAAGTATATGCTGTGTGCTCCCTTCCCCTCTAAAGAAACTTTCATCTAAATTCCCCAAAAGTTTTAACACATGACTTGGACACAACCGTGTAGACCAGGGCTTGGTACTCAGCTCAGAAGCTAATCTCTAGAAAAGAGAATGAAGATAAAGCGAGTATCTTGGAGCTCACCAGGAGAAAATGTGCCTCTGGTGGAAGGACAGCTGTGGTGGCTATAGCAACAGGATGCCAAGGGCACCACCATTGAAAGCATGGTCCTTGAGCCCATGCCCAAATGTGAACCTTTGTTACACTAATGTGAAGAGACCCTCAAAGTTGAGTTTGGAGATTTTCAGACTGATCGAACAGTGGCCCCAAAGAAAAGTGTCCAACAGACCAACAGACTGGATAGATGGCTGTCAGAAGAAATGTAGGTGTCTGATGAATGTTTTCAAAGGAATGTGCCATCCTTAGCCAGAAACACACATTAAAACTGCTTTGAGACTTTGTCTCACCCCTGTTGGAATGGCTAGCTTCAAGACAACGAGTGAGCAAATATTGGTATGGCTGTGGGGAAAGAGGGGCCTTTATTCATTGTTAATAGGAGGATAATGTAAATCAATGTGGATCTTCAGACAAAAGAAAAGAAAAAGAAAAGAAAAGAAAAACCAAACTAAAAGTAGAAGTACCACAGGACCCAGCTATATCACTCCTGGGCAAACATCCAAAGGACTCCATATCCTACCGCAGAAATAATTACGTATCCATGTTTATTGATGTTGTATGCATAATATCAAGGAGGTAGAATCAGCTTAAATGCCCATTAATGGATAAATGGAAATTTAAAGTATGCTATATATGTCAATGGGGCTTCATTAAATCATAAAGGAAAAATGAAATTACAAAAATTTCAGAAAATGAATGGAACTGGGAAGCATTGTATTAATTGAAGTATTCCAGGCTCGGAAGGACAAATATCATGTTCTTTCTCATGGGTGGGTATCAGGTTCTAATTTTCATATCAAGTATTTATTTTGGAGCGTGTGTGGGTAGAGGTGCAGAAACATGAGCAGAGTGGGAAGGGCTTCAGTGGGCAGAGGGGACAATGGGACTGGGTGGGAGGGGCTTCAGTGGGCAGAGAGGATAATGGGAGCCGCATGCTATGAAATAGAAGAGGTTGAAACAGTACTGCAGGGCTGTAAGGAAAGATGGAGAAGCAGCAAAGGGAAGTCTGGGAGCAGGCTGGGTGAGGACAGTGAGAAGGATCAGCCAAAGTATGTCCCAAACAACAGGCCAGTGAATCCTGCTAAGCCTCTGAAACTGTAAGGCTAAGAGAAACCTCTTCATGAGCAAAACTTCTCAGGTCTTTTGTTATGACAAAAGTCGAATGCACCTGTCAGAGAGGAGTGTGAATCGTCTCATTGCTTTATCCTTCCTGTGACAGAAGCCCAGCTAAGATCTAGACCTGAGTGACACTGAGCTGGAAACAGCTGAGGAAACTGATCCCGAGCGCTTCAGCTACAGGAACTGTGTGGAGTTATAAGCGCTTCCTGCTACTTAGAACTCTTAAGTTTGAGGATGACTTGTTAGGGGTTTTATGTGGTTGTTTTATTTTGTTTTTTAATTAGCATCAAAGTAAGACGTTACCATGGCAGGCATGTCTAGCAGAACAAAACTGCTCTCCTCATAAGCTAAGAAGCCTATGGGAAGGCTGGACAGGTCAAGATCTCCAAGTCCCCATTAGGGGCACGTTCCCAGTAACTAAGTTCCTCCTCTAAGGCCGTCAAGCAAGAGTCCTTTTAACACAGTTCCTCATGTTGTGGTGACCCCCCCCACCACAAAATTATTTCTATTACTACTTCATAACTATAATTTTACTACCATTATGAAACATAATGAAAATGTTTTTGGAGATAAAAGGTTGCCGAGGGGTCACCCCACAGGTTGAGAACCGATGTCTTGAAGGTTCTGCACACTGCCAATAGCTACTTCCTGTGGACCAGGTGTCTTCACACATGGGTTATTTAAGAGATAGTTAACCCCCAAACTACAGCAGCAGAAAACTTCAGTGCTTTTCCATAATGGTGCTAGTGGGTCCTCCTGACACGACAGCTGTGTTTTCCAGAGTGAGCAATTTAAGGAAGAGAAGAAAGAGTTGCGAGCCTCTTTACGGCTGATCTAAGCATCACGTGCAATCGTTTTCAAGTCTCATTTGTTAGTAATGACCCGGCAAGTCCTGCCAGCACTCAAAGGGAGGGAAATTGGATTCTTTCCTTTTGCTGAAAGAATTATCAAAATTTAGGAGCAGAGGCTGGGAAGATGACTCAGTTGATATAGCCTGGCAAGCATGAGGTCTTGAATCAGAAACCGCAGAATCTACCTAAGAAGCCAGAGGGTTTGAGTGGCAGCAAGAATAACGAAGTAGCTCGCTGGACAACTAGCCTAGCATACTTGGTGAAGATCTAGGCCAGCGAGACTCTGTTTCAAATAGTAGAAAGCCCGTCAAGTTGTCTTCTCACCTCCCTCTCTCTCTCTCTCTCTCTCTCTCTCTCTCTCTCTCTCTCTCTCTCACACACACACACACACACACACACACACACACACACGCTTAAAGGGATTTTTACATTTTTACCTTAGGAGCTGGGGAGATGGTATAGTGTTTAAGAGTGCTCACTGCTTTCCCAGAGGACTCAAAGTCAGTCCTCAGGACCCAGGCCAGGTGCTCACAAACTGCCTGTAACTCCCGTTCCAGGGGATCCAAAGCCTCTGGCCTCTGCTGGCACCTGTGCTCATATGCACAAACCCACACATGGGTGTACACACATAGGCATGTGGTTAAAAGATATTAGCATCTTACTTCCATCCACCCCAGCTCTTCAGTTTACAGCTCCCCAATTCTTCCTCAGCATATCTCCTGCCTAATGTCATATTAATTCTTTAAAAAAAAAAAAAAACCCACCTTGTAGAGCATTTTGGCTAGAGTGAGGCCACAGGAGAGGATTCAAACTCCATGGTGGGAGAAGTCATAGGCTCTAGCAGGAGGGGCTAAGCAGGGTAACAACTATTGTTTCACTAAATTGTCATGCTGTCAAACTGCTTTCTAAATATTTACAATTTGACCATCTCTACCAAAGGGATTCTTGAACATCTATGCACTTTCCTTTATACACTTTGAAGTTGATACCAAGAAAATTTGGTAAGTAAAAAATTAAGTAATTTGCAACCAATACATAGATGAAAACACGAGAGGTTCAAATTCTAGGTTAAATAGTCAGGTAACTGTACAACTATAGTTGAAATGTTTTAAACTACTTCTGGAATTATTTTCAGGACTTATGTCTAGGGATATTAAATTTTACTTCAATGTCGCGCGCCCAACGTCTCGCCAGCAAGAACAACGAGCGGACACCAGGATCCTTCTGCAGCAAAGCGTTTATTGCATCTTGAAGAGGAGAGACCCGGGGCCCAGAAAGGTGCTGCTTATAAAACCCTAGCACGGCGCGTCCACGCCTGATTGGTCGCTTACCCATGATCTCACTGGCACGCCCTGGGGTGGGCAAAGACTTGGCGCGAACACACTCTTGCACATGCGCACACAGCTAGTTTCCTGAAAGGAAGTCGGGCTGGTGCAGCGGAAGCCAGCGCCATCTTGTGATGGCGAATGTTATTGCAGCTTTCCACATCTCCCCCTTTTTGTTTTACTAGAATGAGGCTGGTCTAGGCCTCTGCAGTTACGTCCATCTGCTGTGGCTCCTGTCTTAGGTCGTTCCTCTATGTCACAGCCTTATCTGTCGAAGGGTAACCCTATCGCCACCGGGCCCCGTGTCTTAGATTGGTCTGTGCATGAGGAAAGTTGCCCGTCTCTGGATACCGCAGTGCTGTGTGACAGTAACTGCTAAACGACCTAGGGCGAACTCTACAAAAGAGGCCAGCCAGAAAATGAGTTAGTGGAGAAATCATGATCACCCTATCGCGTGCAATGAGGAAACCTCAGCAATGTAGAAGGGCTGATCAAAGAATCATTGAGTCTCTCTCATCCCAGTGCAATGGATCCACAAATCCATGGGGTGCAAGAGCAGAGAACTCAGATGCCGACTAATTCCTGAGCATAGATAACCAAATTCCAGGGGAGGCCCCTTGTTCAATGGCCACAAGTGCTTGAGTGACAACGACCTTGTCACGTTTCTGTTGAGATCTGAGTTTGCAAACCAACCATAGCATGAACACTAATCCACAGCATAGGGCTGCACCAAACAGAGCCACTCCCAATAAGTAGTGGGCACCTCATCTGGTTCTCCTCAGCTGCTACCACCAAGGGCCGTAGTCAAGCCGCTCCTATAATAAAATTTAGAATTCCCAATTGTTAGCAACTACTCCAGAAAGTTCACCCACTGTGCTTGCCTAACAATAGATTGGGGGAGGGTAACTCTAGACACTGCAGACACAATGGCTGCAGCAGTAATGGCTGCTACAATAGCAGTGAAAGTAACAAGGTCTTTCCCAGGACAGTTTAGGATCGGTCATTTTTCTCTGGAACAACCAGCAGGCAATGGAACCATGTCTGAGATCTGCACAACAAACAGGAATGACTCCAGGGACCCGAACCACGAGAGCTGAATCTTCATGCTCCCAGGATCAGCAAGTCTCACCAGCCACCTCTGGCAGCTGGCACACTCCTGCAGCATCCTGTAGAAAAAACACAAACATTCCCTCTTCCCCATATAAAATACCTGGACAGGATCATGCCAATATGTGGATCTTTCTATTTCACCTAGGCAGAAGTATGCCTAGTTGTAGGGTGCCATAAACCTTGGCATCCAAATTTTAAAATTGAAATAAAAAGAGTATTATTTAGCATACAGGGATAACTCCCCCTTTTTATTTATTGAAATTTTGTTAAAATATTATTTATTAAGATAAGTCCTTGAGGATTAAATTGAGGACACTGAGCACTTGTATTTATAAATTGACTTTTATATCAAATTATTGTTTCTAGCATTATTGTTTTGGTGATATAATGAGATTTTTTGACTAATTGTTTCTATGTAAGGCCTATAATCTGCCTGGTATCATTGTCCTCCCTTGCTAAGGGGTCCAGGCAATCCAGTTGAGTTCTTAAGTGGCCTCTAAAGGAACAGTATTTAGTGTTCTTAACCACTAAGTCATCTCTCTAGCACCTCACAAACTTTATTTACCTAAACATAAGCATCCAGATTCAGTCATACTAGAAATCCCTGAGCCAGCAGGGTGAGGCTGGGGGTTGAAAGTAAGCAAATGGAGTCTTCCTCTTTTCATGAGGGTGTGTTATCAACTCCATTGCCATTTTCAAAGAGCTGGGTCTATGGTTTTGTTTAGTTGTCTGAGCCAGAGCACTGAATGGACAGTGAGTTGTCAGACATTTACACTGAAATCATCACTCACTGATTTTATGTAGAAAACCTGCCTCTAATAAAGCATTAAGTAATTAAAATCAATTGTAAACCACAAGCCACACATTGGCTATCAGTATATGAATTGAAAGCTTGATTTTTTAACATTTTAAAAACAGTGGCTACAGCACGTAATTTAATAGTCTGTGTTGAAGCAGGGGAAACTCAAGAGAATAAACAAGTGATCCAATCATACATGTAGCCTTTTCATTAGATGAACCACCTATAAATAAAACCAATGAGAAACAAAATTGAAGTGGCTACACATATCTTTAATATTTAGACCAAACACCATTATGACTTCTCTAGCTGTGATTTTAAGAGAAGCACCTTGTCACCTGCTAAGTCTAATAATAAGTCAGGGATTTTTCTAAGAGAAACAGCCATCAGCTCCTGTACCGAAGAAGCTGAGGAGCTGCTGGCGCCTTTAAGATCAGCTCCTGCAGACGCTCAGCCCCTGGGCAGCTTCTCCAGCTGACCTAGACTCTGGGCTACAGGTACAGTGCTCCAAGGACTGATTGAAACTGCTTTTTATTCATTTGTTCCTTTTTTGAAATGAGTTAAAACCAAATCAAGGTGTGAACGACTGGCAGATAAAGTTTTTACCATTTTCTCTTTTGAACATGAAACATAAAACATTTAAGCAACAAGAAACAAAAACCACAGACATAAACTGACATACATGGACAGCTTGGTGCACCAAGGACAGACAATAGACAAAGGGGAAAAACTAGATGGTGTCCCGCCAAGGGGATCCAGATTCCAATAGGAGTCAGCAGAGAGGTAGGATTTTCCCCTTTCCCACCACTTCCACGGTGACCATCCACTCGAGTGGAGTTGATATGGACGATGAATTGTCTCAATTCCTGGACTAGTCCATCAACGTGTTGAAACTAAATTCCTGTAAGATACTGAGATATATTACGGGATATCTGAGCAGCACGACTGACATTCACAAATGGTATGGAAGTGAAACACAGTCCTGAATATTTCCACTCACAACCCAATTACATTAACTCCATCAAGCTGTGCATGGGCATTGAGATGTCCTTGGGGGTAGGGGGTAGGAAAAATGAAACTAATGCTGTAGCTGATGTGTTCTGACTGGTCCCAGCTAAAAGTCCTTGAGACCAGGAATCCAAGTAGGCACACTCTGTAAAATACAACTCTGAAGACAAAAGTTTAGAATTGAGATATCCTTTTATTTGATTCTCCTGAATAAATTTTTCAGGCGGTCTACCTCTATCAAATCTGATCAGTATGACTCTGTGAAGTTTCCAGAGCCGAATCATACCTTTTACAAGCACAAAGACAAAATTTTTTCTTCCAAAATACTGGGTTCTTTTTTATCTCCTCCCTGTTTCTCTCCCCAGGGCGCCCTTTCCTTATCTCTCGCTTCCCTCGGATCCAAGGTCCTTGAAGGGCCTCTTTTCTTAGGTGCACCTTTCCTTCTTAAAGCTTCTAATCTTTCACCTCGTTCTGTTTCTGACATGCTGTCCTGTAACTCCTCTAATGCCCCCGTCCTGCTATTACTGTTGGGCAGCATTTCTCATCTTCTAGGCACGATTTCTGACTGTGCCTAGCGGCAGCCGCAAAGTCGAAAACCAAAAGAAAAAGAATGAGCGCTGCCAAAACAAGAACAAAAGCTTCCACCGCATCTTCTAATGGGGGAGAGAGATGAGAGAGATCAAGACCAAACATGTCTCTCAGAGCTTACCTTTCGACCTGCAGTTCTGGACCTTCTCCGCTGAGCGAGGCTCTCCTCGGCGCCGGGCGATGGTGAGGCGCTTTGTCCCGGTTTTGCACCAAATATCGGGGCTCAACGCCTCGCCAGCAAGAATGACGCAGACATCAGGATCCTTCTGCAGCAAAGCGTTTATTGCATCTTGAAGAGGAGAGACCCGGGGCCCAGAAAGGCGCTGCTTATAAAACCCTAGCACGGCGCGTCCACGCCTGATTGGTCGCTTACCCATGATCTCATTGGCATGCCCCGGGGTGGGTAAAGACTTGGCGCGAACACACTCTTGCACATGTGCACACAGCTAGCTTCCTGAAAGGAAGTCGGGCTGGCGCAGCAGAAGCCAGCGCCATCTTGTAATGGCGGATGCTATCGCGGCTTTCCACGTGGGGCACAGCGGAAGCCAGCGCCATCTTGTAATGGCGAATGCTATCACGGCTTTCCACACTTCATTTTTATAATTTCTATAATATTGCCTAATAATTAAACTATCTAAACATCAACTTCACATTATAGAAAGACAAGCTCTTTGTCAGTTCTATGATTTGAGATTTATTTTTTAATCAAATGACAACTGTTAAAATACAAAGGCTAGTTTTGTTTTTCATATTTTATTCTATATTATTGTTATTCAAGTCCTTAAATATGATTATTGAAAGTTGAGAAGTTGTTACCAATTTTTTTTTAAGAATATAATTTCCCCTGTAATACAGATCCTATCCTTTCTAAAGGAAGTAATACACTCTTTTTGTCATGTTTAACAGAGTCAAAGTAATGATGGTCTGGCACTCATTGTAGTTAACTCTTGGATACGCTGGGCATGTGTCTCAGTGGTAGAGCTCCTGCCTTGCATGCCCACGGGTCTGGGTTTGATCCTCAGCACCACAAATGAGCCATACTATGCACACAGTCTTCCAGCATCTAGTTGTACAACTTTTGCTTTGCTCTTTTAATTCATGTCCATATTTCACATTGCCCAGAAAAAATATCTTAGTGACAATTATTTCTAATTAAAACCTTTTATCAGTCTGCTTACCACAGTTTTTTACTAGAAGTGTAGCTAAATAAATGAAGATTTAAATTTCGGTTTATTTTCTGTAGTGTAACCCCTAGTGCATGGTTTGTTTTTTTTTTTACCTGAATTGCTAATGCATGACTCCTTCACACCACATGCTGTGAGTCTTGCCAAGCAAGTTTTCCAATGTTCAACTCGTATTAAGCAGTATGAAATGTAACAAGGTGGAAATATATCAACAATTGTTTTACTGGAATTACCTAAGTGTGATAGAGTTGAACTGGGTTGTGTGTGTGTGTGTGTGTGTGTGTGTGTGTGTGTGTGTGTGTTGGTATTGTTTTAATGTGTGGTAAAATGGTTTAGTGTCAGAATGAGGAAGCACTCTCCAGGACTTTGTTTTTTCATTTTTATAAGTACCTGTAGTGAATAAAAACCCACAAACAAAGTGCATGTGATCTGGATAAATTTTCTTGTGGCAAAGTTACCCGATTCTATTGACTACCTTTAAAAAGAAAACCCCATACATTGTATGGGTGCTTTTTTATGTAACTTAAAATAAACTATTTATGATGATTTAAAATCAGTTAGGTAACTCAGTTAGGTCTACTTCAGACTTCTTGAAAGCAAGAAATTTAAAATAGTCCAATCAAAGCGATGGTTACTGCAGTCATTAGAATTAGTCATTTCTTAGTTTCTAGGTAAATGTGAAAGACATCTTATCCTTTAAAAGTCTCCCTCCAGGGTCAGAGACTGTCCAGTAGAGCATTTACCAGTAAGTGCCAGGCCTTGGTTTGATACCAGCAGGAAAGAAAGAGTCCACGGTTGGGATTTGCTTATGAAATAGCTATTAATTTTAGGAGGTATTCTTTTTAATTATAAATACTGTTTAATCCAGTATATAGATAAATTATTGTTATTTTGACAGTTTTACCAATGCACCATTTTCTTTCAAGTGTCTTATAGGCACACTGTACAGTGTGTGTGTGTGTGTGTGTGTGTGTGTGTGTGTATGTGTGTCTGTGTGTTTGTAAAAGTGGAAGAAGTACTATTTGGGCCACAATGGTACCCAGGATGAGGGAAGTAGGGACAAGAGAGAGTAATAGTGGGTTTTGATAATGAACAAAAAGGACTGGTGTATATTGTGATGGTGTTATTATAAAACCCATTGTTTTGTGAATGAACCAATCAACCAGCCAAACAAAGAAACAAAGAAGCAGGCAGACATTACCCTAAACTCCATAACAGGCCAGGTGTCTTGGTGCATGGCGCAAGCCTATAGTTTCAACACTTGGGAGCTGAGGCAGGAGGATTACTATATATTTGAGGCCAATGGATTCTGGGTTATAACCTGGGTTACATAGCAAGACCTTGTTTGAAAGAACACAGACCATGACCCAGACCCAGATCCAGACCCAGACCCAGATCCAGATCCAGACCTGGACCCAGACCCGGACCCAGACCCCACCCCCATGCATGAGTCAGGATAAAGAAAGGGAGGCGAGGAGCAGGAAGGGGGATCAAGGCTCCTGCAGCTGTCCTATAAGCACATACTCTTTAGGAATAATAATTAATAATAACAAAAGACCTCCATCTTCAGACAGTGGGCTTTCCATTCTTGTCTCCCTTCCCCAACACTACGTCCTTTGCTGATTCCTATCCTCTTTCTTCAAAACTGTCTTTAGGGGCAAATCTCCAACCCACTGCGTTCACACCTGAGTTCGCAGAAACCTTAGTTCACAGTTACTATTGCACTCATGTTCTTGAGCGCCGGTTCTCTATGATTTCATGGGTAAAATAATCTGTATTACCACCAAGCTGTGTGCCCAGTCATGAAAACAGTAACTTCAGATCTAAATTTTGTCAGTTTTGAGGCAATAACTTGCCACTGCAAGCAATTTGACTTGTGATTTTTTTTATTTATTTCTTTACTTATTTATTTAAAATTTACATCTAGTCTTCATCAACAGCCTAGTCCAAACATTCCTAAGAAGAAAACAAAAGAATTACAACACTTTTGGAAAGCACGACGTGGTGCACATGAATCTTGCCCATTTCCCTTATGAGTATGAATCTTCCCCATTTCCTTTATGAGTGTGAATCTTCCCCATTTCCCTTATGAGTGTGAATCTTCCCTGTTTCCTTTATGAGTGTGAATCTTCCCAGTTTCCTTTATGGGTGTGAATCTTCCCTGTTTCCTTTATGAGTGTGAATCTTCCCTGTTTCCTTTATGAGTGTGAATCTTCCCAGTTTTTTTATGGGTGTGAATCTTCCCATTTCCTTTATGAGTGAATCTTCCCCTGTTTCCTTTATGAGTGTGAATCTTCCCAGTTTCCCTTATGGGTGTGAATCTTCCCTGTTTCCTTTATGAGTGTGAATCTTCCCCATTTCCCTTATGTGTGAATCTTCCCTTTTCCTTTATGAGTGTGAATCTTCCCAGTTTCCTTTATGGGTGTGAATCTTCCCCATTTCCTTTATGAGTGTGAATCTTCCCTGTTTCCTTTATGAGTGTGAATCTTCCCAGTTTCCCTTATGGGTGTGAATCTTCCCTGTTTCCTTTATGAGTGTGAATCTTCCCCATTTCCCTTATGGGTGTGAATCTTCCCTGTTTCCTTTATGAGTGTGAATCTTCCCCATTTCCCTTATGAGTAAGAATCTTCCCCATTTTCCTTATGAATGTGAATCTTCCCCCTTTCCCTTATGAGTGTGAATCTCCCCCATTTCCTTTATGGGTGTGAATCTTCTCCATTTCCTCTATTCATTCATCCACTGATAGTCTGGTTGCATTCTTAAAATTGGCTGAAACAATGCCGATTAGGGCTCAGCCCATTACTAACCCTATCTTTCTGTAGGAAGTGACTGTTCCATTTGACTTAAGCAAGGCAGTCAAATCTCTCTCTTAGACTTTATATAGGGCACCCAGAGGGAGAAACATAATCCTTTGTTCTTGACTCATGAATTATAAGGAGAGTATGTGCGATCTGAAGGACACTTTGTCTTCTGCTCAGGTTCTTGGGCTACTTAGATTAGTTGAGTAATATGATTTGTTTCAGTTTATGTGTTTGTGTGTGTGTGTAATGTGCATAGTATGTGTGTGTACAGTGTATATGTATGTGTGTGTGTCTTAGAGAGGAAAGAGAGGGGGAGAGGGAGAGAAAGTGAGAGGGGGAAGGGAAGGAGAGGGGAAGAGGAGAAGAG
Organism: Rattus rattus; assembly: GCF_011064425.1. Classification (NCBI taxonomy): domain Eukaryota; kingdom Metazoa; phylum Chordata; class Mammalia; order Rodentia; family Muridae; genus Rattus; species Rattus rattus. Next base: position 13,990,431 of record NC_046160.1, on the reverse strand, counting down.
GGAGAGGAAGGGGGACAGGGAGAGGGAGAGGAAGAAGAAAAGAGAGCCATGGATAAAGTAAGATATCTCCTCTATTAGTCTCCATCTTATTTAAGACAGGATCACTCACTCACATATTGGCTAGATTTGCCGTCTGGAGCGTTCTGAGGATGTATAGTGTCTTTCTCCCAGAGTTGGAGTTACAGGTTGGTCCTGGGTTACAGGCTTACTGGGGATCTAAACTCAGGTCCTCATGCTTGTGTGGCAGACATGCTACCGCCTGAGCCACCTTCTTGGCTCCTGAGTGATAAGAATTTTGATATTAAATAACTGCTACCTGGAGAACACAAAGTTGCTATGAAGCACAGCTTCCAGCAATCCTCTAAGTTCGCTGAAGAAAGTGGGGGTGTTCTTGTTTTCCTTCCTTTTCTTCCTTCCTTTCTTTTTTCTTTTTTTCTGGCAACAGAGCAAAAATTCAGAGTTGGCTCAAGTAGCTATACAGATGTTTCAAACTGTAGGTACCCCGGGCCTTCTTAACAGTATGTAGATAATTTCAAGGATGATATACCGGGCAATAGCTTGTAACCATCTGAACTGGTACTAAATTACTTTGGAATTTTGCTAAAATTGACCTTAAAAGAGCAAAGCAAACCCAAACCATGTAGCTTTATCGCTATTTTTATTGAGCAATTACCTCTCTGTGGGGGTTGAGCTACAAAATCGCTTTATTTTGAGGTAGCAGAGATTTCACACTAATTAAATGTTTCCCCTTTCACTCAATGATATCTTAGAAAGAGTTTGTAGATTTCTTTCCATCTCTTCTGATTAAAAAGCTTCCATCTGAATTCTGTTCATATTCATTTCTTTTTCTTTTTGCTGCTATCAAACCCTGGCATGCAGACCTGCTAAGCAAGTGCTCTATCAGGGGCTCCATGCCCCAGCCTCTGAATCCTTTTTACTTCTCTTCCTATGTCCTCTCAGTGCAGGCTTCAGTCCAGGTTTCAAGGTCTGGGAATAGGGTCTCCTCTGCTTTGTTGCCTTGCTCCAACTCCCTCTCAGGAGCAGGGTCGAAGGAGCATGGTCTGAGACGAGCTAATTTCCTCTGTAGTCTTCTTCCACACTCAGCTATAATATGAAGGAAGAATTAAAGAACAGGCAGTAAGTCAAGTGTAATGGTGCAGGCCTGTAACTGTAGCATGCAGAAGACTGAGGGACAGTCTCCAGTTGAAGGTCAGTGTTGGGTGTTGGTCTCCAGTTGAAGGTCAGTGTTGGGTGTTGGTCTCCAGTTGAAGGTCAGTGTTGGGTGTTGGTCTCCAGTTGAAGGTCAGTGTTGGGTGTTGGTCTCCAGTTGAAGGTCAGTGTTGGGTGTTGGTCTCCAGTTGAAGGTCAGTGTTGGGTGTTGGTCTCCAGTTGAAGGTCAGTGTTGGGTGTTGGTCTCCAGTTGAAGGTCAGTGTTGGGTATTGGTCTCCAGTTAAAGGTCAGTGTTGGGTGTTGGTCTCCAGTTGAAGGTCAGTGTTGGGTATTGGTCTCCAGTTGAAGGTCAGTGTTGGGTTTTGGTCTCCAGTTTAAGGTCAGTGTTGGATGTTGGTTTCCAGTTGAAGGTCAGTTGGTTATCTAGAGTAAGATCCTGTCTCACAACACAGCAAAACAAAACAAACAAATGGAAATGGGTTGACTTTGCTTGGCTAATGAAGATGCTATGTCTCCCTAATGGTTTTGCCACATATTAGTGGAACTTGTTCAAAAGCCAGCTTCCTAGGGTGCCATACATGGGATCTGCCATGCCATACATGGGTGTCTTCATGAAGCATACTCAGATATCTATATATAAAATTTATTTTTATTTTATGTGCACTGGTGTTTTGTCTACATAAGGGTGTCAGGTTCACTGGAACTGGAGTTACACACAGTTGTGAGCTGCCATGTGGATGCTGAGGACTGAACCAGGGTCCTCTGAGAGAGTAGCCAGTGCTCCTAATCTCTGAGCTGTTTCTCCAGTATCCCCCACCCCTTGAACCTTGGTCGTTTTAGTGTTTCTTTGTTTGTGTTTAGTTCCTGAGTGGAGGTGATGAAGGAGTCTTGGTATTGGACACTTATTTAGGATGACTTTAGAATATGGGACACTCGAAGTCTATTGTTGTCTGTTATGTGTTCTGCTTCCTGAAATAGGAGTTTCTGGTTGTGTCATATGATGCAGACTTATGAGGTGTTTTGCAAGTTGCTGGCAACTCTGACTCATTCAAATTGGAGACAATAATTAGGGTTGCTATATAAACTAATGAGAAGATTAGAAATCTCATCTTGGATGGGACAATGAGTGAAATGGTGAATTCTCTTAGTTTGATAATAAATGATTAATGATTATGGAATAACTATCTTTAAATATTTTCAGGTGTCACAGGGATTGGAACCTATTCACATGAGACATTTCAATGAGGCTCATTTTATTCTTTGTAAGAATGTTCAAAACCCAGCGATTTCTGGAGACAAAATCAACTGTCATAGGAGACAGTGAGTTCTATGTAGTACTGAAAATGAGTGTAAGTGAGCATCACTTGGCTAGGATGCTGCCAATGGACCTCAACAATAGGGTGAGCTGCAAATCACAAGGTGGCTTTCAAGATTCAGCTCTGTCTTTTGGTTCTTTTACTTCACAGAATGATACTACTTTAGTGGTTATTTTTAGGAGAATTTGGAATGTGTTTCGCATCTGTACAGATCTAGTATCTAATTTTCAGCCTTTGGACTTTCAGTTAGAAAATACAATATTTGCATTCTTTGTCATAAAAAGAGTCACAATATTTAATTAGAGTGTTTACACCCCCTTTTTTCTTATTTATGCATGAGAACTTCACACACTAAATCTTGATTATAGCCAATCTCCCTCTGCTAACTCCTCCCAGATCCTCTCTCCCCCTTGTAAAAAAAATTCCCATGGAGTCCAGTTTATGTTGGCTGTTACTCCAGGGCATGGGACCTGCCCCGAGTTGTAGGTTTTATACTGCGTGTCGCTCCACTGAAGTAAACTGACTTTCCTTTGTTTAGCAGTAACCAAATGGGTAAGGGTGACCACCTCTCCTCCTCCATTCTGGGATTTTGTCTGGATTGAGCTTATACAAATCTTGTGTCACAATTGTCACAATTCCTGTTAGTTCACATGCTCTCCTGCCCCGTTGTGTCTGGACAGTTCTGTTTCCTTGAATCTCTGCCCCTTACAGTCTTCTTGTCCACTTGTTTACATGGCTCCCTGAGCCTTGAAGGAAGAGCTGAGATATAGACATCTCATTGACCATCCCAAAATCTCTCATTCTGTGTGTCTTGCCCAGTTGTTAACACATTCTTAAAACCACATAATCTAGTGTTCTCTATGCAATCCATGTTTTAAGGATGGCTTTAGACAGAGCTCTTAGAGAGCTAGCTAGGCCTGCAGCTTAGTGTAACAATTGTTCAGTGTGCAAAGATATTGGTTCTATCTTTGGCACCATTCCAATAAAACACTAGGAGCCACTCTTTTTTCTAGAACATGCATGATGGTAGTTAGAGGGAAACGCTTGCGAAGCAAATTGCCATTAAAATTAAAATTTCATCTTTTATTTTTTATTTTTACTTCAAGTATTGAACTCTTTCAAGGTTAATTGGAAAAGCAAATTAAAGAAAATAGTGATTTTGAAAATGGAGTGCTTATATGTCCTGCATATAAAAACTTATGAAGATTCTCTAATGATGAAAATAGTCGCAAACTTACATGAAACGGGTTGGTGGATGGTAGAGAATGCCAGGCTCCAGGACTCTGTGCTACAAAGGGATTGAACACACTCTTAAGGAAACACCACAATGCAGGAAGCTGAGGAGAATATATGTTTGACAACCCTCCTTTCAATACAAGAAGGTGGAGAAAATGTATTTAGACGCATCTGTCATACCTGTGCAGGTTAAATATTCCCTAGTCTAGTTAAATATCATTAATAAAACCATTATAAAAATCTGTACTAAAATAAAGGAACATTTTGGATGTGAAGATTAGGGAGGCTTTTTAAATTATAAAAAAAAATGACAGAAGAAACAAGAAAGACATGTTTTGATTATGTAGAAATATGCAACTGAGAAATCATGTAACTAAGAGAAAAGTGGTAAAGATAATTGGCAATATATGTCAAATAAGTGTTTGATTTATTTACCTATAAGAGATCATTAAATAATAACAAAATTTACTGAAACTAAGTAGGCAGGAGAATGAGAACACGAATCGCAGAAGAGAAAAATCAAATGGCAAGTCACATATGGAAAAGCCCTCAGCCTCATTAGGAGATGTGAATTAAAATGGAGTGCAATTTACCGTGTGAGCTATCAAGGATGTGTTTTGAAGGGCAAGCATCCTGATAAGTGAGGGGTGGGGGGAAGCAATTAGGTAATGTGTGTCAAGAACTCGAAGCCGTCAGCTTCTTGGCACTGTAATGCATTTCTAAAACCTACCTAGGTGAAAAAAAAATCCAAACAAAAGGTTTGAACATTTGCAGAATATTGCTAATAACACAGAATTAAAAACAAGTAAGAAACAAGCCGATAGTTAGCCAAATTGCAGCTTTCGCCTATGAACGGATACTGTGGAGGAAATATCATTCTGTTTCTAAGCAGGTTTTAATAAAAATGGGCAAACAGTTGTACTGCAATGCTGTGTAAGATTAAAGTGTGCCATGATTTGCAATATGCTTTACAAAAGCGACTAGAGGAAGAGTCATCAAAATATTAACAGAACTTATTTTTAATGGGAGAGGCAGGGTCACTCTTTCTTGGATCCCCTTGCATAAGCACAACCAAATTCTTATTCCTTGGCTCGGTGCGTTCTCAGCATCATGTGGCTGGCCACCCTTCTGTTAGCCCTGATTCTCAGTCAGAAGACAATCGATTTAATTTGATTACTTCTATTCTTCCATTAGTGATATCAGCAGGTAACCTTGATTATTCGTGAGGCTTCGAGGACTCTTCCTCACGGTAAGAATCTCTGGAATTTTTTCAGATACAGATTTATAAACACTTTGATTCTTCTGCAAGAGGCATTTATCTTAAAGTCGGTTATCCTTGGTTTGGTCTCACAAAATATCCTTCTACCAATCAAATTTTCAAGCCCTGCGGCTGTGTTTTGAGCCTATAGTGTCTAGAGCTGGCCATAACCACCTGTTATCTCTGTTCTTTGTCACCCACCCAACATCTACTTTGCGTTTTCTTGGCTATAGTCAAGTTTGACTATGAAGAGCTACATGCGGGAGGAAATTCTCAAGCTATGAGACCCAGTTAGGAGATCCTAGCTTTGCAATGAAAAATGCAGGCGTCTAGGGTTTCTTCTGTTTGCTCATCCATCACGTGCCCCGTGACACACCACTTGTCTTTTTCTTAAAGCCATTTCCTCTTCTAAGTGACCAAGCGAGGAAGCAGGGAGACAGAAGACCAACCCCCCATTTCCTTGATACTAACAGGCCACGAGATTAGGTTGGCAAGTGTCTTTCTTAGGAAGCTCATGTGAACTCCTGGCAGTCGCCGTGTCCCTGTCACGTGCGCTTACACCTTCTGTTTATCAACATTTGCCAGAGATGCGCACAACCGTTATTGCCCATCATTTCTGAAAAATCAAGACATCTGCTTGTTCCGGTATTATGCCTCAGGCCTCGCTCATCAGCAGTTTCCCGGAGGTTATTATAATCGCACCTGTGTGTGAGTTGCTTTAGCCTGAATTGATTTGGGCGTAGGGATCTGGGTCCATCGTGTATGATGAAGTGTTTTGCGTCAAACTCCCCTTTTCAATTTCTCTTCAATAGCTCTTCAATTTCCTAATGATGTTTATTCTGTTCTTTTCAGAGGGAAGATCGTTCTTGATGGAAAAGATAAAGCCACATTGAGTGAAGTCATTGCTTTGCTATGTAATTTGTTTACCTCGAGCCATTGTCTTCCATAGATCAAGACCTAACCTGTTCTTTCTCTGAAAATAGTTTGTTAAGCATTTTCCATAAATCTCAGCTACTTAATCCTTTGGGAGTTTTGTGACAGCTTTCCTCTGTGGCCTTAGGCAAATTGGTTAACCTGATTTTCTTGTATTTGAAAGAGCTAACAATTATAGCATTTTATTATCATTGAGCTACTGTGATGATTTAATAAGTCAAAATTTCTCAAAGGCTTAAGAATAAACAATATGTTCAGTAAATGTTCTTATAAAAATGCTACACTCCTTAGTGAGCCCCTTCTATTTAAAATACTCTATTTACTTTTTTCATTCAGTTATTGGGATTATCATTATTGAGTGATCAGAATGTTTTTTCATTATTAAGTGTGGTAGAATAGCCTCCGTTGTTGATGGAGTAAATAAAATACAATTGATTACTTTGTTTCTCTTTGGTACTTTCTTTACATTTCATAGCCAGTTTGATTATCACCAACTAAAACCTTTAATGTTATTGATGAATAAAAATTTGAAAATGTTTTTTATGGAACTCTATGGCTTCCTAGCCTTTGAATACATTTTCTTTTCTAATTACCAAAAATAGTTGGAGAGGTAGTCTATTCAGCAAAACATTTATATTACAAATATGGAGACTGGAGTTCTATTCCCATAACTCATATTAACAAAACAAACAAAAAGAAACCAGTAAGATATTGTAATATGCACTTGTAATCCCAGCACTGGGGAGGCAGAGAAAGGCTGGGGGCTCTCTGGTCAGCCAGCCTGGACTATCTACTTGGCAAGTTCAGGGCTAAAAGGAAACATTGTCTGTGGTGGTTTGTATATGCTTGGCACAGGGAGTGGCACTATTAAGAGGTGTGGTCTTGGAGTAGGTATGGCCTTGTTAGAGGAAGTGTGTCACTGTGGGCATGGGCTTGCTTAGCTGCCTGGAAGCCAGTCTTCTCCTGTTTGCCTTTGGATGAAGATGTAGAACTCTCAACTCTTCAGCTCCACGTCAGCCTGGATGCTGCCTTGCTGATAATGGACTGAAACTCTGAACCTGTAAGTCGGACCCAATTAAGAGTTGTTCTTTACAAGAGTTGCCTTGGTCACGTCTGCGCCTTGGTCATGGTGTCTGTTCATAGCAGTAAAACCCTAATTAAGACATTGTCTCATAAAGAGGTGAGCAGCACCCAAGGAATGACATCAGGGGCCATCTTCTGTCCTCCACACAAATGCACATGCAGTGTGCCCACCGCCACGGGAACACAACCATTGAAAAAGCCCCGATTAATTAAAGAAAGAACTGTCACAATTTCCCACTGTAAGAGAGATTAAGAATGATTAGCAGTACCTATTAATTTTAAAAATGGAGTAGTTTTTGTCTAAATCTGTATATTTCACTTTGCCCATTGTGCTTTTTATGATTTCCCAATTCTAATAAATATCTTTAATAACTAGTTCTACTGGTTAGATCTCATCGACTTGACACAAATGAGATGCTTGAAAGGAGGAAATGCCAACCAGGAGCGGCTTCCTCGGCTGGACTTTGGGCATATCTGTAGGAAGTTCCCCCTTGGCTGTTAATCGATGGAGGCTCACCTCTCTGTAGATAGCGCCATTGCTGGGAAGGTAGCTTGGGCTATATATGAAAGGTAGCTGAACAAGACAGGGGAAGTAAGCCAGTCAGCAGCATCCCTCCATAGTTCCTGCCTCCAGGTTCCTACCTCAAGTTCCTGCTTTGGCTCCCCTTGTGATAGATTATTACCTCTAAGCCAAATAAACTCTTTCCCCTTCTTAATTTGATTTGGCCAGTGTCTTATCACAGTGACAAAGGAGCAAGCTAGAATACTAGCTTTTATCAGGTAGAAAAGCTGAAATGAACACATTTAATGTTTGCATCTCTATGCTGTAATAGCGAAGTGGGGAGACAAACAGCCTGCTTCTTCCTTTGAAGGATGATGTAAAGCTTATTGTTTAATAAGTTCTGAGAGAGTCCCCCTCTCTTCTGAGTAGTACAAGATTAGCTCTACAGAAGAATGTGTAGAACTATTTCATGGTTTGGAATATACATGATTCTCAGGAAACCCTTTAGGCAGGATTCACCCTAAAGAAGAAAGGAACATCACATCAGTACGTCGGAAACGAAACATTCATCTTTGTGAAAGCTGGCAGGGTATTTCTTGCTTCCAGTCAGGATGACAGCGTGGCTCCAAGTTTGCCTGTTTCCTGCTGACATTTCTCACCTTTCTGAGTGGGCTGCCAAGAGGAGGGCAAGCAACAAACTCTTAATAGCAATGGCACACTCATCACCTCTGTGCGGGATTTGTTTAAAGTGCCCCAGGAGCCCATTTAAGTCCCTCTCAGGCACTGGCCTACCTTGCCAGCCTCTCATTACCCTGAGACCTCCTGCTGCCCACTGACATTCTGGCTTAATTGAGGTATTTGCTACTTCTCCAGTCTATCTTATGCCTTCTGCTAGCTATGGCTTAATCAACGACCGAAGCTTCACTAATTAGCATTCTGATGAAAAATGTTTTTAATTGGTGAAACTGGCAACTTGCTAATTAGAATAACTGCTAGAAAGAGAAGCTCATTGGTGAAATTAAAATTACTCAACGTATATAGATTCATTAAAGTGTAGTAATGACACTGTCTCCATCCTTGGAGTGAATAGGGTTTCAGAGTCTGCCAAGGTCTAGCTCTCACCCCCTCCTAGTTGATGCTGGAGGCTGGTCGCAGTTGCTTCTGTGTCTAGCCATTGGTTTGGACAGTTTCTCAATCTCAGCCTTTGTTATATTTTGGACTGGATCAATTATCTTAGGGGCTGTCAAACACATCGATATGATACAATGGCCTCTAGAGGCAGGTGATACACTGCCTTCTTTGCGAGGCTAAAAATCTGTTTTCAGTTGTTGCCATCTGTCCCCTGGGGTGCGAATCACCCAAGTTGAGAGCCAGTGGTTTGGGAGAATTTCTAACTGTATGGTCTGAATGGAGAGAAACGTACTCCTGCATAAGGTGCATGGGCATATGGCTGTGGGACTGTGTTACCCGGGGGCAGAGAAGCTAAAGTTGGCTGTGACTTAATTTGCAGGATTGGTTGTTTGATTAGCCTGTGCCTGCCACGCTGGTGGACAGTTATCCAGTGAATCTCCTGAGTCTGAGCCTTGAGTTGATTAGCACCTACTAAGTGAATGAAGCTGAAGACAGTGAACTAACTCTCTCTACCACAGACTTCTTTGATTGGGTACATTATTTGTGGCCAAATTGATATTGCCGGTTGGCAAAGGCTATCATGCCAACTAATGTTTTCCACATTTCTACACAAATCATTAAGAAAAGTGGAGAGTTGCTGGAATGAAGACTTCACTGAGGCATGGGGAGTTCCCTTGGAGCCAGTGGACAGATTTGAGTCTGACTCACAAGAGGTGAGGAGGAAGTATGAGGGGCTTCCAATTGTCCCCAAGTTTTGTAGGATGCCGTCTTTGTGGTTTCCCATGTTTGTTAATGGAAAGGGCTTCTGTGATAGACTGAGAACTGGCCAAAGGTTCCTGGAAACAAATTGTGATTTGCAAATATACCAAGAAGAAAAGAGTCCAAGAAAAAAGGGAAGACAGAGAGCTTGGCTGAGAAAATAGAAAACACCAGACCATCTGGGCCTTCTGTCCGATTCTTCTCTGCCCTGCTTGAGATTGGCCCAGCATCAACCTACAACTTCATAGGTAAAGTCAGTCAGATATCAGCTCGAATCTTTGCAGGTTCTCAGTCTTGAGTCTTTATGAATGTGTCTTTTGGAGTCTCATTGCCTTGTCTGGGTGTGAGGGATAAAAGGAAGGGCAGGTAGGGGAGAGACAGCCACAGTGCATTCTCCAGGTCTTTGCCAGAGCTTCTCCAGTGACTGCTGGGAAGAGAACGCTCAAATAGAAGTAGATCTGGTTCTGCACCTCTATTTTATTTCAATAGTTATTTACCCTGGGAAGCTAAAGGATCCCTTTAGAAAGAAAGTCGATTAGCATGTCTTGGTGATCAGCAGAGTTAGAGATTCCAAAATAGTAGTCAAAGCCCGATTGGCATACCACTTCAGCAAAGTCAGGGTAAAAGCCCCCGTTTCTCTTTTATGCCCCTCATCTTTCCCCTCCTTCGGTTAATTTCCTCCAAAAAAGAAGTAAAACATGAGAAATATAGCAAGTCATATCTACTCAAAATAGCAAGATTTATAGCATCTTTTACCTTTCACCAGAATTCTCAAAACATTGTAGAACATTATAAGCAAAGCTGAAACAGCTTTGGGTACATCCAACATCATACTCTCTGTCCTAAGGACAATTGTAATCATGCCATTGGTCTGTACCCTCATGATTTTAAGTATGTACTAATGAACAGACTAGCGCCATGTTTTATTTACTTATGTAAATTACACAGTATGCATTTGTCCTGCAAATTACTCTTTATTGAGCATCATGCTTTTGCAATAATTCTTAGCACAGAAAGAATATATTTGCTTTTACTTCTTTTCAGTAATCTATTGTGTTTCTATTTCATATTTCCACTCATTCCTTGTGTTTGGGCATTACATTAGTGTTTTTGTTATTACTGTTGAGTGCTAAAGTACACTATTCTCTTATATATACAAGTATGATCTTCTCTATACATGTTATTAAAATGAATTGGATTCTGTTTTCTAAGTCACATATGTGACCATACTGTGTTTTCTATATTGCAATATGCAAACTTGTCTTAATAGGGTGGGTACATGCATACGTCGTGTGTGCATACATCGTGTGTGTGTGTGTGTGTGTGTGTGTGTGTGTGTGTGTGTGTGTGTGTGTGCATGTCTGTGTGTTTTCCAGAATCCGGTTTTCCCTGTGGAGAAATATAACACGTGTGATTTCCTATAGTGAGTCAGGTCTCTCATTGAAAATCTGAGTAGAGCATTCTTTTACATAAATGAAACAAGAAAAAAAAGTATCTACAGAATATTTAGTGGTCAGTCTTAATTTTGACACTAGAGCAGGTGAGAAGCAACAGTCACATGATATGATATGAAGTCAAAGCATGTCACAAATTAGTAATTAGGGCCAGGACTTTCTCTGTGGGGCTATCATATTTCACATTGTAGCATTTCTGACGCTGTGTTGTGTGACGGCTACTTTTGGTTCTCAACTTGAATGCTTCTGGAATTAACTAAAACCTGAAAAAGGAGCGTATACTGTGAGGGACTTCTGCTTAATTTGAAATGGGAAGAGCTACTTCTAATCCAAACTTCAAGGTATACTTTTAATCCAGGTCTTTAATCCAGATCTAATCCACTCCATGCCTTCTGCTGGAAGCCTATATAAGGACATGAAAGAAGGAAAGTTTTGAACTATGCCTGCTTGCTCTCATCTTCCTAATAAGTCTATTTTTCACTAGAGTTAGAGGATACTTCTTTGGGATTCTAGCATATACTAAAGCCCAGGCAAGCCTCATGGACTAAGCAACTATTGAATTCTTAGACTTTCTGTTCATAGCCATCCATTGTTGGATCAACTGGATTACGGCCTATAAGTCATTCATATATATTATATGTATATAACTTCTCTAAGTCTGTTACTCTAGATGACCCTGACTAGTACATGATGTGCTAGCATTGTAGTCCATGAACAGTTGATCTATGGTTGACTGAAAAGTTACAAACCTAGTCATTTAAAACCAAACTCGACATAGAAGGAAAATGTTTAAAAAACCTTTGAGGAAGAAACATAAGAATTGGTTGTATCTTGTAATATTCATTGACAGCTGAACAAATCAAAATTGTTCATCAAATGAGTCATCCAAAATTATATAAAGGTGCCATCTTCTTGAAAGAAAATTCCAAAGACAAGTGAAAGATGATTAAAAGAAATACCACACTATCAATCCTGTTGGAAGGAGGACAATGACTCCTGGGTAAAATGTAAATCTTCCTAACCCTAAGCTGATAAATAAAGTATAAGAATTTGGATTTGAGTACAAGCACAGAATTCTTTAATTTATTTTGTGCATTCCTTTTAATATATGGATAAGATTGATCCTTGATAAAAACTCTAGTGTAAATTCAGTGCAGCTCTAAGTGCTTTGACTGTCAAAACTATGATCCTAAGCTTGGAAGAAGGCAAAGGGTATAATTACACATTCTCTCTGTACTGCGCTGTGTCTGACTTTTCTCTCTGGTTGGTCCTTTCTTAACTCCATAGGAGCAGTTTGGTTTGTAGATTTATTTCCAGTAGAAATGCAAATAATTTACATTCAGTGGAATGGATAAACCCAGTGATTATGTCTGGAGCCCTTTCCAACACTAGCTAGTATTTTGTTTAGTTTTGTTTAAATCTAACCAAGCAAGCTTTTAAATTGCCTTTATGGACATAGTTTCTCAAATCATAATTGTTCCCTCAGTAATTAATGAGTCGAAGGTTGAGGTTATAGCTTAGAGATAAAGCATTTGCTTAGCGTGCTTAAAATGTTGGGTTCTATCCCCACCAAATGAAATTTAAAAAGCAAGTTAAATAAGTAATTGAATAAAATCATGTTATGTCTTCATTCTTATGACAATTGCTTATAATTTAGTTATCATACTTTAGAACAGTGTCCTCTTAACAAGCCATAGGTTACTTGGTAATGTTTCTTTAATGGCATTTAAAAAAAATGTCCTGACTCCCAAGGGAGGCTCAATGGATTATGTTGCATCAATCTGCAACTCACCTTGGGAAACTGGCCCCAGAACCTTCTACTTGTTTTATGAGACAGCATCTAGCGATGTACCCCAGGCTGTTTTTGAACTCATGAGCCTCTCACCTTGGCCCTGTGGCTGCTGGGCTGGTGGCCATGCTCCTCTATGCTGGGCCATCCTAAGATACCTTTAAAAAAGCAGTAGTGTGGTAATGCTATGCAGTAGACATTTGCCATTATTTCATGTGTGTAACCACAGAGACATACACCTATGAAACTATGTATGGTGTTACTTGATATGTTGATTTCCTGGCCTCCTTTAAAGGTGGCATGCGGGTCTGTGACATACTAACCTAGACTGTAAATCAGGAACTAGTGTCTCAAGAGGATAGGCTCTGAAGGAAATCCTCTCTGGAGATGGCACTGGTTGTAGTGAGATGGAGTGCTTCTCAGATTATACATGGCCAAGGTGAGAGGAGAGGGGCAGTTCCTGGGATGAAGTGACATCAATTCTGTGCCTGATTGGACAGGCTGGATTTCTGCAGTGGTGCAGTCTAAGGTTGGCTCTCCAGTTACCTTGCAAATGTGAACCCACTCATCTCTAATCTTTTTTCATCAGATGGAATGGGATTCTTGGAATGTTGAATACAAACTGGAACAGAAAAGATCAAGAATATCTACAGTGTTTGGTATTTGGGAGAGCAACATGGTTTTTTACCTACTCAGGTTTTTGATGGCTCAAAAGCCATCATGTTTGAGATGTAATGTTTTAAGGGAGTCCAAAGTCCTAGGAAGATAGGCACATTGCAGAGGATTTGTCCTGGCAGCCCATCTTCCTTTTCTGTAGCATGGCTCTTGGGGTGTCTGCAACATACCCTCACTGCTAAAGTGTTCAATGCAAGCTCAATGCCTTTGCAAAGAAGTTCTGTGAGCAGAAAGATTAAAGGTTACTAATGAGGGCTTGAGCTAAAGGCAATGAAGGGGACACAATGTTCTTAGATTTTTCTCCAGGTTCTCTGAATGTTCCTGTTCATTCACTGTTATGCTTGCTCTCAAGAGGCTGGTAACATAGTTGAAAGACTGCATTTAAAATGACTCCTTGGTTTCAGTGGTGATCTCACCATCTCCAAGTGTCTAGCCTAGAGCTATCTGATCCTTCCTGAGATCTGAAATGCCATTAATATGTGGTAGTTAAGAGTAAGGTCCTATTTGGCATGATATCTATCTATCTATCTATCTATCTATCTATCTATCTATCTATCTATCTATCTATCTATCTATCAGATAAGTTTCCAGTGTAGCATGCCTCAGAATACAGGTTGTAAGGGCATTGAATTGTTGAAGTTTGGTCTTTTGCTATGTATTGTAACGCTAAATACTGGCCCCCAAAGCCTGGATGTCACCAGATACGAATCTGCAAGTAGACCCAAGTGATACTACATTACCTTGCCCACCTCCTCCCCCAAGTTATCCCTCATTAGTAAACAAAGATGCCTACAGCCTATAGCTGGGTAGAGAGATAGGTGGAGTTTCGGATTCCAGGCTTGGGGTCTGAAAAGGACCACTAGGAGGAGAGAGAGAAGATAGAGAGAGAAGATGGAGAGAGGAGAAGTCATGCGTTAGGAATCTTGAAAACATGGCTAAATGGAGTTAAGAGTGATGCAAATGAAACATAACAAGTTATCAGTCAGAGTTATTGATAGTGAAGTAGATACTAATAGCTTAGAGGGTAGATCTCTGCCCAGCTCTAATGCTTTAAAAACTTACCATAAACACAAAAGTTGTGTGTCTTTTATCTGGGAACTGAATGATCAAATGTGGAATAGAAACCCCAACTGCGATTAAAGATTTACAACAACATATTGGCATCCAACCTGTCATCACATAGCATCACTTGGGTCTACATGCGGATTCTTTCATCCCTGCGGGCAACCAGGCCTTAGCATTACAACACATAGCAAAAGACCGAATCTCAGCATTAGGGTATGAATAGAGTTCAAGTAGTTAGCACCAGACAGAATTCCTGTATCAGTGCCTTGACCTATGGAGAAGATCCATTGCAGTTGGAAGGGCCAATAATACGCTTGTATACAAATCATGAGTTTATTTAGTGTTAAGGCCTCCTATGATTCCTAGGCTTTCTAGAATCCTTTAAAAATATTTTCATTCTGTTAAAATCAGCCACATACATGAAGCACGATACATCAATACGCAGTTGTCTTCCCAGTGAACTCTATGGTAAATGCTCAAAGACAGAAAAACGAAATGTCCTCTTTGACAGGTAGTGCACATACCCAGGCAAGCATTTCAGCAGGAGAGGCAAATTCCTGTGAAAACACATCCATTAGTAGGCCCTAGGCAGTTTACTAAGTAAACAAAAGACTGGGGGGGGGGAGTTGGACACCAGCAGCACATTTTACTGATGTAAACAATGTACACACATCCATTTATTGGATCATGGGCAAACGTCCTGAGGTTTGGTCAAAATCAGAATGCTGTGTTATTACGAAATAGCGATCTAGAGAAACATAAACCCCAGACCTCTAGGATCGCTGCACCAGAAACAAACAACCCATCTTTCTGCTACCACTGGGAAAATAGTAACAGGCTTCTAATAGAAAAATAGTTCTAGAAGGAACAGCTATCTGGAAAATACAATTTGCAGAGAGAACAACAAGCATATGTTTAGAAGACCATGATATCCTCTATATCATAAGTACGACTTAATGAAAAGAGGCAAAATTAAATTACACTAAAAGAGTTAAGATAAAGAATCCTACTGTAGAGGGGTCAGAGGCATACATGTAAAGATACTGCCCTTGCTTGAAAAATAGTAAAAATTCCTGGGTAAAAGCAAATATGAATTTAAATGTTTTATGTACTTATTTTTGGTTTATTTCACATTAAGTTTACTAGCAATTATCAATGTTTTTCATATTTGATCATTTGTTCACGGAGCTCTGCTTTTTTATCTCTCTGAAAATAGTTGGTGGAGCATTGAGAACATTAAGGACTGCAGATAAACAAAGACTGGATGATAAAGTCTTTTGAATTGTGTTAGGGAAAGTTGTCATTCTATGGGTGCCATGGAGAATTATAGAGACAGTTTAATTAAGTTTAATTAAGACTCGAACAGTTATACTTTATAATCACAACTACCATTAAAATAATAACTAGGAGGAACCAAAAATATGTATGTATGTATGTATGTATGTATGTATGTATGTATGTATGTATGTATGTATGTATCAGTATGAGGCACTGTGTGGGCTCAGGGTAAGCTAAAAGTCTTCAAGAGAATATTAGGCAATGAAATGAACTTAGGCAGGTGTGTGTGTGTGTGTGTGTGAGAGAGAGAGAGAGAGAGAGAGAGAGAGAGAGAGAGAGAGAGAGAGAGAAATGTGAACTCAGACTCTGGCTTCAGTGAGTTAACCAGTAGTACCAATCACTATGACATATTATTAAAGTCAGGACTGGGGTATTATGAATGATGAATCCAGTAATACAAAGGCTCAGTTGCAATTATTTGCTACATAGGCAAGTTACAGTGTCCCAAAGGCTGTCTGGGACATTAATTTCTGAAAAGAGATCTAATTAAAAATGTGAGCTTTAAGTCCAAACGGCCTGGGTGACTGCAGTCAAGTTTTGATGGGGGTACTTTTAAAAAGCATATAGACAAGAAGGCAGGGAAGAGCTAGCAAAATGGCTGTGGACAAGAGGGGGATCTTCTGCTTGAGAGTCAGTAGACAAAGCAGGACCAGAGGTGTCATAGAGGCAAAAAAAGAAAGAGTTACAGGTATAGAGGGTCGACTAGTTGGGGACTGAGAAGTTGACAACGAGTTGAGCAGTAGGACTCTTCATGTGTGTTGTCACTAGGGAAGAGTTTTGAATTGTAGCAAGCCATGTCTCTCCCTCATGTTGTTTCTTCCTTCCCAGTATCCCTTCCCTTTTGGATTTTCTTCCTCTTTCTTTTCCTTCTCCCATCTCCCCTTTTTTGTTTCTTCTGAGATTTCTCAAAATCTTAAGGCCAAGAGAACATTCAGAAACACAAATCCATCTCTCACATCCAGTATTTGCTTTCTGTAGCGACACTTTGATGTATTCAAGACAGTTTCTCGCCCAACTTCATCTGTCCCTACCTTCTGCAGTGACTGCTCCTGCATGAGCCTGGGAGGTAGGGTGGAAGATTGCCAGAATTGGGGGAAAAACAGTAGGGAAAGGAAGAATCTTTCAGGGATATTCTAAATACCAGGATTGTGGGGGACTTAAACACCAGGTCTGGGAATAGGAAAGATTTCTGAGTATTAAGAAAAGAAAGGAGTCAAGTAGAAGTTGAAGGACAAATAGGTCAGTTAAGAGCCAGCCACAGAATCTATGCAAAAGGAAGATAAGTGTTCAGAAGCACAAGTATTGAAAGAAGGGAGAAAATTAATGCTGGAGGTTGTAAAGTAAGGAAAGCTTGAACAGTTGGTATGAGGCAGGCAGAGAAAACTGGGGAGATGATGCAGATCTATAGGATTCTCTTCTTGAGGCACAGACTAAGACTTCTCTCTGCTTTCACCCCTTTCTCTTTATCGTCTCTATCTGGGCCATTTCCTCCAGTGCCATTTTTATGTATTAATCTATTCATCCACCATTTTATTCAGCAAACATTTGTTGAACATTGACCAGGCAGTCTGTGGTAGACACATGGATGAAAAGACAACCTCCTTGCTACAGTAGAACTTAGACTGCTCATCCACAGGCCTCTGAACTTGCTGTGGTAAGGAAAATCAGGCACAAGTCCTGTTGACATTCTGCAGGAGGAGCAGCCATCCCGGGTCACCAGAGAACAAACCTCAGAAACGCCTCCATATTTGCAGATGACTTTTCTTTGAGAAACACAGCAACGCCCATCTTCTCCGCTGAGTGTTTTCTTACAAAGCCTTCGGGATCACACCTCCTGGAACTGTGTGTTAGGTTTTTGACCTCTTGTGCAGAATCTCTCAACTGGGTATTTTGTTCTAGTCGTGCATTCCCAGCTCAACATCTTCCTCTGTCTTAGGATGTTTTATCTCATGAAGTCATGAACTTGCAGACTTAGAATGAACAGTTCAACTCTTTGTTTCTTATTCACCGGCATGGGGGCGGGGCAAGTAAAAAAAAGTCAAAGTAATCCTAACCTCCTTGCCTCTGGCCAGCTCAATGACACTGATGATGAAGTAGCTGAGAATGATAAATGAACTAATGTCACTTTATAAACCAGGATAAAAAAATCTCCCCCGCCTTGGTATTTTTGTAATTAAAGACAACAAGAGTCTGACTCTTAGGATTTCAAAATTAAACACCAAAGTCTGCTGATAATTGAGCATTTTAAATAGTGGAAAAAATATTCTGGGAAACAAACCAGTACGTCTAGAAAGTATGTGAGTTCATTAAGTACTTTGAGGGTAATACCGGCATTACTGTATGTGAGTGCAGATGAAAATCTACTACGTGGATAGCCTTTGGATTTCTTCTTCAGGGAGAAAATTTTGTTTGAGAAAGTCAGAAAAAGAATGATGCCCTAATCCTGGAATAAAGCTTCAAAATGAGATTAGTCCATTAACCAGAAATGGTACATTTGTGAAGTTAAAGTAGATAATTTGTGAACAGTTTATGGCCATGATTTCAAGCATTCAATCCTATTGATATTAATTAAGTGGGTGAGTATGTGCTTTTCTCCTGGAATGTAAAACTCAGTGGTCAAAGTCACATGCAATCTAAAATTAGGAAGACATACAAGATAATGAGGCAGAGGGCTTATCAGATGGTGATTAACTCAATGTGGAGAGATGTTGAATGGGCCTCTTACTTTCCTCCACTTCAACTGGGGGACAATATGCTAGACATTAGACACAAAAAACGAAGAAGATGAAATAAATGTGAGACTCTGACAGCTGTGCTCTAAGAACTGTACACAGGGTCAGAACTCCTAAGCATCCTGGTTGACTAGGAAGCAAGGGGAGTTTGAGGAAGGAGAATGTGTTTGTACATTAATTTGTAAATTGGCATCTGTTTTTTGAGCTCTCTTGGACTCCACAATGAAAGCAAGACAGCTTACACAAGGAGAAGAGAGACAGAACAATTCGAAGCTGGCCAAGCAGAGCAAAGGGAGGAAACATTTGCACAGTTACAGACATCATCTTTTCATTTAATGAGGGGGCAGACAGCATCTCAACACAGTCTCTATCCACTTTTCTGTGCTCTGAGGCTGGTCTTGGTGGCCTCAGTTGCCCTAGAACCCCAGGAGTTTGGGTTTGTGTAGTAGGAGACCATACAGCCATTTCCCTTGGTTCTGGTCCTGTTTTAATGATGGCCGTGTTCCTCCAGGGTCATGACTCCCACTGACCTTCTTCCTCCTATGGCTGCTGCTTTCACTGAGCTCTGGTACTGTGTTCTACCCATTTCTGCTACAGACTTGATGATGCTGACAGCTTTTACCATAGTTAGTCTTTGGGTTCCACAAAAGACACTGATCTTTCCCCTATCTCCACCATGCTTCAGCAAATTCTCCTTCATTGACAAAACAAAACAAACAACAACCACAATCAACCCCCCAAACATTCACTTATTTTGTTTTTGTATGTCTTAGTGTTTTGAGTGCATGTATGTGTGTGTGCACCATGCATGTGCTAGTACTCACAAAGACATTGATCCCCTGGAATTAGAGTTATGAACAATTATGAGCTTCCATGTGGGGACTGGGAACCGAACCAGGGTCCTTTGCAAGAGCAGCAAGTGTTCTCAACTGTTGGGCCATCTCGTCAACCCCACACGCTCCTCTATAACTCTAGCTGAATAGACTGTTTGCTCCTGCTGTGATCCTAACTAAAGGATGCTAACTGCATGCCCGAAGGATTGAGAAACTTTAATGAAGTCCTCTAATGATGGTTAATAGTTATGTCTGGGGCTTCCTAGATCTTCCCACATCTTAGGATGAAATGGCTTGCTTAGTTTTGCTTCCAGTATCATTTGACAGCAAGTACTCAAGCGTGCTCCTTTCAATGCTTTTGATTATAGAAGCTCATTTTCAGGTTTGCTTGCCAGAGAGGACTTGGTAATCCTGTCTTTCCTGGGCCTTTGCTGGGCAGGCATTTGTAATGCATATCACACATAAGCCTTGAACCTAACCTCCGACCTCAGAGTCTTTAACAGTGATTCGTTTGTTCTATGGGCACCTAATCCTGCCATGGCAGAGCAATTTTATGATTTCCAATCTGGATTCGGCAACTTGAAGCTGGCTGTCCAAAATTAATAATTAATTGAAACCGCAAAATCACCTGCTAACCAACGTTTGCTAAAATAAAGTCTCGAAATACAGTGTTAATTCAAGCCTCCAATGCATGCCAGGTGTGACAAATGAGCCTTCGGTGCCGCTGAGGTCGACAGATTCTGACCTTATGGGAAACGGAAATGGCCAATCTCAAACCTCAGCTCTTTTTAAAAGGGAAAGCCGTGTCTTCTGGCTTGAGACCAAATTGCCTGCCTTGGGATCTGCTGAAGGATTCTGTATTCTTAATCTCTATGGCATTTTGCCATAAAACAAGGGCACACACACATGAATCTATAGCTGGTTAATGTTTTCAGGTGAATTGAGGTTTAAATTAATTGATCATAATGTATGCCTATTCTGGCGTCATAAACATGTTGCAAGCTAATAACCAGATCCGTATACCTTTGTGAGGAAAATTTCTGGCTGGGGAAATGCCTCTGTGGGTAAATTGCTCCCTGCACAAGTGAGAACACCTGAATTCAAATCCCCAGAATCCCTGCAAAGCCAGGCATAGCAGCACCCATGTCTAATCCCTCCACATGACCAGTAAAATGGGGCACACAGAGAGAGAGAGGACTCACTGGAAACTGTCTGCCAGCTAACCCCATATACACAGAGGTAAGTAACAAAAAGACCCTATCTCAAATGAGGACTGATACCCAAGTCTGTCCCTCTGATCTCCATGTGTACTGCAGTACATGTGTACACATATGAAACACATGCACACATACATATATCATACATATACATGTGTGTGTAAAAAATTCATTAAGCTGGGACTGGAGCCGTGACTTAGTGAATAAAAGCAATGGTTGCTTTTCTAGAGAACCTGGTCCTGATCCCCAGGACCCACACGGCAGCTCACAATCGTCTGTAACTCCAGTCCTGTGAGATTTAGTGTCCTCTTCTGGCCTCTGAGGGAACTGCAAACAGGTGGTGCACAGACAAACAGGCAGGCATCCCCTCATCCCCAACAGGTCGATCACATGCTCTCTCTCTTTCTCTCTGTCTGTCTATCTATCTATTCTATATATCTATATATCTATAGTTATATCTATATATCTCTATGTATCTATGTATCTGTGTATCTATGTATCTATCTCCCTCTCTATTATCTATCTATCTATCTATCTATCTATCTATCTATCTATCTATCTATCCATCTATCTTTTAAAGAAAATAAAAGTTACTTAAAAATAGGAGGTCTACTTTCCCAAACAGGTTCTGATGGTCATTTAAATTAGTGATGAATGTCTCCATTCTCCTTCAGGAGTGTACTTATTTTTTCAGATTATGTTGTGGTTTGCCCTGGAGTTATCTGTATTTTGATGCTAATTCCACTGCCCCAAGGACAGCTGCCTAGTCAAGGACTCAGAACTCAGGTGACTTCACCAGAACCTTCTCCCCATTGAATTTGTAAAGTACTGGTGAGAGGAAGGTTCAGGATGGAAGGAGGCCTGTCATTGGAGGAGAAGGAAGGATGGGCGGGAGAGAAGTTTGAAGGAAGAGGAGGAGACTAAGAGAGAGAGGAGACGGAGAGAGGGAAGAAGCTGTGGCAGGACAAGATGGCAGGTGATGTTAAGATTCTGCTCTGTGTATTTACAGGTTGTTATTAATGTTCTCAAGGGATGGATGGTACCGGGCTTTGTATGTTTAAGTGGGCAATTATATCTTACCAATTGGATCTAAGATTATTGTGTTGTGTGTTCTTTTATGTGAGGGTTTGAGTGTAAGAAAGTGTGCGGCATCAGGTGTCACTGGGCCGCCAGAGTTGGGATGTGTTTCTGCCAAGATATCTAGCAGACATCTTGGGGCACCGCGGCATGGGCCTAGCAGGGTAAAAGACTTACATTTTTATTTTTATATTTTTACAACAACAAGATTAGGCGTGGCCTGTGCCTTACTCTGGCTAATGAAACATCAAAGGTGGCAGGTGGCACTCTTGGATAGAAGCTTTAGATGTAAGTGTACAATGTGCCACCCATTCTTTCTACCATAACCTAGCATGGCCTCTACTGAGGCACTTCCTTTCATAGCCTAGGCCCTTAAGAGAGGATGAGAGGAGCAGTACCCTCCAACCTAAGGTGAACATATTGCATGAGTACATTATGGGTTTGTTATTTAAAGCAAGTGAAAATCTGGGGTCATCTCCTGCATGACTGAGCCTATATACAAAGTAACAGGTTCCTAAAAAACGTCACCTTAAAACACACACACACACACACACACACACACACACACACACACACACACACAACACACAAATCTAAACCCATAAAAACATTGGATAAGGAGCAATGTAACTGGGACTTGCATTTCTCATGAAGAACTAAGCTGGGTATAAATCTAACAAGGGATACTTCATAGATATTGCAGATGTAAATAATTTTCAAGAGAATGGGTCATAAAACCAAAACTGCAGTGGCTCTAAGCTTTCGTTATCCGCTAGGACAGTCTTATGCAGTTCTGTAAGAAGCTCCAACCCATTTGTGCCTTCAGCTTTGCTTGTCAGAGTCATGGACTCCTCAGTGACTGATGTGTATGGTGTCCGATCGCTCTTTTAAGTCCCCAAAGAGCTCTGGTGAGGAGCATGGAATGGAGGTGGGAATGGTGCAAAGGATTTGAACTTCTCGTACCTCTTTAAAAGTGTGATCCCTATCTTATGAGCAACATACCTGTTGGGTCCTTGAATGACTCCAATTACCTATGTTTGTTTAGCGGGATCACAGCAGCCAAACAATTGCAAGCTTTGTGTAGTATTTCTGCTCCATGCATTTATAGGGCAGGGGTTCTTGGTCTGAGTTTGTGTTGGTTTGATAGGTGTTTGTTTGTTTGTTTCTTCTCTGTCTTCTTTCCACTAACCTATGCATTTAAGGTGAAAAACCATGACCCTGGAGAGCTTGGGGGCTTGCATGGAGAAGGTGACTGTGGCCTCTGTTTTGAAAATGTTTGAAGATTAGGCAGGTTCTTGTTCATTCATAAACTGTCTGGTTACTTCACCTTTACCCTCAAGAGCCTCCTCCAGTCAGCTCTAAGTCCTAGAAGCTATGATGTGCTGGAACGTCACCAGACAGTACAAAGTAACCCAGCGAGACTGCCGACTGCTTCCAGTAAAGCGCCTGAGGCAACTTGACATAGTTTAGCAAATTAGTAAATTTAGTAATGCAGTAAAGCAACTCAAAGAATTTGATTTCCTTTGAGTTGTCTGTTGCAAAACTCAAAAGACAAAGGTTTATTTGTGAATCTTGGCAGGAAAAAAATGCAGAAAAATTCTGTTTAATAAAATAAAGGTTAATTTTCCTGAGACTGATCGCCCCAAAAGACAGCAACTGTTTTTTGAATATAAACCTAACTTTCTTTTTCAAACACTCTTTTGAGCCTCTCCTAATGTCTGTTTGCATCGTTTAATTGCTGAGTTCTGTAGGATATTTGACAGATATTCTTTCAATAATGGAATGTATACCATGATTTTTATCATCTTGCAGGCTGTATTTTAAGAGACAGAGTCTCACCCTTAAGTCCTTTGGTGTCTTGAACTTACTTTGTGGAGGAGGTTGCCCTGGAAATCACAGGCATCTGCCTGCCTGTCTTCTGAGTACTTGATTAGAGTTGGGGACCTCTACTCTCAGACCATCACTACATTGTTATTTTTATTATTTCTACATTGGTCTAACACAGTGTTTGGTGCCCACAACAAACTTAGCCACGCTCTTAAAAAATATATCAGTGTCTCTGATTGGCTCAGTGAGAGAAATGATTTGAGATGATAATGCCTTTTAGGAAGAAAAATGGCAGAGACACCACAGTCAAGGAGTATTTTTGGAGACTGAACACGAGGACAGAGACATGTTAGACAAAAAGTGGTCAGGAACTTGGTCTCCTCGTCCAGGCTGAACTTGATATCCTCTCGGTGACCTGGAAAGAGCAGAGGGGCAACAATACAGGGGAAAGGCTCTGTTGGAAGTGTTAGCAGTAGAACCCCAGTGATAGCAATAGACTTCTTAGAGGAGAACTAAAACATCGCCCCTCAGCTCTGTCTCCATCCAGTGTATACTAACTCTGTGATCACTTGGTTACACTAAACACAGAGAGGTTCTTCACTCTTCTTCATGTTGCATCACAGTAGAAATTTAAGCCTATGTAGGTCTTTTGGGAGATCAATTTATTCTTTTGCATAATCCATCTTAGAAAATTTAACTTAGGAAAATTAAATCCCTTGATATCTGTTTCATTATCACAGCATGGTGCTGGCTTTACCCTTAGATTTCTGTTGATCATCGCATGAAGGTAATGTGTTTGTGTTTATGAACCTTGGTCTCCAGAAATGTCAACAGGACTCTCTGTCATCACACAAGGGCTCTTTTGTTTAGACTGAGCTAGCTGACATTCTGTGACAAGTAGCTCCGGATGTTTCATAAACAGTTATCCTGGCAGTTTGACGGATGAGGATAACATTTGGGTATCATGTGCTCTGCTAAGGAAAGCAGATGACTGCTTCTGATGGAAATACTCTCCAGCAATGTGGAAACGAAGAAGCCTGAGTCTGAGGCTCACACTGTCCATGGATGTAGGACCATATCAGAAACCACTGAAGACAAGGTTCCGTAGCCTGCGTGGCAGTTTGATCTGGGTATGGGATACCTGCTGTCTTTTAGAAAGAGCGAATGTCTGCTGTGCTGAGTCTGAGGGACACCCTGAGGAAGGGAAGTGAGTCTAGCTAGGAAAATAGAAAAATCAGCAGCTAGCCTTGGCCCTGGGATTCACGTAAACTCACACCACAATATTTTATTGTTATTGCTGTTTAAGTTTATGTCCCGTTTTATTGGCTGATTGATTTAAAAATATCCCAAACCACATCTGTTAAAAATGTACAATTAAGTGCATTTTAGAATAGCAGTAGACTTACAGAATCATTGCTGCTGCTGTACAGTCCCTCTATCACTTCCAAAGGGGATTATTTCTTCCCTTGCAGCCACTCTCTGTTCCTACCCCCCACCTACCAGATCTACCCATGGCTTTGCCTATCCTGGACATTTGATACGAATGGCATCATGATACGTAGTTTCTTGTGTCTGGCTTAATTCATTTGGGGTTTCCTAAAGTTTATCCACGTTTTTGGCATATATCAGCATTTTGCTCCTTTTATGTTTCATTTTATAAATTTTGCTCCACTCATCAGCTGATTGATATATAGGTCGCTTATTTTGGGTCATTTTAAGTAAAGCTGTGGTGGATATGCTTTTGTGGTTTTTTTGTGTAGACCTACCTTGTCTTTTGGCTTGGGTATAAACTTGGGGAAAATGTCAGGGCTAATGGTGAGTTTGTATTTCACTTTTCTTTTTGGTTGTGCCAGAGGTGGATGGAGCACCAGGCTTTGCGCGTACTAGACAAGCACTCTACTACTGAGCTGCACCCCCAGTCCCCATTATTAACTCTTAAAGGAGACATAATTCGAAGATGTAAACAATTTGAATGAGTGTTATTGCTACCAGACCCCCTGAATCCTTTGAGAAGATGGCGGTCTACTAAAGCTGCATGTTTTACAGGATAGTGTAAGTGAGGACTTCCCCTTCTGGCGTCTGAGTTCATAGTGGCTTTAGAAATATGAGTTCCTTTTCAGGAGCGATATGCATCGGTGCAGTGGCTCAGGAGATGGAGCTGTTACCACTGGCCATTGGCAATGGAGCCACGTGTTTGCCAGGTTGGGTTAATTCATATATATATATATATATATATATATATATATATATATATATATATATATATATTTTTTTTTTAAGATCAGATCATCCAGAGACACTGCCTCATGCCTAGTCAGTACCTACACATTCTGAGATTGTTCTGAAGAGAACACAAGAAAATCTTGGCTCTGTTGGCTGCAGTAGATTAGCCCAAGGAACGCCATTATGATTATACCTGACATTGTCTCCATCGGGAGAGATTGAAACAAGGCTAAATTGGTCCAAGACGTATGTGTGTAATTCATGTTGGGACAGAAGAAACACCTAATTTGCCTTCTTTTCTGTCCATACGTGCTGTTTATCATGAAAGTCTTGATGGATGAACCCTACTGGGGAAATGATAGGATTTGTGGTCATGTGGCAATTCTGAGGGGAACAAAAAACCAGGAAGTCATGTAGACTTTAGTCAAATACACTTCAAAGAGCAATGAGTTACCAAGATAAGTCACCCAGCTATCTAGATGCTGGCTTCAGAAGAGTGAGTCTTTCTGGAAACCAGATGCCTCTGTGATTTGATTTCTTTCTGGCATATGACTCATGTGGAATAATTTTAAGAAATGACTGTGGACTGAACAGTCTTGCTCTTCTCTGCAGCTCAATCTGGATACAAGAAGATGAAGCTGAGTCCATATATTTTTTTTCCAGTCTTAATTCAATTCAGCACAGCAGGATCTGGATGAGGCAGCAAATCAGGAAGTAGAGGAGCCCTTGGGATGAATGTGGAAAAAGCACCACTCTGGTTCAGCTCAAGTTAAACCAGCCCCACCGACATGGACATGTTATGCAAATCAGCAAACATATTAGACAACAGAAAGAAAGAGGTATTTGAGACGTTCAGGGTATTTTGTTCAAAAGGTAACATTTGAATTTCCTAGAAAACAGTGCTCTTATTTCCCCAGAGAACAGAGCAAGCAGCAAAAGCAGTAAGGGCCTGGTTCTTAGTCACCACTCTTAATTTACTATTATGTCAGCAGTAGTAGCTCAAGTTTGTTTTTTAAAAACAGTTCATGCCCCAGAATTCTTTGGATTTAATGCCACGGGGTAATTTAGAGCAGACACACTCTGCGCTAGCCTTCAAGACTCGCTATACATGGCATAGAAAACTTTCTTTAAAGTTGGTCAAATGCAACACATTTGAAAGTAAGTGAATCTGACACGAATATTTGAGAAGGGTGGAGCTACAGGGGCAGATCTTCATGTGAAGTAGCCTTCCAGTGACAGTATTAGAGCTCCCTTTTGAGTGTGCAGAATGATCTTTGAAAATTAAGTGTAAGGCCTAATGATTTATGAGGGCTGACTGTGTGTGCCCAACAGCTTTTTAGCATTTCATATATATCAATTTCATTAATATTTAGAGCAGTTCAGTGGTCAAGACAGATGTATACTACCCTCAAGTAGTTCAGAAAAAAAGAAAAGGAAAAAAATGGATGGGAAAGGAGAAAGAAAAGGACAAGGCAGTTGAGAAAAGAAGGACTAAGAAAGAAAGCAGGGCTTCTTACACTAATATAATGACTTTTCTCTAGGCTAAAATTATATTAAAATAAACCTTTATTGAAAATACTCCCAAGGGTTGAGGATAGGACTCAGTAAAGTGTTTGCTATGCTAACACAGAGGCTGGAATTCAATTCCCTAGAACCTGTGTAAAAAGTTGTAGTAGTATGCATCTGTAATTTCAGTGCTGGATCTGGGTGAAACGGGCAGATTCAAGTGGGGAGGGGGATTGTTTTCCAGCCAGTCTAGCTAAGAGAGAGCAAGAGTCACTGAGAGACCCTGTCTCCAAAAATAAGGTGACAAGCAATGGAAGAAGATTAAAAAAAAAGTCTAGCTGTGGTCCTCAAGCTTGTACACACACACACACACACACACTATTCCTATGAAGAAGGCATTATTATTGTTCTCAAAATCACAAGGTACCAACAGGTTACATGATTTGCTTTGGGTCCCCTGACACCGTGAGACAGTGCCAGGATTCCAGAAAGAGTGACAAAGAGGAAGACGGAGACAGAAATGTTTCTAGTTGCATAGCAACCATCTCTGTCTTTGTTGCACGCTCCAATCTGCAATCTGAATATTTATATCCTTTCAAAACTCGTAGCTTCACACCTTAACCTTCAGTTTGCTGGTATTTGAAGCTGGGGCTATGGAGGAATGGGATTATATCTTTTTTGTTTGTTTGTTTATTTTCTAGAAAAGAGGCACCAAAAGGATCTCTTGCCCATTCTACCATGAGAACACAATAACCATTAACAGTGAAGCAGCAATCAGCTCTCATCACTGGTACAAATGCTAGTGTTCTGATCTCAGACCTCCCACACTCCAGAACTGCGAGAGATGACTTGCGCTGTTCACTAGCCACAGACTTTACAGTACTTTCTACAAGAGTCCTAGAAGACTCTGGAAGGTACTCCAGAAGTGTGAGAGTAACCACACCAGTAAGCTCATTTAGATGCTTGGGAAAGCCTAGCAGATGGAAGGTTGATTGTGAGCAGCAGAGACTGATATCTGAGAGAGAATCAAGATGTCGTGTAGTCCAGTGCTCTTCACGGTCTACAGATGACTGTAGGTCATACGATTTTAGCAGTTCATGGTGATATAAATATAAAAAAGGTCAACGCTCAGATGCTTTTAAGGCAATTTGACACTGCTTCAACAACTCATCATCTTTTTTTTTCTGACAATGTTTACTGTTTTGCACAAAATCTCAGTATATAATGGATTTCTGGAAATAAAGGAAGGAAAGAGGAGTGTTTCTCCATCACAGATCGTTTGAGAAGCATGGGTCTACTCACACCCTCTCTCTTTGTAGATGAGAAGACCAAGTCTCAGAGAAGTGAAATACTTGTTCAGGGTCTTCTAACCAGAGGCTCCAGCAGGACAATGGGGGAACTGGAGCTGAGTCCTCTTGTTCCAGATCTGCTATCATGCAGATCTCCAAGGGAAGTTCTTCCTTTTGTGGTCTCCCAAAGCCCAGGCTATCACAAGGACGACCATGGGATCTTTCCTTCTTCTATCTCCAGATTAGTTTTGGAACCAGATTGGAGTCAGAATGTTGGCTCCTCTATCAGACTTCACAGAATTCAAGCAGTTGGCCTAGGGAGAAAGGCGACTTCTCTGGAACATTGTGGTTGACACCCACTGTTCCCCACCTCCACTACGCACGTGCTTGTTATGACTTGGAACTGGTTGATCAGTGGTGAGAATAAATTGGAATCCAGGTGACGAGGAATGTTTCTCAAGGATATGGCACCTCTTTAATTCCACACAAGTTCACAAATTGTCCAGCTGTGCCAAAGGCACATGCTTGCAGGCTCTGTGGAAGCCAACTGGCACTCCACGTGGAAGAAATGGAAAATCCTGGCTGTGAGAGTCAAAAGGAATTCTTTACCTTAATTAAGTATGAAGTCTGCAATATTGCAAGCCCAGGTAGACAAGGTAGAACCTGGTCTCTGACTTCATTATAACAAACTGTGCTTAATTAGAATTTGGTTAACTCAAACTGAAAGTGATCAAGACTAATGAATTGGACCTTGTTGAGGAATTTACAA
Source organism: Rattus rattus (assembly GCF_011064425.1). Lineage (NCBI taxonomy): Eukaryota > Metazoa > Chordata > Mammalia > Rodentia > Muridae > Rattus > Rattus rattus. The sequence continues at coordinate 13,961,248 of NC_046160.1, read as the reverse complement.
CTTGTCCATTAACCCTTGATCCCGAGGGTAGTCCTACACTCTCTCAGCTTGCTGGATAACAAAAGTGAACCATTTCTTAAGGGAATGGAAAACCACCCCTTCTGTAGAGGAAGTGGACTCTGGTCCACTTAGAGTCCTCTTGCTTCTATAACTACAGAGCTTTCATAGCACCCAAGAGTTTGTTTAGGATCCGTCTCACTTTCTGGCTGCTTGTGAAAGTGAAATCAGAAGAACTCAATGTGTCTCAGGTTGAAGAAGTTCATATTAATGAAATGTAAATAAAGCCAGAGAAACGGACATTTCAGAAAACCAAATAAACACATTTAATGTGATTTGTCTTCTCAGACAGTTCCTCAGAATCTCCTTGCTCTGGAGCCATGACTCAGGCCTCTTTTAGTGATAACCCCAGATGCTCCGCATTTCAGCAAGATGCTTGCATTTCTCTTGTGTTTTTGTTTGTTATTTCTGTTGGAAACATGAAAGCCACATTAGCTAGCTGGAAATCCTAGAGGAATTTAGGAAGAAGAGATCAAATGTTTGACAACAAACACAGTAAATCCCATGTAAAATAAATGACTATCCCTGAAAGCAAGGCTATGCACTTTGAATGTTTAAAGTTAAGACAAAAATGCTCAGAAGGGTGACCTGTCAGTGGCAGGGAGTAGAGAAGATGGGGGTTGGAATTAATATTTCAACACAAAACTTGGAAAGTCTTTAATCACAAGGCAGAGATTAGGGGACAAGTGAAGCTGACATTTTCTGTGATTGAAGTTGTTTTGTTCTTAGTTTTAGAACATGGATCTGGGATAATCTACTTTTTACAAATTTCTGCAAATGAAGTGGCTTCAATTATGTCAGAGTTGTTGAAGGGATTGACCGTTCTCTGTAGCCTTCATGTGCACTGTGAATTTGGGAACTGGCTTTTCAGTTGATCTTAAGTTGGCCAGAGGCACCATTAGCTAGACTCATGGGTCTGTCAGAAGAGTCAGTTCTGTCCTGGGTAAGTTCTTTCTTTCTGTCTCAGGATCATGCGAGAGTCACCACATGACAGTGAGAAAACATGAGATCATCTTTACATAATGAGGGAACAATTAGATCCAATGTTGGATTCTAATTTCATATTTTTTCCCACAGATTTTTGCTTTCCACTCTTGTCAAAGCTGATAGTTACCAGGGACTGTGGCCAGCATGAGGGGGAATGTGTCGGTGCTGGCTGTGGTGGCCATAGCAACATGTCTGCCTCAGAACAGATCCAGCATGCGTGAACAAACAGAAGAATGTTTAAGAAGACTTGAGACTGAATGAGAGCAAAGGTGAGGCTGGGTCCATCCATCACAAACTTTCAACGGTCAATAACAGTATAGTCACATAGTCATTTTATTTTTCAACACATTATCAACTTGGCTGAACAAATAATTGATGGTGACTCTTCACTAGTTGGCAACTTCTCAAAGTCTATGTGTGGGAAGGACTCACATTTCCCATAACCCCAAGCAGGACTGATACAACGTCAATCAGCAAGGGTATCCAGCACCAGTTCTGTGCAAGTGGCAACTGGGGCACCTTACTTTGTAGATAAGATGTATATCTAAGATACAGTTCTTATTCACAAAGGTAGTTCCGTGTCAGTGGCAAAGGTGCATAATCCCATTTTTCTAATGTAATAAGATGAGAGCTATAATAAATGAATGTAGAAGGTAATATAGGTCAATTGAATTTGAGGAAATATTAAGGACAGAAGTTTAGCTTCCTTGAATGATACATAGACTTTACCAAGGAAAAGGACTTTTCAAGTTAAGAAGTACATTATCTATAAAGGCATGAAGTCAGGAATGGGTTTGTGTTACTGTCCTAAGACGTCAAGTTACGTCTTGATGATCCATGGGTAACTATGAACTCTCCAAACATCACATGCCATATTGTTGAGGCTATTGACTGCCCTCCACAACCCAATGGTAAATTCCTCTTGCTGAATACAACACTTACTTATATCACTAGACACAGAGAAGTTGAGCTGGTTCCCAACTAGAAGCTACACCCTCACCGACTAGTGTTCATGGTTCTGGAAGATACTCTGTATTCCACTGGATGAGAAACTTAATCAACATATACCAGCTAAAAACCCTTGCAACAGTAACCTATCTGCAAAATATACTGGTACAATAATGGTAAAATGTTATGGGAATAACCAACCACTTATTTAAATATTGAAATTAAGGTACACTCCACAAGGTAGAACTCATTCCTGACACTTCCAAAATGGCCAAGAACCTGATACTAGATATGTTATAGGCCTAGAGGAAAGCTTACTACTACTCTTCTGCTAAAGGAGCATGGCAATAAAATGACTCCTAATGACACACTGCCTTATCCATATATCAGTGACTCATTCAACCTTCATCAGAGAAGCATCTTCTTACAATATACAGAACTAACAGAGAGACTTGCAATTAGACAACGTGCCTAGATTAGAAGACTTTGGAGGACCCAGTTCTAAATTAGATATCTTCATCAAAATCTCCCTACTCCCAAGACCCAGGAATCTGCAGATGCAGAAAGAGATTATGCAGAGGTCATAGATGACCAAGAAAGCAGTGTCTTCCAGACACAACAGACTGATGCATATATACGTCCACAAAGGTTCTGGTAAAACCATAAGAGATCTTAAGAGATTCAAGCCAGACAGGGACCAGGCACTGGGAAGGGGAAGTGCACATGGTGTCCCAGCCCTAACCATAAAAAATTTGTAATAGAAACCTGCTGGGTATTTCATATCAACTACACTTCAGGGCATGCCCCATGCCTCAAAGTAGTTGATCATTGCACCCATGTAGTGTGTGTGTGTGTGTGTGTGTGTGTGTGTGTGTGTGTGTGTGTGTATGTGTGTGTGTGTGTGTGTGTGTGTGTGTGTGTGTGTTTTATTTGTTTCATTTTGTGTTGTTTGGCATCTATTTGTTTTCCGTTTGCTTTGATTTTCATTTTGGGGTTTTGTGGGTGTTTTTGAAAAGGGTGAGAAAAAAGAAAATGAGAGAGAAACAGACAGAGAGACAGAGTCAGAGAGACAGAACTACAGAAAAAGAGAACATAAATAAGGGTAGGGAGGTGGAGAGAATTTAGGAAGAGTTGGGAAAGGGGAAACATGATCAAAATATATGGCATGAAAAATTTTAAAATGAAGAAAAAAAGACTGTCTTTGGCTTTTTCAGTATGTAAGTATAGGACAATTTCACTGCTATATTTTCTGTGTGTTCCATGATATATACTCCTAACAGACTCCTGTTTTCCAGGCTATGGTCTCACCTTGGACATAAAAAAAGTTCAATTTGAACTGTATACCTGAACAAGGACCAAATGTCTTCTACTTCCTCTCAAACACTGAGTGCCCAGATTCCACAGATGGAGTTGGTGCAGGAGAGGTGATGAGCCTAACAGAGGTGCCCCTCAGACAGCCGCATCCAGCCTTGGGTAGCAGCAGAGAGGAACAGATGTTTCAGTATGGTTTCATGGACAGAGAAAGGCAGCCTGCTGTGGAGTTTCAGCTCAGCTAGGCATGGGGTCAAAACTGGAAGATGAAGACTTGTAGCTGGAGGCCAAGTAAGGTCAGTGGTCGTGAGCAGCAGGGGCCAGCACAGAAGACTACAGGGACTCTGATCTAGTAAGTACTAAACGCTTCTTCAATGGCCCTCAGACTCGCCTCACACAGAGTCACCTGGTTTGGTAGGTCAGCCGCTGGGAAGCTTTTTCTTAGGGTCGTGTGAAGGAATCTCAGGAGCGGAGACAAGGGGGAGCAAGGTTTCCGTTTCAATTAGGGGATCTGAGTCCATCTATTTCACATCAGCGGCCCACATGCATCATAGCCAGAAAAGAGCAGCAAGGCATGGTGGCCTCGACCTCTGAATCCTGGGGCACTGAAGAAAAAGACTGGGGAAGCAGGGATAAGAAGACGATAGGCTTGAGACCGCACTCCATAGTCAGTTCTAAGACGAGCTTGGGTTAAATAGCGAGATCTTCTCTCAAAACAAAGCAAAGCAAATGAGAACACTGTGCATTTCACTCAACTGTAAATGCAAAGGCTGAATGCAAAGGAAAGCCTTGAAACCAGAGGTTGAATGCTGACCCTCTGTGATTGGAAACCACATTTATTCCCCAGCAATCCCATTGTATTTGACTTATTCTCTTTGTAGCATGTAACTTTAACTTGCACTGCCAGTTTGCTGGACACAGCCGTTCCAAAGTCCCTGTTCCGTGACATTGGCCCATGCAGCTCTAGGAACTGCAGGTTCACACAGCATGGCTCACTTGGAGCCTCATGGTGAATGAGAGGAGAAAGGGGGAAAGGGTCACATTTGCTTATAGAAAGGCAAAGAGAGACTTGGCATCGGGCTCAAGCTTTAGAGCCTTCCCTCCTGGAAACCAATATTCCTTCCAGAGGGAAGTGCCCTTGGCAACCTAAGGACCTCTCTTTAGGCCAATGCCTCTTAAAGGTTTCACTTCCCTGGGGCAAAAACTCCCAATACATGAACCTCTGGGGACAAAAGTATTCAAACCACGGAACCTTCTATTACTGATTGTCACTGAAACAGACATGCTTTTTTCTTATGCTTTTAAATGTCTTATACATGAAGGCAAATGTATAAACTCCCAGATATACTGGACTGTGTTTTTTTCTTTTATTGATTTATTTTTTATTTTTTTATTTATTTATTTGCTTCTAAGACCCACTGAGGTGAGGAGACCTTAGGGGCTGAGCTTTTGCAGCTTTCTCTGTTCAGAAAGCGCCAGCCGACACCTGTACACACAGCTCCCTCGTCTCTTTCAGGTCCCATTTCAGATGTGACTTTCCTGAACATCCTGTACAATAGAAGTCACACTCTTATACACACACAAAGACACATATGCAAACATGCATGCTTACGCGCCCACACACACACACACACACACACACACACACACACACACACACACACACACACACATATCCCACTCATGCGGAGGCTTTCTTATTGCTTTAATTTTCCATAGCATTTATCACCACTTGCCAAATTTTATATCTCATCATTTGTTCATGTTTGCCTCATCCCACAGGAATGTAAATCCCAGCAGGCAAGGACTTTTCCGTTTTGGTCGCTGATCTAAGCCAGGCTTCTGGAATAGAACAGGACACGGAATTATCACTGATTCACTGGAAGCCTTTGAGACTCAGAGCCCGTACAGCCAAGAAACCATATGATAGGGGGTAACCGCTTACCTGTAGCACCTCACACCATAGCCAAGACCCCTTGCTTTTTTCCCCTGTAACATCCAAGCTGGCACATCCATAAACATGTCTCCTCTGGAAATGACAGTAACTGGACAGCAGTGTAAGGACAGAGCATGCAGTTTGTAGGCAGCAGGTGGGGTTTGGGGCGTGCTATGTCATTAGACTTGGGACACAGTATGTCACGTGCTAGTGTGCTACTTTTATGCATGTTTCTTAATTTCTCCAGGATTCAGTTTACCAGAAATGAAGTAAAGACTGACTTGTCACACGAGGCTGCTGGGAGGATTATAAAAAACAGCTCTCTCTTGTGAGTAAATCGTGGGATAGAATTTGCTAGAAAAGAACCATGAAGATGCAGCTTCTAGAAGAGGGAACAGAGGGTCTGCCCTTTACCTTTCTCTTGAGCCAGTAACATGATTTCTTGTACACAGCTAACTTCTTGAGCAATGGAGACAATAATAGCCCTTTCTGTGTGAAGGGAAGAAAATGAATTTATTTTACCGAAACCCCCTTCAACTGGATGATCCATACAGAAGTATTTTATTTTTGATTAAAAAAATTTTCAACTATTGAATGAAGAAAATTATTGAAGCCATAGCTTTTTCAAATTAACAGTCTCTCCCATCTGTCTCCTCTAGCCCAGCAGAATCATCTGTTACTGTCTGGGAAAGCTCATTTGTTTTATTTTGGAACGACTACTAACTTGTTTCCATGTATCTAAGGAATGTATTTGGCACTTAGCTTGAATTGCTTTTCCCCGAGAAACTATTTTATATTTATTGCTGTTGATATAAAATGCTTGAATACTTGGGAGGCAGTGTGCTAGGAAGCAAAGACCATGGAAGGAGCTGAATGTTTGAGTTTGGTCTTTGTTTTATGGCCAGTTAGTGAAACGACCTCAGGTACTCATCCTGTATACCTCAATTTCTCTCTCTCTCTCTCTCTCTCTCTCTCTCTCTCTCTCTCCTCTCTCTCTCCCTCTCTCTCTCTCTGTGTGTGTGTGTGTGTGTGTGTGTGCACATACTACATATCAATTGTCTAGGTAGCCAGCTGTTTAAACAGTGAGTCAGGAAGTACCACCAACTTCAATTCTCCGAGAGAACTTCCTTTGTGTCAGAATGCACCTTATACAAACATGCTTGGTGACAGAAAGGAGTCCCATTGTGCAAAGCAGAACTAGGCTACATCAAAATGAAACAGAAAATGTCCTAGAGGAAAAAGTTGCTGATGAGATGACCCAGGAAAGGAGACAGGCTCAGAAGGGGGCTTTACAAGAGGGCACGGAACAGGGAAGTGCCAAGCCCAGAGTTATGGCCAGAGCTCAAGACATGCAGAATTGACCTGTGAGGGGCTGTGAGAGAAGAAAGGCCTACAGAGTTTTAGAGCAGAGGCAACTGAGTGAATGGGCTGGACTTCCATTCTTGTTCTGAGTCTATCCCTAGGGCACACCAACAGTTTCCCTGATGTAGGTCTAGCTTTCTGCTGGACATTTTTTTTTTTGATGTTCTTATGCTCATCTCCTTGTCCTTCTGTTTACAAAATACATTTTAAAGTACATTTTTCTTGGGGTGGAGTGAAGGATCGTCCTGGGGCTTCTACTCACCGCCCCCCCCGCCCCAATCAGACTCCCCTGCCTCTGCGTTGCGCTTTTATTTCCAAGTCAGTGTCTGAAGCTCTTGGGAGAACTGTTCTTTAGCATTTAGAAGACAATTCAAAGAGTTCTTCAGCCCAAAGGTCTTAAAAATTTAGTCTCCAAACTCTGCCGATGGCCCTTGATGAAGGGTCTGAAGGTGGTGCAACACTGTAAAGCGACCTGCTGGGTCAGGGAGAAGCCGCCTTCTAGTAGACCTAGCCTAAGGCCAGCCACTTACCTGGCTTCCCCCTCCTTCTGGGGCTCTACCCACTTCTGTGTCAGCCTCCTTTAGAACTGCCTTCTTAAGAATCATTTGTTCATAAATCCGTATCTCTGGAAATCCACCTGAAACCACTGTGTATCTCCTAGACTAGAGGCTTTGAACTGTTTCACGTTATAGGAACCTTTCAGAATCTGAAGACGTTTCTAGGCAGTTTTCCTGATGTGGAGGAAAAAAAAAGTATGTCTGCATGCAATCGGTTTGCATTTGCTCTGTAATTTTGGACATGTAGACATCTCATCTTCTTTTTTTCTAAAGCAACTCTGACTTAGACTTCTACTCACCAGCTGGTTGGGAAATCCCAAGTAAACGTTTAGTGTTCTTTCCTTGCCCCTCACTTGAGGTGATTACAGGAAACCAGGTCTAGAAACACTGGAGAGGCGTTCAGCATGGTTCTCCCTAGGGCTTCGGTCTTCATGTGGTACTGCAGAGGATGATGCAGCCTTGCCCTGGGCTGACTTCTCTCATGGCTTCCTAGTGCTCAGAGCTCTAGGTGCCTCTGCTGGAAGCTCAGGCAGCCACACAAACATGAAGCCACAACACCTCCATCTACCAGACCTGGGGACATTGACTGTACCTTTAGTCCCTAGCTCCTATTCTATGTTTTAAGGACAACTCCCCCGAGTATCTTCACAAGCTATTCCGTCCCTACTTACTAGCTGTGTTCTGTGGGCTTTCTTTTCCTAGTCCCATTCTCATCCCTTCCATTGACTAAAACCCAAAAACCAAAAACCAAAGAATCGAACAAAAAATGTGGTGGAGGCTGTGTCTTAGGCAGAAGTGGGTCTGCTAAACACTGAAAGGGGAAGCTTGTCATTCCTTCAGAAGGAAGAGATTGCCTTTTTCCTCACCTATGGACGCAATCTAGTTAAGCCAGGCAATCTAGTAAAGCAGCCTCATGCATAACACACTTAGGTATTTCACAGTTCTTGGGAACTCTAGGTGTATACACATGACATAAAGGAGAGAGGAGAGACTCTACAGTGAGTGCCTTCTCATTCTAGACCCAGAAATCTGGGACCTCCACATATGCCTCATCCAAGGCCAAAGCTGCTTCGGTAGAGGAAAAAGTAAAGAGTGAACTTTGATAAATATGGCCTTTGGCTTTACAATAGTGACAGGTTACAAGGAAGGACATGATGTTGGTGTCGCCTTCTTGCACTGTTGGCATCTCATTGCTCTTAGGAAAATGTTGTTGATTCTGTCCAAACCAATATCATTCAGTGGCTTGGTTTGTGAATTGGTGACAAGCCTTGGGCAAAATGTTTTGGTTAGGAGATGCCAATAGTGAACGTTCCCCTTTTCCTAGAAGCCATCAAATATTTTGCCTTTAACAATTTTTCCAAATTTTATCCATTACAATCTGGTTATGTCTTGCTTTAAAACATTACCTTCTCATGGATATAAAATATGGACTATTCATTTTCTCCATCTATAAAAGAACATACTATTTGGCACTTACACTATTAAAACTTAAAAGTTAACTTTATCTAATTCAACTCTTGGAAGTTCATGTTAATGAACTCTATAAATGTCTTCCTTTGAAATAAAGGAATATCTTTACATTTATAATTGGTCCATAATCCACCATTTAAAAATGCAATGTTGTTTATTAATGACTCTAAGTTCCATCTCATGGTTTCATAATCGTGTTTTATTACCAGATTCCCTTCTTCTGAATAAGAATCTCAACAGTTTGCATCATCCAGCCACAAAGGAGCTCGCTTTCTGATCCTATGTTTCTACTGGGGATGGGAATCCAGAAATTCATTTGAGGCTAGCTTAGTTTGAGGATCCAGATGTTCCAGAAGGACCAGTGTGCTGCCACCACAGCACAAGGTCTCTCTCTTTTCCTGGCAGACCTGGAGTGAAGGAGGGGATGCCTCCCACCTCCTGCCACCACCACCGCCACCTGTATCCTCAGAGTACCTTGGGCTGCCCTTGACTCCTTTCTAGGACAAAGCCCAAAAGCATCTTTTGGGGGCTGGGAGATACCATAAGCACAGGCGGCCATATCAAAGTCTTCTGTAGGCTTAACATGGTGGAGACATTGAATTTTCACTCATGGCTTCATCTGTTGAGGCAGCTATTACACACCACCAAAGCCTGGGGAGTTTATAAACAACAGAGGTTTAGTTGTTGCAGGTATGGAGGCTGAGAAATAGAAAATCAAGTGTCAGCAGGTTCAGTGTATGGTGAGGACCTGCTTGCCAGTAGACAGTACCTCCTTACTACGTCCTTGCATGGCAGAATGAACAACAAAAGCAAAAGCTCCAGAGGCCTCTTTTATGAGGAGTCTAAGCTTACCTACGAGGGGGCCAGCTTCTAAAACCTTCATCTCTTACCATTAACACACAGAGCTAGGTTTTATGAATTGTGGAGGTCCACAAACATTTAGACTGCAGTAGCCCTTGTGAAGTTCTGAGCCTGAATTTCTCATAAGCAGACACTCCCATGCATCAATCGCCATATTGCATCTATGATGTCCACTTAGAGAGACACACCGATGGACAGCTTTTAATATCACGCAAATGAAATGTTCCTTAAGGAAAAGTCTTGGCCCAAGTTTCATTCCATTTACTCAGTGGGATTGCTCTTGAAATATTTGTTTATACCTTTTTTTTTTCAAACTGGATTAAGTGGTTAAAATAAACTAAAACTAAATTGTTAGAAAGCACATAGAAGATGAAACCCATGTGACAGGGTGTGCAGCATACTCCAGAGAGAAAAACCAATTACTCTAATTAAGTGTTACTCTTGTCTCCAAGGTTACAGAGTGCATCGGTGTTTTGATGAACTGTGTCGATTCTTCATGAGAGAAAACGTTTGTCTAGTAAGAGAGTTCAGAAGGGCTCTAAGGCATTGGAAAGAAAGACCTGGCTAAAATTGAACCTGTCAAGACAAATTTCAAAGTGTTCAAATAAAATTAAAGGCAAAAATGGAAGCCCGTGTGTTCTGATCAGTCAGAATATTCTAAGTCTTACTGTATAGTAAACTTTCAGATCATAGTATTTAAGCTCAGAGAGCTTTTATTTCTTGGTCACGTCCTAGTGTGAGGCTGACAGAGTGATTTTCTTGAGCCATTTTCACTGAAGTAGGATCTCAGGTGCCTGGTTTCTCTCCTCTTGTAACAGTTGCTCAGACCTTGTACTGTTGGGATAAAAGGAGAAAGAGTAGGAGAGGGAGGACTCTGGTGCTACACCTTCTATCTAGGGCTCGGTAGAAATCCATAGTGTTTCTCCACACACTGGCCACAAGTTTTTACCTGCTCTGAAAAACGGCAAAGACAGCCGGAACACTAGGCCAAGGCTCACGGGATCCCAGAGGGAGACGGTGGGGTGTGTGAGGACCTGAGGACTTTTGCTCTATCTAGTTTTCAATTATGGTCGCTTCTCTTCTCAGCTTAAATGCTGTTTTGGAACACTTTAATTCCTCAGCGTTCCTGGAAGAAGGAAACATGTCTACCAGTTATAGAAGGTTAAAGAAAAATTAACCATATTAACATAATTTATCATGAAAATATATGTACTGTACTGGTCAATGTTAAACATCAGGTCAATTTTAAGTGAGTTCTCATAAATGATGAAAATTTTATGTATTCAGATGAAGTATAAACATTAATAATGGCCAAATGAGGGACTCTGGCTTCCCGTCCTCATTATTATGCAGCACAGTTCTGGTTTTAATTGATTCTCTGTTGAGTTTCCAAATACGATTTTTCATATGAAAATTTCCATTCCTGGAAAAGCATGTTAGGTGTGTTCTTGACTCAGACAAAAGTGTCCTTAAGAGTCCAGCGCTTTGCTCTTACTCCCTTACCCTCTTCCTCCTCTCTCCCCATTCCCCTCCCCCATCTCCATCCATGGTTCATGGACAGCCTTCTACTCCTCTACCCCTCCCTCCCTCCCTCCCTCCCTCCCTCCCTCCCACCCTCCCTCTCCTCCTCTCTTTGTCTCTATTCCCCAACTTCCAATGCCGTAAATAAACTCCATTCTACACACACACACACACACACACACACACACACACACACACACACACACATCTCCAGAGCTCTTCCCCTACAACCAAGGGAAAGAAGCAATCTTTTTATAAAATCCGAAGGATCACCTTGGACCTCAGGGAGGCAGCTTGCTAGAAAGGGGAGGGTGTTAATGGCATCAATTTGGGTACCAGCTGACCTGAATGAGTGCGTTCTGTGGAATTTGGGAAGATTAATGTGCCTATGACCATCCGTTGCCTGTAGTTCCATACCCATGCATTTGGCTATGAAGATTTCTTCATTCAGACGCATGTTGGAAAGGCTCAAATTCTGGTCACAGCCCAGACTTGCTTCGGGTCCAGCCCTGTGTTTGGTTTTGTGCTATTAGTCTCAACTTTTCTCTCTCCCATCTGATTCCAGTGCCTCATTCCTTCTTGACTGTTCTTCCCAAGGAAAAAGGAGAGACGAAGAAAAGTAAAACTCACACTTCTCTAAAGACGGGAAATGTTCTGGTTTGAATTTCTTGTCCGATGTTGGGTAGGTTCCCTGGCAATTGGTGATGTTTGGACTCTGTTCAGATTTGGGTGTAAATTTCACAGGTCTTTATTGCCTCCCTCCGGACCCAGTTAGAGAACTTTAGATGTGAAGTGTAATCGCCCTGCTTCTCATTAGTCGCCCCGCTCCTCGCGCCAGCCCCCGCAGGTCCCCCGCCATGTGCTCCTTCCCTAACTGCACTGGAGCTGAATCGCCAGTGGTAGCCTCTTACGTTTACTCTTGGTTTGTTTTGAGGAGTGTGGAACGTGTTGTGGAGGTCACGCTGGCCTCGAACTCGCAAGTCATGATGTGAGATTTCTAAATAATCTATAAAATATTATGAAAATAAAAAAAAATCCACAAGTCCCCTCCCACTCTGTTTCCATGCTCAGGTAGACATTGACCTTTCTATTACTACTTTAATAAACCTAATAGTTAAAAGCCTTTTAGATATACAAAGATTACAAAGACAATGCAGGGTGCAGAGGAATTCTGCATGCCACACCCTAGATCCCCACGATTTATGTCTTATTTTGTGTTTTTCACTCTGAACACTGCTGTGTTGTTAATCTCTAAAAGTCAGATTCTGTCTGGCCTCCCAGGCTCTTTAGGATCTGGGATAGCTCATCTGGATTCTGTCACACTTAGCTGTCATACCTCCGTTCCTGGGACTCCTGTTCCAATGATTCTGAGCCCCACCCCCTGTCTCTCTGTCTGTCTCTGTCTCTGTCTCTCTCTCTGTCTGTCTCTTTCTTTCTGTGAGTGTTTGTGTGTGAGTGTGAGTGTGAGTGTGTGTGTGTGTGTGTGTGTGTGTGTGTGTGTGTGTGTGTGTGTATACTAGGCTTGAAACTAATATTCTGGCCACAGCCTCAAATCTGAAAGCCAAAGAAGACTATAGTTAACTACCCTTGGTCTTACAGCAATCATTTAAAGGAGCATGGTAAGGGTCGCACCAAAATTTAGAAGTTATTTCTGATTCCTATGCTTGTTCATTGCAATTAAAAAACGGAGGGGAACAGATCATCTGTGTGGAGACTGAGCAGTAAATACAAAGTATCCTGGAGACGCTGAGAATTCAGGCTAAATTCCACTCTGGCCTACCAGGACCTGCGTTATTTTCAAAGTGAGCTCTAATATGATTCCGCTAGCGAGGTTTGTTTCCTTCGGGAATGCTGTTTGTCCTTAGTGACTCATAGAAGCCATTTTTACTATTTTTTTTTTTTAAACATCAGATGTGGTAAGCTGCGTGAGCCTAGGAAAGGTTGGGTTGGTCCGTTTGGGCTTCATTGGTTGTTTCCCATGGGAAAATGAGAGGAACAGATTATAAAGATGAAGAGTAAATTAAAGATGAGAGGCATTCTTGCCAGCTGTGGGGCCGTATACGGATAGATGGAGAATTCTCAGTCAGCTTTGGGGCCATATACAGATGGGAAGAATCAGGCAAGGCCAGCATCATTCAATTGTCCAGATATTTGGTCCAGAGAACTCAACACAGGTTTCTTATCTTTTTATTGGTTGAGGAGTAGGTAAGGTGGAAATGGATGAGAAACCTTCACGTCTTTTTGAGTGCTGATCGAATAAACAACCAAATGACACCCTGGGGGTCCTTAGGTGCGCCCTTTAGACTTTGAAAATAGGAAAAGAGAAAGGAGAGAGGAAGAAGAAGGAAAGGTGGAGGAATGGATGATGTTAGAGATGTGGGAGAGGAAGGGAGAGATTGAGGAAGAGAGTGAAGAGATTCAAGGACAGCTTCAGTATTTCTAACTCTGAAACGAAATCTCTATGAGATAGAAAAATCGCATTTCATGGTGTGTTTCATTGTTTACATCTCAAAGGGAACAGGTTTTATAAACTTAGTGGTAGTCAGTAAGTAGGTCTACGTCTATGATGATTTAATTTAAAGAAGAATTTCCTGACCTTAGAATTCAGTGCTGCAAAGACGTTTCAAAGACGTATCCTTTCTGCCTGTCTGCAGATGGCCCGCTTGGTGACAGCCCACTATTCACCTTTTAGTCACTAGCTTTTGTGGTTATCCGGGCCATTTACATGTTTAACAATTAAAATGGAGCGAAACATTCCATAAATTGCACAGATTACTTGGAAGACATGAAGTTATATTAAATGCTTGATGAAACACTGAGAATTGCACGGCCTGTCCTCTTCCTCCACAGTCATTTCCCCGGGCACTTTCCTTAGCCTTGACTATTGCTGACATAGGAAGGTGGAAAGTGAAACCAAGCTCGCCAGTCCATGCCATGGCAAAGCCCACCCACAATTCTTAGATTATCCGGCAAGGCATAGGATGCATTTTATTGGTTACTTCTTTCTCATTATTATTAGTAGATATCTGTTTTGAGATTTGAATGCACCGCTATTTCCTACAGAGGAAAATAAACGTGTGTGTGTGTGTGTGTGTGTGTGTGTGTGTGTGTGTGTGTGTGTGTGTGTATACTCCTCTAATCTCCAATTGGAGTGGACTTTTCCCTAATAACCCGGCACTTTTTAGGCTTTTTACATTTGCTTTTTGATTCATTAAAGATAACATTCGCTGTTTCCAGTCAGCTCAAGCTTGGTGTTCCCGTTGGGAAAGTAAATGGCAAAAGACCACGTGACTGGCAAAGGCAAACACTGCTAAAAGGTCACAGCTGTTGCTTGAGGGGGAAAGCCTGAGCTAGTGGAAAGAGGAGGCAGAATGTGGAAAAGGTGTTAAAGTGGAGTAAAAGAGAACCTAAAAGTCCCCTTCTCATGGTCACAGCCACCACTGAGGTCTTCTGGGAGGCAGGTACTAAGGTGAATAAGAACTGTATGTGTTTCCTAGACAATGTCACTTCTGAAAGAGAAAAGGTCAGGTCATGCTACAAACCTGCTTTCTGTAGAAGAAAAGTGGGTAGAGGAATCAGGCGTGGAGAGCTGCAGTCTGCAGGGCTACACAGGAAACTTGGCTGAGCTGTGGGCAGCACGGGGACATTTGTTCTTCTTGAGAGAACTCCCTCCTTCGAGCAGGAACACTAGGTCCCAATGGCTTCATATTCGTGACCACCTACTCCATACTCAGCTGTTGGCTAGGAGCAACTTAGAAATGTGGGCCTTGGTGTGTTTGCTGCAGGGAGCTCAAAGCTGTGTCAGCCACAGACTGACTACTGTACTCACTAGAGTCTCTTTATTGCATATACTTACGATAACTTTAAGGTTTTATTGCTGTGAAGACACACCATGACCAAGGCAATTCTTACAAAGGACTTACAGTTTCAGAGGTTAAGTCTATTATCATCATGGTGGAAAACCTGGCAGCATCCAGGCAGACCTTGTGCTGGACAGGGAGCTAAGAATTCTACATCTTGATCCACAGTAGACAGGAGGGGATGCCCGTCAGCAGGCAGCCAGGAGGAGGCTCTCTTTCTGGGTAGAGCTTGAGCATTAGGAGGCCTTAAAGCCCACCTACACAGTGATGCACTTCCTCCAACAAGGCCACACCTCCTAATAGTGTCACTTCCCAAGGGCCAAGCATATTCAAACCAACCCAATAGCCAAGTGACATTTTGATATATACATGGGTATGTTCACACACACACACACACACACACAGACACACACACACAGACACACACACACACACACACACACACACACACACACACGTCCCTCACAGTTCAGGTCACTGAATTCCTAGGTGGTTTCCAGTTAGTCACTTTTTTAGTTGACTTTGGTTTTATGGAGGGCAAGAGGAGAGTAAAAACTCTTGGGATAAACTAATGAAAGTCAAAGGCATTCTCTTTCCCTAAAATACACATAAGCAGTCTATAGTTACATGAATATATCTCATGTATGAACTATCTATATTACATATGTGTTATACTGTATACATGACTACATTTGTTTTGTATGGACATCGCATAGTCACTCTGTATTATACCCTGTGACAGTGGGTCTCAACCTGTGGGTCTCAACCCTTTTGGGGGTCACATATCAGATGTTCTGTATATTAAATATTTACATAATTATTCATAACAGTAACAAAAGTAGTTATGAAATAGTAACAAAATAATTTTATGGTTGGGGGTTATCATAACATACATAGCTACATTAAAGGGTTACAGCATTAGGAAGGTTGAGAACTCCTGCTTTCTGTTACATATATAGTATAGTATGATGATTCTTTTGAAGCATGCCCACATATATGCATATACACACATCTGCCAGAATATACATTTCTTTAAATCAGACAGAACTATAGAAACATAGAAGATATTAAATATAGTTTGAGACAAAAAAAGGATTTTAACCGACCTGAAAAGAATACTTTTCTTTAATAAATTGATATTCTATTCCTTTAAAAGTTGAAGTAAAGAAAACACAGACAACTGGAACTACCTAAAAGATATGGAGATTTAATTGAATCAGCCAAAAAAAATGTTTCTGTAATTAAACTCACATATTTAAGTCTGTGTTTCTAGGCAACCAAGGCAAAAAAGCAAAACATCAGAAAAAGCAACCAATTATTGAGAACTTCTTGTTGAGAACCACGAAGTACACAAAAGAGGTATGAAATGTGATCCTTCTCCACAGGAAAGAAGAGTTTTTATTTAATGGAAATTCAGAAGCCGCGGCACGGGCAGGGATGTCCGGTAACCCCCACATGCCATGTAGTGTGTCAGGTAGAGTGTCCTGTGTCATGTAGGGATCACTGCTTAGGGGAAACACAACTACGACCCACAAGAGGATGACAAAGCAGCTTTGGGGAGGGATCCAGTCTGTGAGGTGTGGGGACCCATAATGAATCACTCTTTCAATAGCTTAATGGAAGGCTTGCAGGAACAGGCCCAAGTTTTTGTCATCTCAAGGAGTGTTTCTTGAGTCCACAGATGTCACCGCCACCCAATGCACTTTCCTTAGAAGAGTCACTTCCAGAATAATTGCTGGACGATATGCCTCCCTCAGACCCCTAAAAACACTCTGCTTCATTTCATCTTTTACCTTCTTCAAAGGAATGCTTGGGGATGGTGTCTCGATGGAGGTATTGTCAGCTCATCACATGGGATGGCTGCTGTCCAGACCGCGTCTCACCACATACTCTGAAGGATGCCCAGGTTCCCCCTCTACCTGACCTTGCCACCACCTCCACCTCATTTGAAAGGCATTTACATATAGGGGCAAATCACAGGCAGCCCCACATACTGTACGATCAGCTTGAGGGGCAGCGGTGCACACCTTTAGTCTCTGCCCTTGGAAGGCAGAAGCTGGTGTCTCTCAGAGTTCAAGGCCAGCCTGGTCTACAAAGCAAGTTCCAGGACAGCCAGGGCTACACGGAGAAACCCTGTCTTGAGAAACCATCCAAATCAAAACCAGATCACCTTGAGATTCAAAATGTCTCCTCATGCAGGAACATCTTTCTGGAAAATTGCCTTACAGGGGAGTTGATTTTTCAGGTAAAAGTTCCTCCCTGTAGAGATGATGGTCAATTGGTTCAGAAAGACTTCAAAAATACCATTTTTAAAAGAATGATGCATATGAATGTTTGCTAACAGGCACTACATAGTGTTTATTATATACCAGGCCCTGGTCAAATATCACTTACCCCACTTTAAAAAAAAATATTCTCTGCAGGACCATAAATATTGTCTCCATTGACAGAAGGGAAGGCTGAAGCATGAGAAAGTTAACTAGCCTGGGTCTCTCTGTAAGAAGGAGTGAGGATTGAACCCAAGCAGTCTGGTCTTAGAGTCCAGGTCTTATGGGCTCTATTAGCAAGCTCCAAGGTCAGACTACTTCACAACTGACAGGAAACTTAGGAAAGCACAGAGGGCTTGGTCCACTCCTGGATACTGTGGTTCTGTAGATGTGAATGGGGAACTGTGATTTTGCAGGGATGATGTTGATGCTGATCCTTGCAGGGTGTGGAGCCATGGCTACGCACCCTGTGCCCTTCCTTAGCCTAGGCTGCTTCCGTTTCCTCAGCGATGCTTTAGCCTCTGTAGTCCTTCAGGTTTCTCCAGATGGTGTAAATACACGCCGAGGACAACAATCCCTGCTCCGTTTCGAACCACTGTCCGTGGGCTGTACAGAGGAATCCTTTAGACCATTCTTAAAAACCGATTATGCCTGAGGTCCCAGACACAAAGACCCTGATTTAATTGGGACAGACTTGAATCAGGGAAATTCCCTTTCTGCCCCCCCAGAATCTATCATATCCAGCAGGAGTGTGAAGATTGGTCCTTTTCACTTAGAGCTTATGCATTTCGCCTGTTAATAGTGAGACCTCAGTCCCCAGGGGTTCCGTGCTTCAATGTACAGTGCGATGGGAAAAGTCACCCAGGACAGAGATTAGCTGAGTTACAAGATCAATCGTCTTTTCGTAAATGTGTCTACACGAGGCACAGAGTTTCCTTCTCCTTTCTGGAGCCGTTCTCCAGCCTCCTCTCTGGAGAGCCAAGCGTATTCGTTGACTCAGACGAGAACTTGACTTTGGCAGCTCATCGAAATACTCCCATTATGTTTCCCCAAATTTGGAATGGTTTGTATTACAGGAAGATCCTCTGTTACACTCAGGAATGCCTGGCAGCTTTTCTCGAAAGTACACTATAAAATGGTATCTGATTTGTACTGCCTCATAAACGAAGTTCTGGGCCTTTACAGCAATAGTGTACACAGCTCCTGACATCGGCCGCAGCGTATTTTAAGGCATCAGCGTATTTTAAGGCATAAACGTATTCTAAGGCAATGGTGTATTTTACGGCACTGGCATATTTTAAGGCGACCGAGTATTTTAAGTCGTCGATGCATTTTAAGGCAGTAGCGGGCTCTCGCTCTATCTGATCAACATGTCCTTTCTGAGTTCCTTTCTTTACTCTGCTGCCCATTAATCTTCGGTGAGTGATAAGGCCTTCAGAAATTACTGAGTTTGTTAGACAAGACTTCTGTTATCAAAATAGACACGGGCAAAATGAAGATAATAATCCAAGTAATAGTTTGCCTGTCTAGGGGAAAGACTACTCCAATTAATTAATTAGCCTCTGTGAAAGGTTCTCAAGGCAATGAAATGGATTTCACCCTATCATATCACCCTCTCAATAATCAGCTGGCTCGCAAAGTTTTCAAATCATTGTGCATTTTTCCCCCTAGCACAAATCTGCAACTGATTACTTGGGAGAAAATTAAATACAGAAAACCCCCCATTTCCTTCTTCTTACCCAATGTCCCCTCGTGTTGCTGCGGTTTGCATGAAGTTTCAACCCTCTCTTTATTACCCTTCTACACTGGACTCCCAGTGCTTGAGCCTGGGTGGGAGTGCAGGGTTCTAAATTTAGAACACAGGACTTAGAGAGCCTAAGAGGCCCAGACCTTGGCTGTGCTGTGACAGACCTCAGATACACTGTGACTTTCAGATTCTGCTCTGAGAATTTACCCATTGCTTAGAACATTGTTTCTCAAAAACAACTAAAGTAGTGACTTAGCAGTAGAAATACAGGGGACAGTGAGATTAGAGACGCATTAAGAAAACTGAGTGGAATTTGATGGTCTCATATTTAGGCATGAAAGATTCCCAGTTAGGACAACTGGATTAATTATGACATAGTGGTACCATAAACTATGGTGTATGCAAGGTAAGGAAGAGTTTAAGTGTGTGTGTGTGTGTGTGTGTGTGTGTGTGTGTGTGTGTGTGTGCTCTGTGTGTGAAGGCACAACATAGCTACCAAGACAGACAGTATTTGAAGAGCCAACATTATAGAAGAACATTGCTGCTGGCAAATCAACCTTTACCACAGAGCACATGTTTGTGATCGGCAGGAGTGAAACTGGGAACTCTCGAAATTTCAGTGAGACAAGTATGGGAAAGAACAGAACATCAGATTTCACAGAAACAGAAACCCTCGGAAGGGCTTCAGCTGAAATAGACCCACCTGTACCTAGACCAAATGAGAACAGTTGGACTTTAGATAAAGATGGTCTCCTTCTGCCCCAAACCCTTGTAACACATGGAAATTATCCTGGGTAGCCTTTATGTGTGATATCTAGCATTTAATCACAGCTTAGAAGATAAACTGTAAGGTCAGACTAACAACAGAAAAGGGATAAGACAAAAGTAATTCAGACGTTAGAAGTCGACAGGCACAGATCTCAAAGTGACTTCAATTAGTCTGTTTAAATTAGGAACATTCTTTTCAATTTTTAAAGACTTTGCATGTCAGGAAGAGGAAGTCCAGTTTTCACTGGGGGGGGGAAGCTGTGCTTTTGTAAGCACACATATGTATACACACATATGTATACACACATACATATGAAAATGTTTCAGTAGAGCTCACTGAAACCTAAGTACATATTTAAAAAAAAGAAACCCAAGCCACTCCGCTGAAAAGCAGGCTGGAGAGATGTGTATGAGCCCAACTATGAGAAAGAAACCTTCCTGAATATTTCATCACTGTAAGAACAGTTGTTTGAAAATGAATTGAATGTATGTAGAAGGGAGGAACTAATTGAGAGCCATGGGAATGTTCCGTTTATTTACTCGATGTTGGCCAAAAGGCTCACAGGCAGTAAAGTGCTGCATTCTTGGTGACAAAGCAGGAAATGTACGTTCTACCAGTGGTTTCACAGGTCAAACACCACCAAATCGACCATTTAAAATAGCATTTTAACAACTTTTTATAATTTCAGGCATGCATATAATGCATTTTAATGATTTCTTTTAATTTTTGAAATTATAATGTAATTATATAATTTCCCCCTTCTTTTTCCTCCATCTAAACCCTCCCTTGCACCCCATCTGCTCTTTTTTCAAATTCACCCTTCTTTTTATTCTTTTAATATGTGTACATATGTGTATATATGTGTGCTTATGTACATATGCATATATGTGTACATATACATACATATTTTCAAGTACAATGTGTTGTTTGCATAACGTTACTCACAACTGTATTTTGACAATATTCACCCCAATTTTTTCCTGTAACTCTTCTTAGATCCACCTCCTCCCTCCAAGTGACGTCAGATTAAGTTGCATATTTTAGATAAGAGTGGGCCATTAGATGTATTTCCTTAATAAAGGTATTATTGAATGACGATAGTAAAGATTTATGAATAATGATTGCTCATCATCTCAGGCTTCCAGTTCACAGCTGAGTCGTCTCACAGTCAAGAGGGAATGAAGGTGTAGGGAAGGAACCCCTTCCTGCTCTGAGTGGTAAGTCATGTTTGTTTCCTGTCTTCCTCAGTCTTGTTACTGTTTCTCGCTGGCTACCTTCCACCTGTGTGTTCTGTAATTTCTACAGCATCCTTAGCACATGCGAACAAGGATGCTGGGCTTCCATCCCCACTGTTGTCTGTACCCAGCGCTGGGTTCCTCTTCTTTAGTGTCTGCTCTTTGATCCCTCACCAACCTTATCATTCCTCCCTCCCAGAGTTCAGCTGTTCTTTGCGTTCATGGTACATTCTCAGGCTGCACAGAGTCGGTGACACGGGATGACGGGAACTCTCAGGATAGTTGGCACAATGGCCAATGAATCCCATTTTACAAAATAAACTTTAAAATCCAAGTCGCTGTTTCATCAAATTACATGGGAAAATTCAACTTTGTTTCAAACAGCAAGTTTAAAGCTTTAGAATAAAGGCAAAAAAAGGAAGTAGTGTTTTTCAGAAGTTAAACAATCTATCATGTGTTCAATGCACAGTGGTATGAGTCACCAGTACCAAGGTCTTTGATCCAAAGCAGGACACTAGTGATATCATCAGAAACAGTAAACTTTGCCTTTTTGGTTTGCTTTTCTCCTTCTCCTCTCTTTTGGTATTTATTTTCTTGTTTTTTTCTCTATTACAGTATCTTAAATTCTCATATTTTTCTTCCTAATAACCCCCCCTTTTTAAGTAGTTATGACATGGAATTTATTTATAATTAGATCATGTGTTGAATTTTGCATATAAATTGTTCTATGTCCCATCTTCTTTTAAGATTGAAAACTAAAGTCAGGTGGTAGTGGCTTATGTCTTTAACTCTAGCTCTCAGAAGGCAGAGGCAGGGAGATCTCCAAGTTAGAGGCCAGCCTGGTCTAGAGAGGGAGTTCCAAGACAGCCAGGGCTACAAAGAGAAAACACATCTTTGTAAACAAGTAAACAAACAAAAAACTGAAGACTAGACAAGTCATAGCATCTCCTTTCCCAGCATGCAACAAAATAACAGGAAAAATATAAAACCAGAAATCATTTAAAACGTCAAAACAAGCCTCAAACCTACCCTCAAAACAAGGAAAGAGGGCTAGGTGAGGCGATGAACTTCAAATCTGGCAAATAAGGGTTAAATGAAAGGAAAGCAGAGGTGAAACATCTTTCAGAGATCTCACAGGTTAGATTGAACCACAGCCAAGAGTCATTGCTAGTTCCCTTTTAAAAAGAGGAAGTGAGTGAGGGGACGCTAAACCATACAATAGGAAAAAAATCTTCAAGAAATGGAGCTGGGGAAACAGAGTATCTGCATGGAGAAGAAAGTAGAGCCATTTCCATCACCGTGACAGGAACTCCAAATGGCTGATACACCTAAATGTGAAGCCAGAAACACCGAAACTTCTAGAGAAAACCTAGGCGGTATCTCATAGTATAGTAGAACTAACGTTCTTAGTAGGACTGACTCCATTTGCCTGATGATTAAGGCTAACAACTGGCAACTGAGACTTCGAAACCTAAAATGCTCTGAACAGCCAAGGAGACTCCCAGGGGGAGGGGAAGCCAGCAGAACGTCAGAATCTTTGTCAGCTACACATCTGATAGAGGATTAACTTCCAGAATATATAAAGAACTCAAACAGTAAATGACCCATTTGAAAAATGAGTCTGGGACCTGAACAAAATGTCCTAAAAGAAAAAAAAAAGGAAGGAAGGAAGGAAGGAAGGAAGAAAAGAAAAAAAATGACCATGAAATACCTCAAAAAATGTTCATCATCTCTAGAAATGAGGGAAATGCAAATCAAAACAACTTTAAGCTTTCATCTTACCCTAGTCAGAATGGCAAAAATCAGCAAAACAGCTGACAACACATGTAAGAGAGAATGAAGAATGGGAACCCTCATGCTGTCTTGATGAAATTGTGAACTGATACAACTGCTATGAAAACCAATATGGAGACTCCTCAAAAAGCCAGAAACAAAACTGCCATCTGACCCAGTTATGCTGCTCCTGGGCACATGCCCAAAGGATATTAACTCAGCAGATATTAACTCAGCCATCGTTATTGCTGCTCTACTCACAATAACTAGAAAATGGGGACAACCCACATGTCCTTTAGCAGACGAGTAGATAATGGAAATACGTCACACATACGCTCTAGAATACTGCTGGAATTTCAGCTGTAAAGAAAAATGAAATCACGAATTCTGCAGGAAAATGGATGGAATGAGAAAAGATTATATTGAGCGAAGCACCCCAGACCCAGAAAGACAAATTTTGGATGTTTTCCCACATCAACTTCAGATCAGTTGTGAACCTATAACCTGGAGTAACTGCAGAAACCAGAAAACCAAGAGAGATCATTGATTAAGACAATATAGAAGTGACTGAGAGGAAGATGAGAAAACCAGGGGAGCTCTAATTAGGGAGGGGGACAGACGTAAATACAGAATAAAGAGGAAAATAGAGAGTAAAAATTAAGATGTCTGAAAAAGTCGTAGCAATCATAGTATTAACTATCTACCTAAAATAACTATAATATATGTAAGTTTGTGCATAAATGTGCACATATAGTTTAAATAAAAATTTCCCATCTGGGGTGACAATGTTCCCTCCAAGAGACAAATACCATCTTAAAAACACACAAAACAAACAAAACAAAAAAGCCCAACATTAGGCATTTAGGCATAAGAAACCCTTTTTGACTTGTTGGCTAGGGTTGTCAAAGGAGCTCCCTAAACATTATAAGGTGTTGTTATTATCTTTGGCTGCCCCACCCCCCAAGAGGTGGAAGTTAATCCCCTGTTACTGAAGACACCAGGAACTTCAGACATAGGGTGCAGAGGCCTCTGAGATGGATTTGACCTGAAAGCCTCCTTCCTAAGGACTAACTTTCATGGTCCAGAAGACACCATACCACCTTCCAAAGTGGGGAAGCAATCAATAGTCGTGCTCAGCTATGATGCCCATGAACCACAGTGATGACAAGCATGGCATGATGACCCCGAGGGTATGTTAGTGGTACACACATCTTGCCAGTAACCAACAGCTCTCTAATTGAACTTAACACCTGCTCAACAAGAAGGAGACCATGCCTGGCATGGGAACCTAGTCAACTACCCAGGGCTAGGGAAGTCATGGATCTTGGAGGAGAGGCTACAATTGGCACGTTACGAATCCAGGATAATCCGTCACTACATTCTAATTTGTTTTATACCACCAGATAAGTGTAGTCCTCATTCCTCATCAAGGAAACTTCACAGCCAATCAGAACACAGAATTATGGAGCCCAGTCCCAGCTGATACATCTACAACCCACCTCCTGCCCCTCAGGCTCAGGGATCATAACAAAAAAGACGGCAGAAAGATGGTAAGAGGCAGAGTATCAGGTAGTTTGCTTTGAGGATGTATCTCCTAAAAATGTCAGAAGTTACACCCGTGAAGGCTTACTGGTATGCTTGCCCAAACAAGACCTGAACAAAGGAAAGACCAATAGACAGGACAACACAGACAGGGCGATGTGGGTTGACTGATGCTGCTTGTATTCTAACACTAGTAGTGTTTCCTCAAGACCTGGTTGCCCCAGAGAAAGAATCTGCACGTAGATGCTAAATGATTCTGCCCCCAAGTTATTTCTGATTGGTAAATAAAGATGCCAACAGTCAATAGCTGGGCAGAAGAGACGTAGCTGGGGTTCAGGTTTTCCGGGTTCGGGGTCAGAGGAGAACCAGGAAGAATGAAGAAGGTAGAGGAGGAAGGAGGAGTGCTTCCATGGATTAGGTGAGCCATTAAAAACATGGCCCTCAGTGATGTTAGAGTTAAGGGCAGCTCAGATGAAACATAGTAATAACTCAGGGTTAGTGATAGGAAAGTAGATTCTAATGGCAAAGAGGGTAGGTATCTGGTCAGCTCTTGTGCTGTTTAGGGCTTATTGTAAATATAAAGATTGTGTGTGTGTCTTTTATCCCAGAACTAAATGATCAAAGCTGGGGTAGGAACCCCAGGTAAGAATTAAAAATTTCTACAGCACCTCAATCCTAGACAAAGAACTGTAGGCAACTGAGGGATATCCTGAGAGCAGGAGAAATCGTCTTTCCCAGGGAAGAACACACCAGTTGTTCATCTACTACCAAATGGTCAGCCCTCAAAACATGAACCGAGAAGATCCCCTGAGCTTTGAAAGGAGAGATTTAAGGGACATCCTGTTTAGGGCTGAGTGTTCCAAGGTCTCCCACTCTCTGCATATTGTCTAACTGGGAACCTCTGCACTTGTTCCTAGGAAACTT
Source organism: Rattus rattus (assembly GCF_011064425.1). NCBI lineage: Eukaryota > Metazoa > Chordata > Mammalia > Rodentia > Muridae > Rattus > Rattus rattus. The sequence goes on along the minus strand of NC_046160.1, from coordinate 13,936,121 downwards.
CTTTGTTGATGGCTGAGCAAGGCCCTGATCTATGGGTACAGCGGAATGTCACTGGGAGCCATTTTATTGATACTTTCTAACAGGGGTTCTTGATTTTACCATAGGTCTCTGGGCTATCTACTTGCAGGTTCTTAGTCACAGAGACAGTATCAGGAATGGGTTCCATCTTGGGGAGTGGGCCTTCAGTCAGGACGCCACTGTAGATGAAAGAGTTTGTGGCTGGGTTGGTGTTTATATTTCTCCTATATTTGGTAACTTGCAATGTACCTTCCTGTACCAAAGACACTAGCATAGAGGCATGAAGGCTCTAGGTAGACACCGGCTCCTCAACGTCTCGTCAACAGTGTGGTTGGTTTGGCAGTTCCCATGGGATCCCTTTGGTCAGCTCAATTTAGACGTAATCCAATCTCGGTACAGAAGCTTTCTTTAGGGACAAAACATGTGCAGCTGGGACTCTATCTCCCCCGTTATTCGACAATTTCATTTAGCTCCTATATGTATACAGTTAAGGATTCTTCTACTGTATTAGGTTTTCATTTTCATATTAGATCCCTCAAGCTGCGTTGATTTTAGCTCTCTCTCTCCCTGCATTCCCTTTGCCCTCTCCCTTCCCACTTGGTTCTCCTGTTCCAGCCCCACCCCCATCCACTCATAACTGTTTTATTCCTCTCTTCTTTCCTAGAGAGGTTTATCTGACCCCCCCTCCCAACACATAGTTGGAGGGGTTTTTTAAAACTTAAATGTTTCTCTTTGTTGTATGTATTTTGCGCAGAAAAAAAAATCCTGATGTATAGTTTAGGGAGTTCAGGAAGAGAAAGAGGCAATATCTGTAATTACTAGTTCATAATCAGCAAGGACAAGCTAGCCTCCTTTCACTAGTAGGGAGAGGGAACAAAAGGTATTGGAAAGAGATGTCTGAAAGAATATCACTGTATTATAAACCAAATTCTAACTGTGTACATAAAGCCAATAAATTCTTCCAGTGAATAGGTATACTACATAAAAAGCTTCTTCCAGATTCTTTGTCCCAATATGTTAATGGGTTTCTGCATCATAAATCCAGCCTCTCCCTTAAAAGGAAAATGTTTACAGATGCCAAACGATTGAACCTGTTCTGTATAAAGAGAAGTACAAATTACAGAGGAAATTTCAATGCACACGGTTTTAGCTGTTGAGCTTCTCCTTAAAATAAAATTGTCAAAAGCGTTGGGAATGGGGTGGGGTACAGTTTCAAACAGAGAGAAATGATAGCAAACTCCAACATGGGCTAGAATAATCCCCCAAATCTGGTCAAAACCTTCAAGTCTAAGAGGTGGGGGTGGGGTGGGGTTTGAAGCACTACATGAGCATACTAGCACAGGAGGGAGAATTTCTAGTTGGTGACTATACAATTTTTTTTTCAAGTATTTGAATAGAATACTTCTAAATAGCTGATAGGGAAGATTGAGAATGTTCCCAACCCAAAGAAATGATATGCGTCTGGGCTGGCAGGCACAGCCCTTACCTGATCTGATCTGGTCTGAATATGCTAATTACAAATAAAAGTTTGTAAATTGTGTGTGTGTGTGTGTGTGTGTGTGTGTGTGTGTGTGTGTGTGTGTGTGTGTGTGTGTGTGTGTAGCATGTATTGGGTCAACCCAAGCCCCCAGTCCCACATGTGTCCTCTGTTATTCCCCCAATCTCTGCCCTTAGCATGTGATTTCAGAATGTTACATTAGTTAGAGTTTCATATTTTGTTGGAGTGGCTTTAGAAGGTGCAGAAGGAAGGAGCTGGTGGGCTGCCGTGTAGAGCGAGCTCTAACTATCAGAGGAGCTATTTTCTCACAATGAGCTGCCCCGTGCCAAATGGAGAAGTCCAAATATTTCACAACTCGGAGCCTGTTCCTTGTGAATCTCTGGCTCTTGAACACTTGTTTGCCAGTTTTCAGAGAAGCTCAGGAATGCAGCTCAGAGTCCAGGCATCCACTGGGTTCTTTTCAGAGAGGTGGAGTAGTTGGGGTGTTTTACATTTCCTCCCTCACCATCGCAGACAGCCATCCCACCCAGGCAGGGACACAGAACAAGAGACTCAGATGTCAACAGTTACAGGGATTCTGCAGGAAGCAATTGAGCTACCACAAAAATGTCCTCGAGTCTCTCCCGGACAAGCCCTGCCTGCCCCTGAGGAATTCTTTCATTGGTCTGGACTCCCTGCTTCCTTGTTTTCTCATTAGAGACCACTGCACTTTCCAGTTTCTGTCTCCCCTTTTTTCCCCTCCTCTCCCCGCTATTCCTGCTGCGTGATACAAAGATTCAGAAGTGAGAAAGGACAGTGCGTGCATGCAGGAAACTTGAGTAATTCAGTAAATTTCCATCACAGAACCTTGGCACGATGGTAGGGTTGGTTTATAGAAGTGGAAACTGGCTTGCTTTATAATCTTTTTTTTTTCACTGATTTTTTTTAAGGTAAAATTGAAAGGAATCATTATGCTAAGAAAGATCACACACATATGAACAAGCTTCTAACTCAGATATGAACGGGAGAGAGAGACAGAGATAAGCAGAGATAGAAACATTTCTTTTTAAATGATGACCCACATAGTGAGACAGGTACTTTGGAGGGGAACCCAATAATTCTGATCCTAAATTTGTCACATTCTACACACCCAAATGAGGAATATATTTAGAAGTGCATCTACAGTATGCTGTGCCTATGTGCACATATGTGTGTGAATACCTATGTTTATATCTACATATAGATATTCTCATGTGGTTGTTTTAGGATAAACAAACAAAAATAAAACAAACAAAAAAGAGAGAGAAAGAAAGAAAGAAAGAAAAGCTCACTCTAGATCTGTGAAAAAAAAATCCAATGTCCCCAAAGCCCAAATGTGTAACTGTGCAGTGAAAAGTGAAGCTACGGGTTGTGGCTGGGGTCTGTAAGCCTCCTGTTAATGGCCAGGAGAGAGCAGAAAGATCACTTCTGTGACAGGTGTTTGACCCTGCCACTGGAATGCACAAACAGCCTTAGCCATGTGACTAAGACTCTGACTATGACTGTATCTCAACAAAACTGCAGCCAATCAAATTTCGATTTCAAGTAACCATCACATGTCTTGGCCTACCCTTAATTTTATCTAATCCTGTTAGAAATTTCTAACACTTAGTAGATGGTTTAGATGAGTGATACAAAAGTAGGAGATGGTCTGTGTGTCAGGTTGTCAGCCTTGGTTTAGAGAGAACTATTTTCAGAAAGAAGGAAAACCTATCTTATCCTGTATTACAGAGGTGCTGAGATTTCCAACAGCAAAATATCTTCTGGTATCCTGCCACAGAAGCCCTTGTTGCCACCGGCGGTATGTACGTTAGTTTTCTTATAAAGAATCAAGAAGTTGAAAGGGTAGAAGAGTCATTCACTCACATATGGCTGAGTCCAGTCCTGGGGCTGGGGCTGTGTGAGGCCCTAAGGATGAGAGACCAAGGTATATGACTAGGGTATAGTTTCCAAACTGCATGGCAGAAGTCATTGCATGTACAATCATTTGTACACAGTCAACTGCAGAGGTTCGGTCACATGTATGGGTTCTGTATAGGAAACATATGTTGGGTGGGTGGTAGAGAGGACAGTGTTCTAGAGGAAGGCTTTCATTTATAGCTCAGAAGAAAGAAGCAGGGCTTGTCCAGTTACAAGGACTTGTATGAGCAAAGAAACAGAGAGGCAAAAAAAAAAAAAAAAAAAAGACAATGGATACAGGGAGCTTGGAGCTGTTCAGTGCTGCCATCACAGAGCATAGGCACTGTGTAGTTTCACAGAGCAAAGGAAAGGTGAGTAGAGAGAGATCTCTTAACGTCATGTGCATGAGGCAGCTTCCTCTTGGTAGTAAGACGAAGTCAATGAACAGCAGGAAGTGTAAGAGTGGTATGGATCAGACTCATTATTTTTTTTTTTCCAGAATGATCTCTCTGGCCAGAGGATGCAGAATAGATTTGGAGAAAACAAATTCAACCTTTTCATTCACAAGCAAACAGAACTCACCTTTATAGTTTGGATCTTGAATGTCTGTCATGGGGCCATACGTCTGAACATGTAGTCCCTATTTTAGGACATTATTTTGGAATACTGTGGGGCCTGGTAGAGTTCTCTCCTCCCTGATCTGTCAGGATGTGAATGCTGCAGATTCCCACTGTCACAGATAAAGCTTCCTTGGAAGTCATGCCTGCCCTACCAGGATGGACTGAGAGCCCCTGAAACTTTGAGCCAGGAGAAACCCCCCCTCCCTTAGGTTGCTTCTGTGAGGCATTTGGTTGTCTCTGTGTAAAAGTTACATTTTTTTTTGTTACATTGTGTAAGGGAATCATAAAACAAGGTTTGCAAGTCCATGCACGCCTCCACAAGAAGCTAAGCTTAGAGCGCCAATGGGACATCTAGTTTGCAAGATTGTTCTACAACAAAACCACGTCACCAACTTCTTTTTCACCGTCTCTTCTAAAGTTGGCCTCTCTCGCCTTATTCAAAAGAGACAGACTTGGCTGTGTCAATTCCATCATCTCTATCCTTGGGTGCCTACATATGCTACTCAGTTCCAGGGGTCTGCTGAGAACTGTATCATCAAATTATAACATTTGCAACTGGGAAGGATGCTAGGTGTTATATCAAGGGGAACTTTATGTCTCTTTTGGCTTTGATTTTTCAGACTCCAAATTGTTATCCACCTGAAGGTAATTGTATTTTCTGGACTGAAATGCAGAACAGGAAGGGAGGAATGTGAACATTTTGGTTAAATAAATAAGCAGATGCCTCTTGCGACAAGCTAAATTAAGCCTGTTCTTAGTGGCCTAATGATTTTCAAAAGCTTTTTACAAACTGAATTTACCTACCAGGTGTATTTAGAAACTGCTTTTAGGTTATACTCAATTTGTGGCCCTGTCCTTGTCTCCTGCTTTGGATTTTTGTACTCATAGTTTTGTATAACCAATTCTCAGACTTAAATTGTAAAACCAGAGGTGTGGTGGTTTGGATAGCCTTGGCTCGGGGAGTGGCCCAGGTCTGGCTTTTTTGGAGTAGGTGTGGCCTTGTTGGAGGAAATGTGTCACTGTGGGGGTGGGTTTTTGAGGCCCTTCTAGCTGCCTGAGAAGCAGTCTTCTCCCCTGTTTGCCTTCAAAACAAGATGTAGAACTCTCAGCTCCTCCAGGGCCATGCCTGTCTGGACACTGCCATGCTTCCTGCCATAATGAATGAAATGTTGTCCTTTATAAGAGTTGCCTTGGTCATGGTGTCTCTTCACAGCAATGGAAACTCTAAGACAAGAGGAGACTTTGTTCCATTCTAAAAATGCAATCCCCACCTTGGAAAGGATATATGTCTCTGAGTCACAGAAAAGCCTATGCCCTCCAGCACTGAGAAGTGACACCACAGACAGAGGACTGAAAGTGTTAGTGAATCAACTTCCCCTTCTGCATAGATCTGAGAGGTGACACAGTTCTTGCATCTGCCAAGGGGCTTCCAGCTCTGACAGGTTGAGTCAGCACGTTACCAAGTGTTTGAGGCCACATGTAGTAGCTGGAAAAACCTGAACTGAGTCAGGCTCACTTTTGCATGGAGTCTTAGCATGTGGTGAGATACAAGAAATGTGTCAAGTACCACAAATAAGACGGGTGGCTCTCGTGATTTTATGTGGTATAAGAAAAAGCTATTGCAGGTATCTGAGATGGACTCTGTCATCTCTTGTCATCTTCTGTTAAGATATAAGTTGTGGATATAGCAGTGATAGATGTAATTTCTCAGACTTCCCTGTGAAAGAATCTTTGCTTATTGGGTTAATCATTTGACTATATATGTGACTGGTTAGACAGACAGACAGACAGAAAGACAGGGAGATGGTAGAAAACAGACAGAAGATAGATGATAGGTTAATAGATGATACATACATATATACAGATTATACATTGATATATATATATATTAGATAGTAAATGATAGATAGATAGATAGATAGATAGATAGATAGATAGATAGATAGATGACAGAAGACAGGTAGATGGTAGAAGATAGATGATAGATTGATAGATAATACATACATACAGATTATAGATTTATATGTATATGATTAGATAATAGATAAATAGAGACAGACAGAAAGACAGGTAGATGGTAGATGATAGATGATAGATTGGTCAATTGATAGATAATACATGCATATGGATGATAGATATATAGATTGATGGGTACATGACAGATGATAGACAGACAGACAGAGATAGGCATGTCTATGCTGGCACTTTTATTTGGTATTTATTGTTGTAAAAATATAAAAATAAAAAAGTATATTGGTCTTTTACCTCACTGGGTCCGCACTGCGGTGTCCCAAGATATCTGCTAGATATCTTAGCGGAAACACATCCCAGCCGCACACTTTCCTACACTCAAACTGTCATATAAAAGAACACACAACACAATAATCTTAGATCCAATTGATATTATTGCCCACTTAAACATACAAAGCCTGGTACCATCCATCCCTTAGGAACATTAATAACAACCTGTAAATACACAGAGCAGAATCTTAACATCACCTGCCATGGCTTCTCACCCTCTCTCTGTCTCTCCCTTCTCCTCTCTCTCCTCCTCTTCCTTCAAACTTCTCTCCTGCCCATCCTTCCTTCTCCTCCAATGACAGGCCTCCTTCTATCCTGTACCTGCCCCTCACCTGTACTTTACAAATTCAATGGGGAGGTGGTTCTGGTGAAGTCACCTGAGTTCTGAATACATGACTAAGCAGCTGTCCTTGGGGCAGTGGAATTAGCATCAAAATACGGATAACTTCAGGGCAAACCATAACAGGTATTAAAGTAGAAAGACCTACCCTGAATGTGTGGCATCTTCTCGCAGACTGGGGATTTGGACTGAATGAAGAGAGCATCAACATTCATCTCTGTTTGCTGACTTTGGAAACTGGTGTGACCAGCTGCCTTGACACTCCTGATGCCATGACCACCCACTCTGAAGTGTACCCTCAAACCGTGAGTCAAAAATAGCCCCTTCTCCCTAATGAGGACTTTGTCAGCTATGCGGTCACAGCTTTGTACTCAGTTGTTGCTCCTGAGGCAACAGGCACCATTAGTATGAACTTGCTTTGCCCTTCTAGAAACTGTTGTTTTGTCACCGATTAGATGGATGGCTATTAATGGTGGCGGTTCAAAGAAAGACTTAACTCACTTGTTTGGCTCCCAAAGGAGGTCTGTGAGAGTTTGTGAATGCTTGGCCCAGGGAGTGGCACTATTAGAAGGTGTGGCCCTGTTGAAGTAGGTATGTCATCGAGGGCACAGGCTTAAGGCCCTCACTCTAGCTGCCTGGAAGCCAGGCTTCTCCTAACAGCCTTAGATGAAAATGTAGAACTCTCAGTTCCTCCAGCATTGTGCCTGGCTGAATGCTGCCATGTTCCCACCTTGATGATGATGGACCTCTGAATCTGTAAGCCAGCCCCAATTCAATGTCCTCATAAGAGTTGCCTTGGCCACGGTGTCTGTTCACAGTAGGAAAACCCTAACTAATTCATGGTCCATAGTTGGACTGTGGTTGAAGGGAGGGCAGAGCTCAGCTCCTACTTCAGAACAAGCTGAGGCTAAGGGAGCAGGCCTGGTTCCTTGTGTCCTTCCTGGCTGCCTTGGAAGGAAGATGAATGAGTGCCCACTGATTGTGCTGCTCTGTGCACAGGAGCCATCTGCTGGGGCAGAGACCTGGTGTCAAGTCAGAAATGATAATGAGTAAAGCGGCAGCGAGTGGAAGCGATGATGCACAATCCTAAATCCTCAGGAGTCTGGTGAGTGGCAGCACAGAGAGACTGAGGAGACCCGGACACATGGCCACTGAGGCAGATCTCAAAGCCAGTGGGATGCAAGAGGTCTGAGTCCAAGCTTCATGGCCCCCTAAGTTTCCCCGTCAGAGAATCTCTGCACGCAGGGATCCCTTACCTGCTCAGTCAGGTAGGGTTTGGCAAAGGTGCTTGCCTAGGTGTTCTGAGCTATGCAGCACGAATCTCCAGCGAGGAGTGTGGAGTATGCGGTCATCACCTGTCCATCATCCTCACTAGAGAAGCATGACCCTGGTTATCCCTCATTAACAAGGACGCACAGACTCACCCACCCACCTTCTTTCCTGGTGGGAAGACCTGGGCTGCTTTCATACTTTTTTGGTCTCAGTTTCTCTGCCTTCTGAGGAGCTGTGGTGATTCCTCTGATCCAGAACTCTTGAGATGTGAGTGCAAGTGAATGGCTTAACCTTACCTGCTCCCATCTGGCTTGGAGATCAGCCTACTTCAGTGTCCATGTGCTCTGTCCCTTGGCTCTCTGTACTGCCTTTCAGGGTGTGATTCTTAGAGGCATAGAGGTTTAACCTACATGTATCCACTTAGGTTAGGGGTGTGATATTGGCACAGTAAATCACAGTATCCAGTAGCTTCATCAGTAATAAAAGGGACCTTTCACTCTTTATCTGTCTAATTTTGTGTTTTTCTTTTCTGTTAATTCGAGTACTTCTGTGCTGACAGACTTTGCGTTGGTTATTATTTTCATGTTTGTGTGTTTGTACTTGCTCCTGTATATATGTACAATACGTGTGTGTGTGTGTGTGTTTATGTGTGTGCGTGTGTGTTCCTGAGCATGAGCACATGTGTGCACATGTGCACGTTGAGACCAGAGGTCAATATCAGGTGCTTTCGTCAGTCTTCCTCCCCCTTTCCCTTTTGGAGAGGTTTTCTTACTGAACTTGGAGCTACTGATCGGGCCGAGCAGCTGGCCAGTGAGCTCCACAGACGCTGTGTTTGCCTGATCTGTGGGTGTGCACCAATGCACAGCTTTGAACATAAATTCTGGAGATGTGAACTCATGTCCTCATACTCACTTGACAAAAGTTTTACTGACTGAACCGTCTCCCCGGCCCCCAACAATGTCAAACCTCATCTCAGGCTCTGTTGACATTGAGCTACACAGAGGTGAGCTGGCACAGCCAGTGGGCAGGAGGTCTTAGGGGAAATAAAGGGTCAGAGAGGAAGCAGGCAAAGAAGAGACCTCTCCCATCAGCAACCACAGGAGTCACCACAGCTTGATTCTGATGAGAAAGCTGGACCAGTACACGCTTCACCACAAAGTATCCAAAAAGTGAACTTTGACCTGACGTAGTTGTGAATTTTGTTTTCTCATGTTTGCTTTTGTACATTCTGTCTTGGTTCCTGTCTCCTGAGTCTTGCCTTTGGATAAGATCTAGAATTGATGTCCTCCTCTTCCTCTTTTGGTCATTTTTAGATAATAATGGAATCCTCTTCAGCTACAGCAAACCACAAAATGAATCATACTAGAAATAAGACAGGTAGTCTTAGCTACAACAAGGGGCCCCGCTTTCCCCTGTGTGGCTGGTGTTAGTCTGGGGACAGGTATGCATGGGGAGCACCTTCTGTGCTTGCTATAGGGCCAGCCATGATTTCCCCTTTAACTTTCTGGGCGGCTGGGCAGGACTGTGGGCCTGTCACTCTCCAGCTCCTATCCCTTGTGGCTGGCCGCATTCCCCATCTTCTTGCTATAGATCTTTTCTTTCTCATGGTCATGGCATCTTTTCCTTTCTCATGGGGGTCTTGGTTTCAGGAGGTCTTGGCCCTTTTGTTGCTTTTGTTCCAAGTCCGGTACATTTTCCACTTACAGTTGCTGGATATTCCAGATGACTTTGTCAGTCAAGCAGAGGCTCACTTGGCAGTCTACATGTCTAAGGGAGTCAGTGGGACTTTAGGGGGTTCCTGTTAGATGGTACGCAGACACAAACGGAGAACTGCTAGGGGCCTTGCCTTGTAGGGCAGAGGTCCACACTGGGTAGGAAGTGGGAGCTACTTAAGAGAAGTGCGGGTTCTGTCTCCCAAGCATCATGGGGATCTGCCTAATTGTCGGGAGATGACACTAGACAGAAGAATTGCCCACTAAGAGTTTGAAGGCATGGGGGATTCCACGCAAGACAATAAGGGTTGTGGATATCAATTCAACAATCTTTCCCGTTTAGGACTCTGGGAAGCCCCACCTCATCAATTCCTTATAGGTTTCCAGGACCTTCAGAAAATAGTTCATTTGCTTGAAAACATTCAGTCTTTCCTCACCTGCAGGCTCCTCCCGCCAGTAAAGATGACTGTGTGGTTTCCTCCCAAAAGATGTGTCAGATTCAAGGATGTGGGACAGATATTAGGGTTACGATTATCCCTATTCTGGCCTGATTTGTTTCAAATACATATTCTTCAGGCAGTAGCTGTACTCGTTAGAGGGATGTCCTTTGACAAAGAATCTCAGCTCCCCCTTCTTGCCAGCAAGCAGTTCCAAAATTCTTGAATCTTGGTAGAATCCTGGCTTTCTATTAGAAACGAAGCAGAAATACTTTGCCCCAGAAATGCACAGCAAGCTCGGTCACCTGAGCTCTGACGATCTCTCCTGTGTGTTCCTTCCCTTTCGGGGTCAGATTCCTGGAACTAAATCAGTTTTGTGGGGTCAGCGATACCACTTTTCCCCTGTACAAAAGAATAACAGAGCAGGTGGCTGCCGCAAGGGGCTTTAAGTAAATTTAAAGCATCTGGGAAAGCTAAAGTCAATGTTTTCTTTAAGGCCAAGGGAAAAGAGTGTACACAGCCATGGCCTTTTACCTTAGCAGACACAGCAGACGTGACCCGAGTATCAATGACTGGCTTCTCCAGTGTGTCCCTAGGGGTTCAGGTTTGGGTAATGCCTTTCCGCTGCCAGCTTGTTATTAGCAGGAAGTTCTAGTAGTTGTGATAACACTGCCTTGCTTCTACCCCAGTGAAGCAATGGCAATATTGCTTACAGTTTTCCAAAATGCCAGCCTGGCCCCAACCAATGCTTTGTGTTTCCTCCCACGGTCCTGTGTAGTAACTACAATTACTTTGTGCTCAGAGGATAAAAAGGGACCTAGTAGAAAATCAATTTGCCCTGAGTCGTGTGTGTACCCTGCAGTGGCTTCAACCTGTGTTTGATGCGAGTCCAAAGTGAATGGTCGTGATTACTACTGCCCAGTTGTCTCCATCTGTTGAGCAAAAGCATCTTCGAAATGGGATTTTCTTCAGCTGAGTTTCTATCACTGGTCAACTGTGATGGATTGATTCCCACAGTTCCGTGGGCAGATCGTGTGTTTACAATGGTGTTGACACTGTGCCGTGTGGGAACTGAAGTGAGGACCTCTGGCTCTCCTGCACACAGCCTCTTTCTGCCACTCTTGGGCATCTCCATAGGACCCCTCTTCAGCAGAATAGTCTAAAATGTCCCATAGTATAGCACCTTGGATCCAAAGAAACACAAGCCTCGGTTTACAAGTGCTTAGCGAGCATCTACATCCCAGTAGCTAGCGTCTCATTGGCTGAACCAAACTTCAGGCTAAAGCTCAGATCCAACGAGGGGGGGAGACTACCCGTGGTGAATAACTGGAGGTTTTTGTGCTTTTTGTTTGTTTTGAAGTAGGAGGACCACAAAACAACAACAACAATCTATCAAACTACCCAATAATAGCATTATAACTAAACCTTTCATTTATTGAGCACCTAGTAATGCCAGTCAATATATTCTAGGCTTTACATCGAATTCCTGTTTAATTATCATTGTAACCTAGTTCGTGGCTTGTTATCATTCTCTTCATGTAGCAAGAGAGGAAACTGAGGCTCAGAGGCTCTAATCTGATAAAATGACAAGTGTGAAGTGAGTTAAAGTACTGATTTAGGGGTTTCAAATGGCATAGTACAAAAGATAGAGGTGGGGCTTGGAGGAGCTAAGCCTTGAAGGGCCTGCCATACAAGCACAGGGACATGAATTCAACCCTCAGCACCCACCCCAAAAGTCTATAATCCGAGTCTATAATTCGGGTGGGGTGGTGGGGGCCAGGGGAGGCAGGTGGATCACGGGGTTCACTGTAAGTCGAAGGCTGGCGACAAGTCCCTGCCAAAGGTGGGTAGCATCTGAGAAACAAAAGCTAAGGTTGCTGTCACACCAAGCACATGGGCTCGCAAACACACACACACACACACACACACACACACACACACACACACACACACACACACACACACACACACACATAGAGAAAAGTAAGAAGTGAGGTATAAAGAACAATAGGAAAGAATCGGTTTCATGGCCGCGATGGCATTTGCAATCTGAAGGAAGGAGGAATGGTCCTCAGATTCTACAGTACTTCGAGTGCTATACAATACATTTGTGCTTTCCCGCCTTCAGACCAACTTCCTTTCTAATTCTGGAAATCTGCACTGAGAACATAGTCAATAAACAAGACCGGGCATAATTTGGTTTGTCAAATATGAAAGGGTGCAGTGTGGTTTTTCTTGTAATCGCTTTCTTGTTTTAAGCCTCAGCGGAAAAAACCAATCCTTTTCTCTGGCCGTGTTTTCAGAACAGTTCTCCTCTGGAACCCTTTTTAAAGCAGAGAGCCAGAGAAAGAATGGAATGGAAGGCGCTGCACCCAAGAGCAGTGCAGATTTCCAATCCTAACTTAGATCTTTGGAAAGTCCCTTCGTGTTCTCTCTCGCTCGTGCACGCGCGCGCGCGCGCACGCACGCACGCACGCACGCACGCACGCACGCACGCACGCACGCATGCACACAGTGACTCTGCTCAGATGCGTTTGCCAGCTAAAAGCCACCCTGCTACTTGAGCTCATTCGCCAACATCCTTCAGTGCCCATCGTCACTCAGGGCTGGGGGCCAGCAGGCAGTGAACACAGTGTTTGGCCTGTCCTAGTGCTCAGGGTTGTATGAAGTGTGGGCATTGTTGAGTGAGTCTGGCGAGGAGGGCAGTACATAAAAGCAAGCGAATCATGTGGAAAGATTCATGGAAACTTATATTAAAATATGATACCTCCAAAAATAATTTCTTGCAAGCAGCAAGAATTAGTGCATTGTGAGACAAACAGAGCTTTCACTGTTGACCTCAGGGACGAAGCAGGAGTGGGGGTGGGGGTGAGTGGAAAAATTGCTGTACAAACTCTCTCTCTCTCTCTCTCTCTCTCTCTCTCTCTCTCTCTCTCTCTCTCTCTCTCCTAGGTGACATTAATTGAAGTGCTACCACTTAGTTGAAGTGGTATATGAAAACCAGAGCACGTGATTTGTGGTGCATTGTGGGGTACCTTGGGTTTTCACCACTATGTCTGTCTTGCTCTATCTTGTTATTTTGGGCTTTGAAATAATTTTGAAATTTCAGGCCATCGCTTGCCTTTCTGAAATGTAGGTGGTTGGCGGGAATGCTGACAATGAGTGCTGACAGCTTGGGCTGATGTTAGAGTTGTCTCTGTGTCCTCATCTCCTGCCCTACCAGAGTGGCAATCATTTAGTGACACAAAGAATGCTGAAAACAGTGTTTTTAAACCAACTTCCTTTAAAGTGAAACCCATGAAGAATGGGACTATTTCTTGCAGAAGCTTATAATTGCTGTCAATTCTCTTCCTTCTCCACCTGCCTGCCCCCATCCCCCAACAGACTTGCGGTGCTAAATGAGGACAGCAAATGATTCATACGTGAGCAAATTTATAACTCATTTTAGGAGTAAAGCTGAGTCTATAAATTCCAGTCCAGGAAAAATAAGGGAGAATGAATGGCTTTAAGGACACATCAGATTACTTGGCCCAAATAAAAATGTTTAGTGTGGCTTAAAATAAGTCCATATTTATTCTTTGGAATGTGCTGTGCAATTAGTGTTTCCTCTGTTGAAAAGTCACTTAAAATGGTCTCATACTACTCATCTTGTGAATTACAATCTACGGCAAGAATATATGCTTTGATTTCATGGATGGTTCTGTGAAGAAGGCTTGTTATACAATGTTGTTGACACTGGACAAGGCATAGGCTCAGCGATTTTATCAGCATCCTAAGGTCACACACGTCACGAGTGACTTGAGTTGTAGATTGTGGCTCCTGAAGTGGAAACTTAAGGGTTCTCTGGAAAGTCAGTTGGATGCTGTTTTGCTGGAGCAAACACATGAAGGAACGTTTTGAAGAAGAGGACACAGGTGAAAGACTAAGGCAGACTTGTGAAGGAACATTTAGCTGAGGCAGACACAAGAAAGTCTTTCTGCTAAAGCAATCATGTGAAAGGACGTGTGATGCAAGATTCTTCCCTAACAACACATGCCTATTGGCCTGCCTTGCATTGTGTAGTTGAGCTCCATTTGTGGGGACTCCATAGAAAGAAATGTGACAAAAATTTTCTGGTGGTGTGCTGCAGTTTCTGTTCGCTTCCCGTGACTTAGGCTGATGGCAGTGATGACAACTGAGACAGACGAACATGCTAAAGCAAGACCCATGAAGGACACGTGATGTTTGGAGGAACTCAGTGGACAGCGATGGAGGCAGAGGTTGGCTTGCTAGAGCCAGCCGTGTAACACTTTCCGTCTTGCAACTTCACTAATCTTGATCTTCACGTCAATGAGAGAGGCACAGCCGAGAATTTCTCCTGGCATGCCTCTTGGTCATTCCTGTTGACTTGTGCTGAGACTGAGGCCTGGGTGATTCTGCTAGGTAGGGCCACCATTGATGATTCGTATTTGCTATCCTAACTCTGCCAAACTTGACTGCTGGTTAGCTGTGAAGTATTTGTGAGTAGATCGAGCTGCTGCTGCTGAGATGGGATTGGCTCCAAGAACCATTTCTAAACAGGTCCAGTTCCCCCATATCCTTTCTTTCTTTCCCACTACCTCTGGCAGGTAGTGGGCTAGAAGGGAGGTTAAAGCATTTAAGAACTATCATTAAAATAAGTTTTGAAAAAAAATTAAAAGTTACAGGCACCGAAGCTCCTAAGACCCCTTCCGTCTCCTTCACAGGCCCTCCCATTCTTGAGCCTCCTGGCACTATGCTCTCATCTCTACCATAGCGTTTTTCACAGTGCGTTAGAATCTTTCTGATTATACAGATGCATCTGCACTTGTCATAGAAGATGCCTATAGTCTCGCTTACTGAATGAGCAATTAGAAGCATAAGAATTACTTTCCCAGCACAAAGACGTTACAACTGAGTTGAGGGACAAGACACATGAATGTGAAACACTAGCACAAAGTACAGAAAGAAGGATTTTATGACGTGGTACAGACACTTCATAGTACATAAATACAGATGAGCATGGGATTATAGGGAAAGAGAGTAACCAGGGAAAGTTTCAACAGATATGCAGAGTGAGTGACAGGTGACTTATGAAGAAAATGCAACCATTGGTATTCTTTTATAAGGTCCCATGGTGATATATTTTAAACACTGAAGATATCTACTGTGAGGACAGCTATTGCATAAGAGGAAGAGGGTTGTTCTGGGGTGGGGGATCAAGAAAAAAAAGAATTTGACTGAGGAAGACCTTGTGCCTACTCTACCAGCTTTAGTGGCATTGACTGTGTGCATGAATAAATAGATCTTTGTGGTGATGGTGGAACTAATGGATGAACTTGAACCTGAGGTACATATGGTACAAGGCACCAGTACTCGGAGAGCAGGAGGACATCTGAGAGTCTACCGACAGTTAGGATATTGTGTCAGGCTTAAGCAGACCTCTAGGAGAACAGAGAGGCAGGGAGCTTATGTTACAGCATGAAAATGTGTTCCTTCTACAAAGATAAGGGGCCATGGGCCTTAAGAAACCACCCATTCAAGGACTTTACACTTTTCTTTTAGCCACTGGCTCCTTGTCCATGTCTGTCTGCCATCCAGACAGCGAAAGGATTTTCAACTCTGCCTTAAATGAGGGAAGCTATGTTGGTGTGAGTTGTTCGTGATGGCGAAACCACTTAGTGTTTATTGTAAAGCCTTCTCTCTGTCTTAGTTGGGGGTTTTAACCATGACGACTCTTATAAAGGAAAGCATTTACTTTGGACTGTCTATCAGTTCATTGGTTTGGTCCATCATCAGTATAAGGGGATACATGATGTGAGGCAGGCAGACATGGTGCTGGAAAGGTAGCTCAGAGTTTTACATCCAGAAAAGAGAGTGCCACTGGGCCTGGCTTGATCATCTAAAAGCTCAAAATAACAGACATCATCTAACACCTACTCCAAGAAGGGCATACTTCTTAATAGTGTCACTCCTTCTGGGCATATGGGGGACATTTTAATTCAAACCACCACAACTTCTACTTTGAAATCATGTTCTCCACCCATAAGGAAGGGGAGAGGGAAGGGGGATGTTTGCCCGGAAACCGGGAAAGGGAATAACACTCGAAATGTATATAAGAAATACTCAAGTTAATAAAAAAAAAAAAAAAAAGAAATGCTCTCACTATTTTTCACCATAAATATTTCTCTTAATGAATTTATGGTTTTTATGTGTTTACATTGGAAGTTTCAGATGTGCTGATTTTGTGTTCATCCTCTGAATTTTAGGAATTTCATTGGTCCACATAAACCTACAAGTTCAAGAATCACTTCCCTTAATACGACCCATAATTTTCAGCCAACTAGATTTCCTTAATTAAATGGGAGAGGGGAGATTTATTTTCAATTCCCATTGCTGGTACTGGTTGGAGTTGATTAAAGCAATGTCTTTTTTAGTTACACCATCCAGAGCCTCCTCAAGTTAAAATCTGCAAGTAGATGCCTTGCCCCTGAGGACCGTCTGTGTACTTACTGGGTTTAGATTTGTGATCGGCACTCAAATTAACAAAATAAACCCTGCAGCTTCTCAAAACATTTCATTGTTTCATCACAAAGCAGTGTTGATGCAATGATCACAGATTTTCACGTAATAGTTATGAAATGCACTCTGGTATCACATGGTAGGTAATTGCCACATATAGCACATGTTCTGTGTAAATAGCTGTAGTTCCTGTGGATCTTCATGTTGTGGCCAGCTTTGTAGGTATGATACCTACCTAGTCACTTGAGACCTCATGCTGGGTGTTCTGTGACTGTGGTTCTCAACTGCCCTAATGTGGGACCCCTTAAAGCAGTTCCTCCTGCTGTGGTGACCCTCCCAACCATAAAATTATTTCATTGCTACTTCATAGCTATATGTGCTATTGTTATGAAGTATAATATAAATATCTGATATGCAAGATATTTAATATGCAATCTCCAAAAGGGTTGAGACCCACAGGTTGAGAACCAATATTCTATAGTCATTCTATGGAACTTACTGATAAATTTTTTACAAGGGTGCTCACCCTGCCTTTTCCCTTTGTAATGAATCCTCCAAGTTTCTTCTGTCTACCTGCTTGGGTCTAGCTGAGAGAGAGAGAATAAAGACAAGGTAGGAAGAAAGGAATGAGACTGAGTCTCTCCACAGCTCAGGAGCCCTTGCTTCTTGTGCTAGAAAGGAGTCCATCACTTAGAAGGTTCTGGCTTTTTTGTTGTACCATAAAGGGAAGAAAAGAAATGCAGCAATGTTTCAGTGGGTGAAGAACGTACTATAGATACCTGACAACCTGAGTTTGATCCCCAGAATCCACCACTAGGGGGGAAGAACCAACTACTAGGAATGATCCTCTGACCTCTGCCCGCATGCCATGCATGTGTCTAGAGAGTGAGTTATAGTCAGATGTCAGGGGCTATGGGCACAATGGGTCTGGAGAAGGAAGTGGCCAAAGGAAATCTTTCTCACCTCTGACACCTGCTTTGGCACTGTCCTTGTTTTACTGCAAGTTCATCTGAGTTTGATCTTACTAAGGCTTAGGGGAAGCATAAAAAGATCAGTTATGCACCATCTGATCAGCAGAAAGATTAGGACCTCAAATGTCTGCCCACGGTCTACAGACCCACCCTAAAGGGCCATTTATGTTAATATAGAATAGTCTCTCTGCAAGGATGAGGGGGACAGTAAAGTCCCCCTTCAACTCCTTCTCAGCCAAGACCTTGGTGGTAATAGTCCTAAACTCTACCAGGCTGACAAACCAGAGAATAATTGAGAGTTGTCAGGTGACAAAAGGGTCATGAGAGAAAGTGTTCTTTGAGGTAACATCATTGCTGTGGGACACTCAATGTAGTGGAGCTGGCTTTTGTCCCTCTTCTGCAGTATCTTCAGTTAAAAGGGTAATGTTTACTCTGGGTTTTGATTAGTAGATTTCTTCACTGACCTGAAAACAGTACCAAGTTACAATCTTGAGCTGATTCAACTAGAAACCAAGGTTGGTCACCCAGTTTCCAGAAACTCAGGAACCAGAAAACAGGATGGGGAGGAGATGGAGGTGTCCGGAATTGGTTCTAATGCTTTGTCTTATTTTGGATCCCAGAAGCCGTGCTTCCAAATCTGAGGGCCCCTGCCCCAGCTGGCTTTCATTGATAATAGAGAATTGCTGTACAGCCATTGGCTGGGCAGGGAGACAGGGTGGGACTTTTAGATAGTGTAGCAAGGAACTGAGAGGGGAAAAGAAGAAGAAGAAGAAGAAGAAGAAGAAGAAGAAGAAGAAGAAGAAGAAGAAGAAGAAGAAGAAGAAGAAGAAGAAGAAGAAGAAGAAGAAAAAATCACTGACTCAGAGGCGAATGGATCAGATATAAGGGCTACAGGAGAGAAATCATCCAGCAATGTAGGTGAAGGGAAGTGGCCCTATGGGGAGACTTCCTAGAACATAGCAGGGCTGTAAAGATAAAATATAGATTTAGAAGGTATTGAGTTGGGAATATTGGAAGAAAATGTGTGCTAGTATGGGGAGGCTTAAAAGTGCCCAACCATTGAGCTAGTCAAGACTTATCAAAATTACCTGGTGTGTATGTGTGTGGTGGTGGTGGGGTGTCTTTCATTTGTGAATATGAAGAGCTTTTGGACAGATGCAGTGCACTAGGAGCCAAAATAGTTTAACTAATTCACTGTTACAGATGGCGCCCAATAGGGGGCAAGAACTCAGTTTTAAAAATTAACTGGAGATTCCTGAATGGATTACACATGCACCATGATATAGATAAAGGAGGAGGGAATAATTGGTTTCTCAGTGAGCAGAGCTGAGCTGAATCGTGTGATTCCCGCACAAACCATGAAACTAGAACAAAGGGACACCCCTAGTGGAAAGGATTTATCTCAGGCCCTTCTAAAGGTTTCTAGCTACCTCAGAGAACTTAAACTTGGAGGCACTGGGAGAGACAGGCTGGCTGCTCAGAGGCAGAAATAGTTAGATGATAGACACTGCCTGCTTCTTAGAAGCAAATAATCGAAGGACAGAGACAATTAAAATTTGATGTAATTGTTTTTAAGGCTAGAAAGGGAGTATAATGATAATTGTTTAAATGTTCTTAAGTGTACACGAAACTGTACACTTAAGAAATCTGGGCTTTTGATCTTAAATTATAGGTCCGAAACAGGAGGTAAGTAGAATAACCCTATCTCAGACAGGTAATAGAAGCTTGTTAATTCAAGTTATATAAAGAGAAAGGGAATATATGCCCACAGAGATATTAAGCCCCACAGAAAGAAGAATGAATAAGAAAAATGCTTTAAAGAAAATTTAAAAACATCTATGCCAGGACAGCTCTTGGGATCTTCAAACATGGTCTACATGGCATTTCTGGAATTGTTCAGACTGGTGTGACAAAAATTAGAGCCTAGAAATAGGCTTATACAGTAAGTAGAAGGGAATTTATTTAAAATTAAATGTATAAATGAATAAATATTTGATATTAAACTGTAGTTCATAAACAGGGGATAGATAGCTTAAATCTATCTCAGACATTAGAAATTTAGACCTTGATCTCACTATTAAAAATTAATTGCATAAGAACAAAACAGGAGATAATAGAGGAGCATTATCTCAACAGATATTTGTTTAGATTGCTTTAATTACTTTGAGTTGTCTTAATTATCAAAATGAAGATAATTATAAGCTTGATAGTATGTATGATATTAAAAACCCCTGGGAGAGAGGTCTAGGTATTAATTTGATTCATTCTATACTTTTAATGATTTCCAGTTACTGGACCAAGGTCATTCTGAGAGAGAGGCTCTGTATTTGTGTTAACAGGAAAGGAGGAAAGGTTTTGGACCCCTTCCAAAGTAATATGGATCAGATATGATGGGGGAAGACCCCATGAAGATCTTGGCTATAGACAGAAAAGTAAAAAAAAGTCAAGAAGACCAAATTGGACAGGTAACTTGATCTGCTGATCCCTAAACATGTGAACAGCACAATAACTGGCTTAGACATAAAAATGTCTCTAGTCAAACATCAGCTAAATTTAGACAATAAATCTTATTGGTTATGGAGTTCCTAAGATTCTTCGTGCCCTCTTTCATATGGCATGAATAAAGATTTATTACAATTGGTTATTGATCAAATTAACTCATAAAAAGATAGCTGTTTTTTACCTGCTCAAACAAGGAGCAAAAAATTCATCCTTAACCGATCTGCACACCTTGCACAATCCATACGAATATCTTAAAAATACTAAAATTCTGGTTGTGAGAGTCATATATTACAGAATGTACAACTTTAGCAAAATTCATTCTTGGAATGCTGAATACCCCCTGCTTCCTAATTCTGTACAGAGACTTGCTTCCAGAACAGCTTCAGGAATTGCTACTGATTCCTGGTAGACTTGGTTCATCCAGTCATTCTGATGGATCCAATCAAAACTTCAGTCAAGTACTAAGCCTTCTAACCATACAGAGACTGGATAACAGATGCTAAAGCTAGCTTTCTTAAGTCTAATCACATTTTCTAATTTTCCTACCCCTCTTCTCTGACCTTTAAAGAATTTCTCGTTGCCCCTATTCAGCGGGAAGAAGTTATGGAGAGTCATCATCCTGATCCCTTGGGTTTGGGTATCTGGTTATGATTATTTTTTCATTATAGGTAGGTTGTCATTTTAAGGGATAATTTGGGAATGGTCATAGTTCTGAACAGGAATGAAATAGATGGGATGGCTTACTAAATGTATTCTTAAGCAAACATTATATAGCCACAATCTTATATTGGTAGAAGTCTTTATAATTAATACTAATTGAAGTTATAATTTTATACTGATACAAAATTTGTAGATTGATAAGATTTAAGGTTTCATTGGTATAAAATTCTTATATTGACACAATGTTTGAAAGTAATATTGTTACTCTTAGATAGAGGTTGTGCCTAACAACTCATTTAAGAATATAAGGCTTAGACTCAGTCCTTCTAATAGCTGCTATTACAAACTGTTTAAAATGATTATGTGGCACAAGTTAAGGGCCAAATAATAAACTCATGGTTTTATTAGATTCTATTATAATTATATTTAGGAGCTTTCTACAATTTTCAAATAAAAATAGCCAAGAGCAGTCAACTTTAGCAATTCAGATATATTTTATATCATCTTTAAAATATCAGAATTCCACAGAATATGAAATTTAATATTAATTCATTTAAAGATCATTAGACTAGAGACATGTCTGTTCCTGATAGTACCCCAATTCTTGGTTCAAAGAAGAAATTGAGCATCAAAACCTTCATATGGAGTTGCACCAGTTATGGCAAAATAGCCACTGAACAAAAATTACCCTCTTCATCTACAGACAAAAAATACTGCTCAAGATAGG
The DNA here is from genome assembly GCF_011064425.1 of Rattus rattus. Classification (NCBI taxonomy): domain Eukaryota; kingdom Metazoa; phylum Chordata; class Mammalia; order Rodentia; family Muridae; genus Rattus; species Rattus rattus. The sequence continues at coordinate 13,914,627 of NC_046160.1, read as the reverse complement.
ACACACAGTGCAGGATAGTTGACAGTTTAGCCCTGCCAATACAGAGTAAACAAGTCCTTCATAGTTCTTACTTCATTTCCAGTCTCAAGACTGAAAACTGATGTTCCAATATTTTGAGGAATGAGGGACTGTCCAGGTAGTCAACTATCTCTATGAACTGTTTAAATTTTGGGAGCTATGTTTTGTGCTTCCTATATATCAGGTAATATTTAACCTGTTCTCAGATTTCTGATGGGGTTGAAGATTAATTATAGTATCATGATCAAACTCAAGTTGTTTAACATTGAGAAAGATGATATAGAAAAATGGTTTTCACATGATAATACAAATTAAAGTCAGGATATAATTCAGATATAGAATTGTAAACTCTAAGTCAGCATAAATAGTAGAGTACTTTATCTAATGGACAAATATGATAGACTGGATGTTAATGATATATCATACTTTGTAATTTACATAATTGTTATGGTTATGCTCAATTTGTATCTGAGTAAAGAACCCTTTTATTTAATTTGGACAAAATGGGAGAGATGTTGGGAATTGGTTCTAATACTCTGTCTTATTTTGGCTCCTAAAACCAGTGCTCCCAGACCTGATGGTCTGTGTCCCCAACTGGCTTTGATTGATATTAGAGAACTGCTGTACAGCCAATGGTTGGGCAGGGGAGATGGGGCAGGATTTTTAGATTGTGTGGTCAAGGGATAGAGAGCAAGGGGAAGAAGAAGAGAGAATCACTATGACTTGGAGGCAGAAGGATCAGATTTAAGAGCTGAAGGAGAAAAACCGTCCAGCAATGTAGGTAGAAAAGGAAGTGGTCCTATTGGGGTGCGGGCACTGCCCAGAAGGTAACTGGGCAGCAAAGATACAGACTTAGAGGGTATTGAACAAGGAATACTGGAGGGAAATGTGCGCTAGCTGTGGAAGTTTAGAAGTGTCCAGCCATTGAGCTAATCAAAAAAATATCAAAATTGGCTGGTGTGTGTGTGTGTGTGTGTGTGTATGCGCGTGTTCATGCATCTTTCATTTGCAAATCTAGAGAGCTCTTGGTTGAATGCAGCATGAGTATGACCTGCTGGGAGCCAATGGTTTAACTAATTCACCATTACATGGAGGAGGGCTTAGTGGGACATGGGATCAAGGTACAGTGCCAGCAACTGGCCTTTGAGTCATGTGACCTTGGTAAGGACACTGCTTTTGCTCAGTGGTTCTGGAGGTCCTGAGACTGTGTGTAAAAGACTTTTATGTGGCCTCCAGTTCTGGTGGGGGTGGTGAGTGTTTCTATTAAACAGAGTAGAGCCTGTGAAAGCTGGGCAAGCTGTCAGCCCTGTAGACGAGTCATTCTTGCTCAGGCTGTTACGAAACATTTGCCTTTGTTAGTTTCTGTTTTCTCTAACTCAGAAAGTAGTCTTCAGATGCCATTGGAATAATCCATACTTTGGAGAGCTGAAAGTATAGCTCATTTGGCAGAATGCTTACCTCATTTGTACAAAGCCCCAGTATCATATAAACCAATTGTTTCAGTCAATGCCTGGATTGATTCACTCCACTTAGGTGGTAGAAGCAGGAAGATCAGGCTGTTGAAGGCCATCCTTGGCTACACAGCAATTTCTAGGCCATCTTGGGCTACATGAGGCACTGTCAAGTTGTACTTTTATTGCTATTATTGCCTTTTATTTTTTTGAATATATTCTCCTCTCTTTACCTCTCCTTCCTCCTCTTCCTCCTTCTTCTTCTTCTTCCTCTCTCTCTCTCTCTCTCTCTCTCTCTCTCTCTCTCTCTCTCTCTCTCTCTCCATTTACAGCTTTATCTTTGCTGTGATGTTGACTTAAAACAGAATGTAGTTTGCCAGCTACAGGCCAGAGCTCTGGGCAGGCTTGTGGGAAGGAGATATTTGGCAGCAGAATAGCTTAGGAAGCCAATATCTTTCAGCATAAGTTACAGTAAATATTTACAAAATTCAGTGGGTGTGCAGACTTTGAGTGAAAATCAATCTCATGCACCAATATTTCCTCTGAATATATGCTCCATTCTTCAGTAACCATGACTAATTCCCTGTTTCAAGGAGCAGCGAGCAAATTAGCTCAGCCTAGGGAATAAGGTCTCCAGTATATATACATTCTGGAAGCAGACATACAGTTAGAAGGAGTAATAAAGTGGATGAATGCCCAATGCTGTCTGGCACTAATTAGTAAATGAGCTAAATGTCAGTGACTCATCACCATGCTTGCTTCTTGCTCTGGCTTTGGTGGGTACCATACAGCAAAGGGACTCAGCCAAAGGAAGGCACTTATTGAGTATCACTGATGCTGTGGGATATGGAGAGAGTTAGATACAGTTCTGCCTTTGAGGAACTTATATTTGTAAAGAAAATATGTCTAGCAATGAAAGGAGCAGGGTTTGACCCTTAGCACTGGGGAAGGAAAATTAACAGAGAACTGAAAGTTTCCTGATGATGGCAGTAGAATGAAGTCAAGAAAGGCCATTAACCTAATGGTTAATTTATAAATGAAATATCTGGAGCTGTCCGAAAGGTAGCAGAGATGAGGTAGGACTGACCAAAAGAAAAGATCTCTCAAAAGGAGGTAGATGTGAATATGGAACTGGGTTCTAGAGTGCAGAAGGCTTGAGCAAAATTACAGGGGAGACCAATGATCTCTGTGTGCAAGACCAAGGCAAGTAAACCAATCTCACTGAGGGAACTTTGGGGTGATGGATGACTAGAGGTGGTGCTAGGAATTGCTGGAGTCCTTGATTTAGGGAGCAGGAGCTTTACAGTACACTATGGAAGACTTGCTCTGTCCAAGAGATCATCTCTGAATCCCCTATTTCCCCACATGTGTATATGTGCGTGCATGTGTGTGTGTGTGTGTGTGTGTGTGTGTGCTTGCACACATGCCATGCCATGCATTAACTGGTCTGAAGACGACTTTGTGGAGTCAATTCTGTGCTCCTACTATACACATCCCAGGGATCAAACTCAGACTGCCAGGCTTGGAGGCAGTCACATCACCACCATCTTACTGGTCTCCTAGAAAACTATCTTGGGTCTCTTTTCCTTTTGCACTTTCCTTTGAAGCCAAAAGTCCAGTCCTGTTAAGTAGGCCTGCCTTTCCTGACTGCACTGAGTCACTCTAACGTGAAGGCTGGGCGTGTCAGGTGAGAGTGTAAGGCCTGGTGAGGAACTCTGCAGAGTGCATTACTGGTCTAACTAGGAAGGTGGTTTCCTCTTGCCCCCAGGGTGTGTGGGAATTTCTTCTTTTCACACAATGAAAACAGAGGGCTTTTCTTATCCATCTCTGCTCCTGAGCTCACCTGGCCCACTCACCTGGCTCCCCACCCGAGAGCCTGAGAAAGTAGGTGTAAAGTGGTGGGACTTGTTCAAATGCTCCGCATTGTATAAAGAGCCATCCCAACCCCCAAGCGAGGCATCATGAACGCGGACCTGATAATGCGCTATTGTAAGGGAATGAAAGTCTCAGACTTCGCGGTGGTGCTTTCAGAGTGCCGTAATTCTGGAGAGTAATTATGGAGCAGGAGACTGATTACACAAACTGCAGACTAAACAGTTAGGCTCTGCGTGTGAGGCCAGCTGACAAAGCAGAGGTAATTAATAGGCAGTTACAACATGGAAGATTCTGGAAAACATAGTTTTGAAGTTTCAAATCCACGCTCTGACAGAAGAATATTAGAAAGATAGATGTGGTAGGGACTAAGGAGTCTTGCGGGAAAGACGTTTGCAATCGCTTTTGGAAAGAATCCCTGGTGGGGTTTGTTTCCCACTTCCCCTTTAGGAGAGCATTCCGCCCAGTGTTGGGGTTGGCACGGGCATGTCCGAGATGATGCTGGAGAGAGACACGGCCACAGCTGTACAAGCAAGCTGCTGCGGGGACCAGACACTTGTTAGTTTTTATGAAGTCGCATGTCTGCTCTCTGCTCTTTGCCTTTCAAGGATGCTTCCTGGTGAGCAGATACAACGACGACCTGTCTCGGGAAACCCAGGCTTGGCGGACTGCAGCTGGCTGGCGCTCAGTGTGGCTCATTACTTTCCGGGTCAGATGCAGCTGTGGACTGATGAGCCTTAGACAGATAGGATCCTGTATTCTCTGCTCACCTCCTGCTGCAGACACAGTGACTGTAATGTTGTAGTCTGACAGAGATGCTCACCCTCCTTGGGGTTAAGGGGAAAGCATGGAGGTTAACAGACTTTGTGGCGAGCCAGGAATTCTGGTTTCAGAGTTGAGTTTTAGAAAACCATGAAACTGTTCTTGGATGACCTCTGACCTTTCTTTCCTCCTGTTGTTTTTAGACCCTTTCATTATAGTTTCCCCACCACACACACACACACACACACACACACACACACACACACACCCTTGACTGACAGATTCCTTTGTTTTATACCTTTTTAATCTGTGTGGAACTGGAGTGTTGAACTCAGAGACTCATGGATCCTAGCTAGTCTTAGCCCTATTTTCTGCCCAGGCGTTTTTATTTATTTAACCTTTTACAATAGGGTCTTATTGCATTGCCTGGGCTAGCCTCAAACTCATTCAGTAGGCCGGGTTGTTCGTCAGCTCATGACCTTCCTTCCATAGCCTTTGAAATAGCCACACCATCATGGGCTTGTGCTTACTTCTCGTATTACTTATTATTTGTACAAAATTCTTGATGAGGGCAACCCAGGGAAGGGAGGGTTTTCTTTGGCTTCAATCCACAATACAGTCCAGTATGTTGGCAGCAGAGTGCGAGGCAGCTCCTGGTATTTCATCTACAGCTGACAACTTGGAACAGCGAACGTGGTGCTTAGTTCTATTCCTCCTGTTTATTCAGTCCCTGACCCCAGCCCATGGAATGGTATCACTCCTATTTAAGGTAGGTCTTCCCACCTTAACAACCTAATCTAGATATTACTTACAAACATGCCTAGAGGCTGGTTTCTATGGTGATTCTAAATCCTGTCAAGTTGACAATCGAGTACCACCATCCCCTAAACTGCTTAACTTCCTTCTGTTTCTTCTCCTCTTCCCTCTCCCTCCTCTTCTCTTCCTCCCCATCTTCCTTTTCTCCCCCTTTTCCTGTTCCTCTTCTACTTCCTCTTTCTTTTGTTTTTTTTCTTTTCCTCGTCCTCCTCTTCCTCCTTTTCTTCTCTTCATTATCCTCCTCCTTGAGACAGAGTCTCTTTACATAGCCCTGGTTGTTCTGGAACTCACAAGCTGTAGACCAAGCTTGCCTCAAACTCACAGACCTCCCTCTGCCTGCCAAGTGCTGGGATTAAAAGTGCCTGCCCCCATACCTAGTCTTCCTTTTGATAGTGGTTATTTTTGTCTCACTATCAACCAAGATATCTGACAGAAAAGGCTTATTTGGGCTTCTAGTTTCAGAAAATTTTGTCTTGAAGGTGTAATAGAACGTAACAGAGCTACTCACATCATGGTGGGGGAAATACACGGCAGACAGCTATTTTGCATCATAGCAGAACCAGGGTGCAGAGAATAATACAGGGTCCAGGTGTAATCTCAAAGAATGACCTCATGTGACATCATCTTCCTAGACCCCCCAGAAACTGCACGTCCAGCTGAGGAATGTGAGGCAGGAGCCAATGGAGGACTATTTTACATTCATGTTCTAAGATGCTAGAAGACCATCAAACTCTTCCTTCCTTTTTCTATACAACACTTCCCTAAACATTTCTTCCCCTACTTTAGAACATCCACTTTCTCAGGGATAGTCCCAGAAGAAGCAGTTAAACTGGTTAGCTTACATTAATATGTGAGTGATTGATGCCCTGGTGGATTAGCAAATGACAATATCTATTTCCTACAAGAGAATAGCTGAAAGCTTTCCTTTTGCGCCTATGATCTTATTTAAAACAAACCTATCACTTGAACTGATTCAAAGGGAAACTGACCATTGGAGAACTTCAGTAACCTAATCTCACCCTTAAGGATATCGAGTAGTCTAACCTATACCTCGACCATTATGTCAAATGTAAGCCATATCTGCTCTCTACTTTCCAATCGACTGTGGTATGAGTCCCTGAAATTCAAGAAATACACTTGAAAAACAATGAGTAGCTTCTGCTTTTTATGCAATTTCTCTAAATTTATATTTTTCTGCTTAACCCTCAGGGCTGGCCATTTGCCCAAAGATACCTATAATTGTTTGCTTTTAGATGTAGCTGTAACCATGTTCCACAAAATAAGGAGTTTGAGACTTAATATTTCATGAATAAATGCTCAGGCCATAAGCTTCAGTTCTGTTCCCTGTCTAGCTCATATCTCAATAATTCAGTTGATTCTAGCTTTTCCACTAGCTAGTTATCTCTCCTCAGGTTTATGTGTCCATCTCCTTCAGCTCCGGGGCAAAGATCCCTTTGCTTATTCTGTTCTAAGAGTGCCATATGACTGGTTACCTTCTTCTCAATTTCATGTATCTGTCTCCTCAGAGTTTGGGGTGAAACTCCAGTCTTGACTCTTTCCCAGAATCCCCTCTTTTAGTTGGAACTCCCACCTCCTGTTTCCTGCCTCAAGCTCATTGGCCATAGGCTTTTTTATTGACAGGTGAATGCCTTTACATAGCAAACAAGAGTTTCTCTCTACAGCTATCCATGATATATAATTCACTAACCTTGAGACTATCTGGGAAGACTCCCCCATTTGCCCTAACTAGGCACAAATGTTTCCACTTGTATTCATCATAAAAGATAAATGTAATAACCATGTGTGCTCAATTATAGTCATTCTTTTGTTGACTCAATTGGCTGTCCCTGGGCTTTTGGATCAAAAGAAGCCAGCCATATTCAGCTGAGTTCTCTTGCCCTTTTCTACTTTCCCAAGCACTCTGGAGTGGTGTAGGAAGAAAGGATAAGTTGAGTGCAGTAATTCACATCACTCAGTATCATTATTGTCCAAGATCAACTGGAACTTGCTTAGGCAAAGGGGGGATTCATGCCCCTCACAGCAAACCTCAGGAAAGAGGCTGGACCTTCAAGACATTTAGGAAGAGGCCTGGACCATCAGAAGTCTTCTCTCCACTCCCTTCCTTGCTCTCTGCTGTCCTATGCTTACTGGTTCCAACCTTCCTGACAAACATGTGCTCGACAGCTGGACCTAAGATTAGCAAGCAGAAGCACCATCTACACCTCCTGTCCCCAACCTGTAACCAGTTGGTATGGATGGTAGCAGTCTTAAGTCACAGGAAGACACTGGAACTAGAGATCACTTCCCCAAGGAATGCTGCTGACCAAAGGTTTGTGGGTTTCCTATAAAAGGGGGCTCTGGGTTCACAAATAAAGGACTGTAAAGCTGTTTTGCATTGTGTAGGTTAATGTACGTTTGAAACGCAGGGTTCAAAACATTGACTGGCAACATCTGAAGTTCCCTCTAATTTATGTCACCAAAATAGGAATATGAAGGATGCATTGCATTTAAAACACATTGCAAAGCTACCCCAAGAGACAGCAGCTCCTTTTATGTACCTATTCTTGGGGCACACGATTACAATTTTAATTTTATCATCATTTGTTCCTTTTGACTCATATTTCACACAATGACAGGTTTCCGTGGAAAGTAACTCTAACAAGTTTTGAAAAAAGAAATGACAGCAGAGAGGAAGAATTCAAGTCATGAAAATGTACATTCGCTCACCAGTACCCTCCAGTCGCTCTAGAATAATGAGACTTTAAAGGGGGGGGGAGCTCAACAGAACCTGAAATTAAGAAGTATAAAATGTAACTATTTTGTTGGTTTAACAATAGCTTATGTTTATCGAATGTTTGCAAGTACAGGTAACTAACAAAAGTTCTTTACTGTCATTATCTGAATGACTCTCCCACCAGCTAAGTGGTAAATTAAAGCCCTGTGGACCAAACTCAGAAGTGTGTGTGTGTGTGTGTGTGTGTGTGTGTGTATGTGTACAATATCAGGTATCATTTTTCAAACACTGCCTCATCTATCTATCCATCCATCCATCCATCCATCCATCCATCCATCCATCCATCCATCCATCTATCTATCTATCTATCTATCTATCTATCTATCTATCTATCTATCTATCTATCTATCTATCTATCTACAGGGACTTTAGCCTAGAACCAGTGAGGACCCCAGCATACATCAATCTTTGCCTCTCTAGACTAAAATTGTAAGCACTTGATGCCATGAGATAGCCAGCTTTATTCATTTATCTACTCAATTTGGTTTCTGGGCATTGATCCACATCCTCATGTTCACAAGGTAAACACTTTATTGACTGAGCCGTCTCGGCTGCCCCAGTTCTTTTTGTGTGGTTTTACTGGAGCACAGCAACGCTCTTTCACAATGTATTGTCTGTTATCTTTGCTCTTATGCTACAGAACTCAGAGGTTGTGACAGAAATCATATGGACCGAAAGCATTTTACGGCAAAGTTAGCTTAATTCCTGCAAATTCAGCAGTAGTATTGTTACGTAAAGTTGTAGACTGGTGTTTATTCTGACAGTGATTCTGAGCTTGGTCTATCTGAATACGCTGTGTCCAGATAACTTCACAAGGAGACCTTGGCTGCTACAGTCAGGATATTTAAGTTCAGATTAGACTATCACTTTGTAGCTGTGTGGAGAATATCACCTCAATTAATCTGTGTTTTGGATTCTTCCATGACCCTTAGGGTTGAAGCGACGGCTAATCATGTTAGTTTGATTTGACTAAGAAATACCTAGGATACTAGTAAGGCATACTCTGGGTGTATCTGGGAGTGACTTCCAGAAACAGAAACAATTCCATTATGAGGACTAAGATCTAACCGGTTGATAGATCATAAATAATATGATGATATTATTGGAGGTTGGGAAAAAATAAGCTATGGCTTGGTAGGGGAAGGGAGTTACTGGGGCTGGATCCCTGAGGAACTCTTTCTCACTCCTTCCTGTCTCTGTCTTTCCTAGCTGCAGTGAGATGAAGCTACCACCCACCACATGCTTGCATCTCTATGATATCCTGCTTACGGACATGTGCCAAAGAACTCTAGACTGAGCCTCCCGAAACCGTGAGCCAAAATAAACTCTGTCCTTGTTTAAGCTCAACTGTAAGTTATCTGGTGACAGTGATGAAAATTCTGACTAATATGGTTGCTGAAAGCTGTGGTCTGTCACCTTGGCTTAAGCACAACTTTAGACACTGTCTGTTTGGTCCCCACAGTTCTTCCCTGGTATTTCCATTCTTTGACATAATATCTCCCATGTTTCCAAAGTTCTGGGAAGATCTTGCGTAGCAGTGCTGTCACAGTGGGATCCCTGGAGATGAGATCCTGGGCCCATTTCTCTTCTTTGTGTTCTTTGTGGTGATCTTTAAATCCTATTCTTCATTTTAATGTGATGTTCTCCAGAAGTCCAGATTTTACCTCGATGAAGTCACTCTAGGGCCTCAGGCCTGACCTTGATTCTAAGGCTGCTTAGCAAACTGCTCCTCAGGCAAATTCACTCCCTGAGACTCTGTAGTTGAGCCCTAAGTGCATTGTGCACTGGTATGGATGTCTCCCAAATCACTCAGCATCTGTGAGTTCAAGACTTTGGGGTACTCGTGGTCTTCTGCCAACTCTTACACTTGGGTTGCATGTGGGGTTTATCAGCCTTTACCACTTCCACCTTCTGATACACAGCAGCCTCTAGTCCGTGATGCCTTAGGGAAACAAAGGCGACATCCTCCATCCTTGTTCTTGTCAATGTTTCATTCGTGTACCAGGATAATTTACAGCCCCACTGTGATGCCAGACAGAGGTAGACACACACTTGTCCTTGGAGATTGTTGGGGACTGTTGTTCTCCAAAGCCAGCAGACTCCCTGATGAGGCTTTCCCTGCCTCCAACCAGTGAGTTGGCATGAAGTCTACATGTGTACACTGCATTGGTAAAGATGAGAACATGCTTTGCTCAGATAAGACCACTCTTCTTTTTCTATTCATCTCTTCCCGTGTTTCTCACCTTTCCCATGGGAGATGGTGTGTGAAAGACTAGGGGTCTGTCAGTGTTGAAAGAAATCAAATTAAAGGGATGTGGCAATGTCTCTAAGGACTTTAAATGGAAACATCATTGGGAAAATCTGCTGTAGCTTTACCATAAAGTGCAAAATAATTAATACAGTAGGATGGGAAATTGAATTAACATTCGATTCAGGTTTTCCTTAATGTTCTGGGTAAGATTGGCCCCTTGTTGTCCTCAGAGCATAGTAGCAACTTTTGAGGCAAGGAAGCTGGGATTGGTGAGTGATAATAGAACCAGCATTAAATAAACAGCATTTAGGGAACCCAGAAATTGCTATGTATATCCCAGAAGGTCACTAATATACGCTGTCACCCTCCGCAGTACTGGGATTACAGAACATATTTGAAGAGCCATGGTGATGGAAGCCATTACTGTGTCTCTATGCTTCCTCCAACAAAAAAAATATGAAATTTGAGTATTAGACCATAAAGAACACAGCTGGTTCTGACATCTATGGGACGTGAGGATGGACAGGTGTCATAATAAAAAAATAGAAAAACTCATTTTTACTCATTATTCTGAAACCTTGTTGAAAAACCATTGTGCTTCACATAGGTGTGTAAATAAAGCAATAAAATTGCTTATTTAGACAGAGTCCTTGAAGCAAAGTGCCAGAGTTGCATCTCCTAGAGACAGATCCGCTTTGTGTCAGGTTTCCTTCTTGGTGACACTCTTGCCTGTGTTTTCTTTCTTTCATTCTTTCTTTCTTTTCCTCTCATTTAGGTTGCTTTTCCTTTATGGTTTAATTTTTAGGTATTAACTTAATATTTTGTGGTATTGTGTACTGCTCAACTTCTTTCAAAGCATGTAGCTTTGTTACCATGTTTCTCTTTTCTGTCATCTGTCTGGCTTAGCTTGTCATTCATTCATTCTCCCTCTGTCTCTGTCTCTATCTCTATGTCTCTGTGTCTGTCTGTCTATCTGTCTCTCATACACACACACACTATACATACACACACTATACAAGCTGATGCACACTTTAACATATAGGCATGTCTATGTAGAATCTGTCCCTTCCGTTAGCGACTATGACACTAGGGAACAGAAGCCCACACACCTGACCCAGGAAGGAGAAGATAGAATTGCTTGTCTTTATTCTCAGATCTTAAATCTAGACTCTTAATTCACAGTATCTTTCAGGGGACATTTCTCATTCAAACTACCACACATACCAATTAGGTTATAAAATCATTTGCTCCTGACTTCCTTGGCTATTGTGCGCTCACACAGAGCAGGGCAGGTCATCTGAGACACAGAAATTTCAGTGCATTTAGATAATGTATAGGGAAGGTGACAGGATTTTTTTCTTTTGTGCCAATTTGTACATTAGCGTGTCTTAAGTGGCAGATTAAAAACTTCTTAAAGCACTAATGTTGATTAAAAAATGTTTGCTTAGGCTTGCTCAGGACTCTTACAAGATCCAAATCACATTCTTGTCCTTCAAGCATTTTAAAAGCCTGCTCAAATAGCTTTATCCCATTGTGTAGATAATAATGTTTTCTATAGAACTACTTTTCTTTATTAGGTAATTAACTAAAACTTCTAAATATAGAAAAATCAACCCAAATCCATGCAAACATTTGTAAGTATGTATTTTTGAAAAGATTTTAGTCTCTTAGTCTCTTTTAATAAAGAGGATGTCTTAGTCAGTAATCTATTATGAAGAGACACCATGACCACAGCACCTCTTATAAAGGAAAATGTTTAACTGTGGCTGGCTTACAGTTTCAGTCCATGATCATCATAGCAGGAAGCATGGCAGCATCCAGGCAGACGTGGTGCTAGAGAAAGGAGCTGAGAGTTCTACACAGGATTCACAGACAGCAAGGAGAGAGGGAGAGAGAGAGAGAGAGAGAGAGAGAGAGAGAGACAGAGAGAGAGAGAGAGAGAGAGAGAGAGAGAGAGAGAGAGAGAGAGACAGAGACAGAGAGACAGAGACAGAGAGAGAGAGAGACAGAGACAGAGAGACAGAGACAGAGAGAGAGAGAGAGAGAGACAGAGAGACAGACAGAGACAGAGACAGAGAAACAGAGACAGACTCTGAGCTTGGCAAGAGCTTTGAAACCTCAAAGCCCATCCACAGTGACACACTTCCTCCAACGAGATCACACCTACCCAATAAGGCCATATTTCCTAATCCCTTCAAATAGTGCCACTCCTTTGACGAAGCATTCAAATCTTTGAGCCAATGGGGGACATTCTTATTCAAACCACCACAGTACACAAACTAATATTTCCTTTTTTCTCTTCCTCAGAAATTCTTCTTCAAAATGATACCATTTCTCCTATTCAGTTAAGGTTGGAGAAGTCATTCATATGGAGTAATTTTTAAAACGTTTGCTTGATGACCATTCATTTTAGTTGCTACTTCCAATCTATTTATTCTTTCTCCCCTCATGTCATTTATTGAACAGTAGGTCCGTGTTGGCCTGGAGGACACTTCATCATGTTGAGGGACTCTGATACTGTGGGAAACCCACGGGATAGAGGCCATGCGTGAGCTGACACTTGCTCTGGTGATATCACTGTGTTAGGGAAAGAGGAAGGCTCACCCAGAGACAAGGAAACTGGAAAGGCGAGAATTCAGAAAGGGCAGCAGCAGTGAATGGGATGGAAGCAGAGTGAGAGGGGCAGTGGTATGGATGGGGCAAGCAAAGTCCCTGAGGTCCATCTGGAAGAGACTGAACTCCTCTTTTCCCATGGGGACCTGGTGAAGATGACAGATGGGATGGGGGCTTTAAGTGGATGGTACTGGATTCAAAGGTTCTTCTAATAGTATGGCCATGGGATTTAAAACTAAGCTTTCCCAGAAGCTTATGTACACAATACTATGTATAACAAAAAGATTAATATCCCTTCTTCCCTTTCTCTGCCTTCTCCAAGAAAAATCTGGCAGAATCACCCACTAGGAATTAGGTTTCTTTTGGAGTTCTTTGAGAGACAGCTATGAGGAGGGAAGAGACGGTTTAAATGCTGTTCGCTGTGATTTCATGGTTTGTTTTCCCACTGTGAGCTACCATAAGGTGAGTCCACACTAAACACAAGGTTTTTCCTTAGGTGACCAATAGAATGTGGAATGGCCCAAAGGTTAATGCTCACTGGTTGGCAGTTTGAAAAGTGGTTCATCTATAAATAGTCAATCGGCAAGAGTCTAAGTCCTCAGTCCTGCCTGTTCTCTGCTACTCACTGGATTTTGTAAGCCACACTCTTGGGGAGGGACATGGTGGCCAGCGCTGTGGCTTTATCCCAGACTGCTTCTGTCAATTCTGGTTCACGCACCAGTGAGGGTGGCCATGGAGGCATGGTGGGTCAGGGCAGGTAGAGGAAAAGGAACTGGAGAGGAGGTAGATTAGCATAAAGAAGGAGAAAGGAAACCTGAGAGAAGAGAGAGGAGAGGCCGGGCCTGGTGGAGTCAGAATTGCAGAAGGAGCAGGAGGGGCCATGGGCAATGTGACTCTAGGACAGCAGTGCACCAGGGACTGTCTAATTCAGCTTCAGTGGAATAGCAGCAAAGCATCCGGATGACAGTGGCTTTGGTGAATGTGCGGTGAGGAAGGAAATGGAGACCTGGATGCAGGTGACCCCTGGAGGTGTTAGAAGTTTCTAGGGCAAGGCAAGGCTGTTGCTGGTTTTCAGAGTGGATACTTGAGCGTATTCTCCACAGAAGCCCCCATCAGTGCAACTGACGGGCCATGCCAGCCATTTGGCTTACCTGTGCCTATTAGGCTGAGTCCTGAAATTTAAAAGCCTCTCTCTACTTCTAGGACTCCTGAAGTCCTCTGTTTTCCCTCCCTGTCCCCACCTCCCTTACAGATAAAGGAGTTGCTACAGCCTTTGAAGCAGAAATTCACCCCTACCCCCACCCTGGTGTGACATTCTATATCTTTAGAAAACACACTTCCTCCCTCACCTGCTTGTGTCGCACAGAGTTGCCTGGACCCTGAATCCTCTGGGGAGGAGCCTCAGCTCATCCCCTAGTGATAGCCAGGAGACGAGGCAGTCTGGAGTGGGACTTCCTACAGTGCCGGTGTTGGGGGTCCAGTGTGTTATAAGGGTGCCAAGAAATGGAACCTTCGATACCAAGTGTAGGTAGCTAGGGCCTGGTTGCCATGACAGCCCATTCATTTGCTTATAGAGCTTTCATAATACCATCAATTTGCCAGTGGAAGACTGATGTGGGAAGCCTGGCTCACGCCAACACACTGGCTTCCTTTGTCAGCTGGCATCCTGAGTGGTGTTGAAATGGGCCTCTGGAGAGCCCTCTGGCCCCTTCTTGATTTGTCCTCTTCATCCTGGAAAGGCTCCTTTAACTTGCCTGGCATCTGTGTGGGAAGGAACACTTAGGAAAAGAGTGATGAGAAGACAGTTTCCCTAGCAACCACACACCACGCTGTATGCAGTCTTCTTCCTTTTCTTAGCTGGATAACAAGGTTAGAATCTGGCTTCTGCCCGTACCAGTGCTGTCTGGGGCTGGAGACATTAAAGTGCTTTTAAATCGTTCCTTCCTCTCCGTGTCCTCTGAGCCCTCCCTCCACGCATACACTACTTTTTGCTGCAGCATCAGCACAAGTGACAATGACCCTCCCAAAGGAGGCTGAACTTTGCCTGTGGGTTTGAGCATCCCACTTGGGATGCAGCTTTCTCTGCACTTGTAGCAGGAGAGGCTTTATCAACTGTTAGTGCAGAAGGCTTTGCTTCTGCCTCGATTGACCTGCCTGTCCTTACTGCAGTCAAAGTGACTGCAGAAACTCTTCTGATAGTGCAGAGCATGATAGAGGCAACATGGAGTCCTCCTGGCCTTGTCCCCTTGGAGAACCTAACACTTCAAGAGAGTCTCTTTTGTTAATGGTCCAGATTAGTCAGCTAGGGCTCCCAGCACAAAATGCTACAGACTGGGTGGTTTAAACATCAAGGTATTTTTTGCACAGCTCTGGATGCTGGAAATCCAAGATCAAGGTACCAGTAAGGGGAGGGGGATGTCTCCTGAGGCTTCTTTCTTTAGCTTCTAGTATCTCCACATAGCTCTCTCTCTCTCTCTCTCTCTCTCTCTCTCTCTCTCTCTCTCTCTCTCTCTGTGTGTGTGTGTGTGTGTGTGTGTGTGTGTGTGTCTATGTGTGTGTTTGTGTGCTCTTGGTGTTTCTCCCTGCATTAGGGCATAAGTCCTATCCTACTAGGGTTCCATCTTTGTAAGCATATTCAACCTTAATTAAACTCTTAAGCCCTCACTCCAAATAGCCACCTGGACATTTGGAGGATACATCTCAACACTGTCAATGGACACTACCAGTTCTGCATTGGAGTTCTCAGCCAGGCAGCATGCTTTCTGGGGGTTTACAGAAGCACATTTCTATCTCTTGGTGACTCTGAACATCCTTGACGTATGGATGCGTCGTCTCTCTGGTCTCTGCCTCTGTGGTCACCTTGTCTCGTCCTCTTCTATGTGCCAATTTCCCTTTTATCTCTCTGCTCTACACACCATTGGGATTGCAACTAGGGTCTACTTGGGCAGTCTATGATTACTCTATCTCATGGTATTCAATCATACCTGTCAAGTCTCTCCCTTGACTCCCCCAATAAAGTCAACCCCAGGTTCCAGGAATAAGAACTTCACTTTTTTAGCACTCTAATGATTACTAGATTTTGTTTGTTTCAGTAGTGGAGTCAACCTACAAAGAGCTCTTGTTGGAAAGATAGATTTGCGGATGTATGTCCTACCCAGATCACATTCTTTGATGTCACTGTAAACTGTCACCACCTGGGTTTCAAGGACAAGATGCTGCCGATTGTCCCTTGAGAGGCAAAGTGGATGATGCTCAAGGGTAGGGAGACAGGAGACTTCCTATGTGTTTCTACTTCCTGGCTGATTAGAAAGGTGAATCTTTCCCCCCCTTGGAAGCCATTTCACTGTGGCTGCTTTGTTGACCTATAGGTACATATTTCCTATGGGTAGAGGGCCCTGTGGGAAGGAAGGTTTTGATTCCCTCAGATTTTCGCCTCCAGGGGTCTTGTTTGTGTTCTACTATCAAAACACTTGTTGGGGTTCCTCTCATTTATCCGAGGCAGCTGATGGGTAGCCAATGTCCTTATGAAGTCTAGAGAGCCAGCTGTATTTTTAATAACAGTAAAGTCATTCTTTACTTCTTCCCTTTAAAACACAGTGGGGTTACTGTAGGGTGCCGCTTCACAACACTGCTTTATTTGGTCACAGGGGCTATGGTCAAACTGTGAGAATTTTATTGGATGCTAATCTAATATCTAACATTTTGTTCATTTGTTCTTTCTTCTAGCCATTTATGGTGAAAAAGCTGGTGCCAGGGCACCATAAATGCTGGCTTCTTGTTTCTAATCTCATCCCAATTTTATTTTCCTGCTGCGTGGGTGAAGGTTAGAAGATAATCATGGATTTCTGCTAGCTTTAACAATACCCCTACTTTCTTTAAAAATAATGTTTATCTGGGCATTACTGCTGTGGAAAATGCTAATATTTAAAGTATAGTTTTAGGTTTTTCCCAAGTTCTGTATGTCTGTAGGATGGGCATTCCTAATGGCTTGTCTTACAGACAAAACCAGCAAAACTCAAACCAAACCAAAAGAATCCCCTTACTTGCTTTCTTTTGCTAAGGTGGACAGGACAAAGTCCTCTGATAGTGATTTAGAAACATCAACATTTGGTATCAAAGACTTAATGCCTTGAAGGCTTGAGGCTGTAATAGGAGAGAAATGCTATCACTCATGGAGAGCTTACGCTGAGTTTTTGTGGTACTTAATTTGGTTGATTTGAAATTAGAATTAATCACGAGTTGCACATATTTCTCCAACCCCAGGGAGGGGACCAGTCAACTTCTATAACCTCCTTTGGTGAGAGCCACATCCAGTGACAGCCAGCCTTCTTACAGCTGTACTCTCGCTTTCCTTGTTTGGTCCCACTCTCTTGCTCCCGTTAGACTTGTTCCAATTGCCAAGGCTCTATGCTCCTACTGTCGACATCTAACATGCAAGTTCACATCCCATTGTGGAAGATCTTCAGACGGTATTCTCAATCACTACAGGGGAGTCCATGTTTAACGTGATGCCTCACCTAAAGGACCCCAACTCCAACCATGGAGAAACTGTACAGTGGAAGAATTATTTGGAAGTGGAACTGTCCAGAATCACTTGGGATTTACCTGTTTTGCTTATAAACAAGGCTAACCATGGGTATGAAGACAACTTCCTTTAGAGTTCAAATGGGCATTCTTTTTTGGTGATAGCTGATAAAAATGGAATTTTCTATGAAACTGTAATTCAACAATTTTTTTTTTGTTTGTTTTGGTTAGGGTTAAGACCTTCAGTTCAAGCTCTATAGATTGGGTCTGAATCTTAAAAACCAAGATGGTGACCACCTTTTGATAACAACTAATTCTGGGAACCAACTCTTTAACAACGTTGATTCCAAGGTGTCCTCCCTCGTCTTCAGGCTTCAAAGTGGGCACTTAAAACCCAGTCCTGTGCCTGGAGTGTCCTGAGGAGAAACCCTACTCAGGGAAGGGCTGCATCTCTTTGTTTGCTCTTGACCTTTTTTCTTCTCCAGTCTGCTCCTCTTCCCTAAGAAAATCTTACCAGTCTCCCGAGGAACCTCTTTGGATACTTCTCTTCCAAGAAGCCACCCCAGTGTTTCCTTGCAGAAACCTCAGAGCTTTTGCCTACAGCCATCCTTTTGGTAACAAACTTCAATGTGTGTTCTATGGCCTAGGCCAATAGTGATTTTATTACAGCGAGCGCCATGCTCTATTCATTCATTCAGCTTGGTTGGTTCTGACGGATGGTAGTACCTCTGCCTCCATTGTGTCCGAAGTCTTAGGTCTACGCTGCACAATGGCTCCCATTCAGGCAGATGTTTTCTATCACCTGTGTCAGTCTGCACTCCTTGGCTAACCTTCAAAGACTAAGGATGATTGACTTCCCTCAGAAGCTTCTGGAAGTGTCATCACTATCAGAATCTTAACAGTAAATACGGCGGATAACATGACAGTGGCTGTGGAACAGATTCCATTGTTGCACATCACTTCATAAGAGTTTCCATCCCTTCACGTGATATTCCTTGCAGCAACTCACTACAGACTAATGGCTCAACAAGTCAAGCTGGGAACATTTGGACTTCCTTGCTTGAAGAGTAACACGACAACCATTCTCAGATGAAAAGTTCTCTGGATAAAATGGTGTGCTTTCAGAATAAAATGAGAGACCCTCTAGGCAGTGTCAGATCCAACAACTATGTTATTATGTTTAGCAGGGACCATTTTTACTCCCTTACAAAGTAAGCATATTGTTTAGCCAGCATCATGAGCTAATGATGTGTATGGCTACCTTTCAGCATTACAGCATTCTTGAGTCTCATTCAGCTGAAAGTCTTCAGGTGGCCCACCATGTGGCGTGACATTGAGAATGTTCTCCTGTTGTGCTGGATCTAACCTGAGAGTGCAGGTGGGGACACAGGACAGTTTTTACATTTACATCCAGGGCATAGGGCATAGTGGCTTATTTATATACCTTAGTTGCTTAAGAAAGCAATTAACTATGCATAGTCTTGGAAGGTTTTGTCTGGGACTACATTGTCAATATAAATTCCCAAAAGTGAGACTCGCTGCAGAGGGCAGCATTCTGAACTGCTCGGTTGTTGATGTAGCTCAAAGCAAAATGACTCAGTCTCCCCAGCTCTGCATAAACCAGAGGACTAGACATATAACGTATGCGTCCCTTGTTTGTTTTTTTTTTTCTTTTCTTTTCTAAAATAGTTATCAACTCGTGGACTCACAGTTCTCCATTCTACAGCGTACAGTATTTGCAGTGGCCATCAAAAGTGCCGGCTGGAGGCTGTATCCTGGTGTCTGCTTCTCCTTCCTCCTCAACCAATTGTTCTCGTGAGTGAGGCTGGCCCACTGAGAGTAATGACTGTATTAACGAGGAGCTAAGTATTCTGATATTTTTATTTTTAGCATGTAATTTTTGGCTGAAAACATATAGTTTGTTCTTTTTTAGGTCTTGCTGCCCATGAAAACAAACATCTACCTATAAAGAAAAACAAAATAAAAAACAAAACAAACAAAAAAAAACTTGCCTGCTTTAAGAGGTTTACTCCTTATGCAAATGATAGGACCTATTTCTGATAGTTGGTTCACACACAGGTGGCTTGTCACTCTTTTTTAGTTTACAAATGAAGTCCGTTTGGGTTTCTTTAAATTCTTTATGTAAGTGAAGATAAATTAGACTAAGTTGGATAGAGACGCAGCTTGAAAAAAAATCAAATTAGCTCTCAGCAGGTAGGAGCCTAAAGCGCCTCTTTGTAGGACAGAAAGTTAACTGCCACTTGGGCGCCTGCTCAAGAGACTGCACCAGGCCATTTTCTTTTAATAGGAGAGCATTTTTTGCTATGTCAAGTACACCTACAGTGTGCGTGTGCTTGTGTGTGCATGTGTGTGTGCGTGCGTGTGTGTGTGTGCGTGTGCGTGTGTGTGTTAGTTGTTTGAACTGGACAGAGTATGGATTTGGGAGAATGTGGACTTGGGTTTGGAAAACAGTTGAGCGGGTAGACGTGTGAGCAAAGATGGAGGCACATCTGTCCCTTTCCCAGAAATCACACAGCAGACAGAGTACAGGGAGACTGAATATGATCAGTTATTAAGATGGGGAAGTGTGAGTTTGGCTGACACCAGCTACATAAAAATGAGCTCATGAGACTTGGCCTCACTGACTGAGAGTCTAAGTTTCTGCCTGTGACTGAGTGTGATACCACAGAACGGAGCACCGGGAAGAAGCAGAGAGAAGGTGCAGGAATTTGGGATTGATGAACAGACTCGAAGCTCTAGGGGAAATGCTTTACTCTTCTCCTTGGTTAGCCACCCAAAGTGGATTTCACTTCTGAGTTCGAAGATTCTCACACACATCACATGACTCTATCCAAGAACTCCAGACTCCAGGCCAGAGTCCCTGCTGCTGCTGTGGAGGTGTCTCAGGGTGACATCAGGCAGAGGGAACTGGCACTCAGCGTTGGCCACAGTGCTGAAAGCCAGGTGGGGGTGCTTGAAGAAAGACAGGAATCCATGTGCAATTTCCTGTTCTGGGTTCCTTAACCAATATCCTCAGGACATCTGGAGATCCTCGTAAAGGGGAAGGGCCTGACTGATCCTCTGTAGCTTCCTTAATCTTGTCTGTAGGACCTACACTGTGTGGTGGAGCCTTTGTCTTAAGGTTAACTGAGTTTATAAGAATATGCTGTAGTCCACCTTGAAGGGGTGGGGGGCATGCACAAGGGCTTTGCTGGTCCAGTGGTAAAGGCTTATAGTCTCAGCCCCACCCCCTCCCCTTCTTCTCTCATCTTCCCCCTCTCTCTTCTCTTTCTCATCTCTTCCCCTCTGTCCC
The DNA here is from genome assembly GCF_011064425.1 of Rattus rattus. Classification (NCBI taxonomy): domain Eukaryota; kingdom Metazoa; phylum Chordata; class Mammalia; order Rodentia; family Muridae; genus Rattus; species Rattus rattus. The sequence goes on along the minus strand of NC_046160.1, from coordinate 13,894,213 downwards.
CCCTCCTCTCCTCTCTTTCTCCCTCTCTTCTCTCTCATTCTCTCCTCTCTCTCAGTGCTCAGGTTTGTATAAACCAACAACAATAATAACAAGAATGATTGCCTGTGTTCACTTCTCTTAAGTGCCCCTCTCTCTAGAATCAAACCTTTAAAAGAAGTCAAAACTGTAGTCATCTCTTGACTATGTTAAAGATGTGGGTATATTTTAGAAGGACTCTTACTAGATGATCTTAATCCTTTCTGATCTTGTTTATGTGAGCACGGTCATTTTAGCATTTCTTCTTTATTGCATGGCACGATGGACCCAAGCCATGTGGACGTGAGCTGTTCTTGAATACCTACCCCACCAGCCTCTGGAGAAGCATCAGCCTGTGCCTCCACACTTTTCAGTTTACCATGGTCCTATTGGAAGTATGGTGACACAGGAGCGGGGGTGAGGGGGACATGCCGATAACACACCGGGTTGTGTTATTTTTGATTGTGATTTTTTCAAATACACATATGTAGCTTACAAGGAAGCGAGACAAATAACACTTGATGTACTGTGTATAAAATGGAGACTCTGCAATGAAAAGCCAAAGGCGCATAAAAATATATTTCAACTTTAAAAATAACTTAGTTACAGTAATACCTTGCTTGTTTTTAACCAACATGTAGCTGACAGTCAAACTTTTGCAACACGGAAATAATATACAGGGATATATAAGAACCACAAGGAAAAAAAAATCCCAAGTCCCGTAAGGTTGTTCGAATATGAAGAGTAAAATCTTAACACTGGAGAACTTGCTATGGTGAACCCAAAAGATACAATATACAAAAGAGTCAAGAAAAAAAGGCGTAGGTGCTAAGTAAGTTTTGATTTCCTTCTCCCAACATGCTGTAAGTCGCCTTGGAGAGACCACGGACCCAGCCCTCCTAGACAGCCTGGATGTGTGCACATCTACAAACAAAACGGAGGGTGTTTGAGAGCCGACAATGCCTGCTTAAATGAGCTCTGACTCACTTCCTCATTTCTCTTTTTCTGCCAGAAACAGGTTTTTTTTTTTCTTCAATTTTTAAAAATTATTGTTTTCAAAATTTTTGCAAACAGGGCATGATGGTTAAAAAAATATTTTGTACGAACAGGAGTGTTATTTTAGAAAAATGCACCACATGGCTGCAAATAAAAACAGTCAGAGCAGCTCTTTCCTTCGGCTGTGGTTAGATCATTTTTTTGTTTTCTGCTTATTTTGGTACCTCTTACTCCCAAGAAAAAGGGCTGACTCCTGGTTACTTATTTTTATCCATGACATTCAGGACTTCATCCAAAAGTGAGGGCCCTAGATCCAACTGCAGAGAGAGCAGGGAGCCGGTCAGGTCAGAAAGGGATTCTTCTGATTTAGTCTTTGACTTCCCCAGCTCGCAGGAGGCAGGATGCTCAAACATGTCGTCCGCGGGCCAGTCGGAGTACTGTTCAGACAGGCTGGAGGAGTGGCTGTCCCTGCCCTGGCTGGACTGAGACGTGGAACCACTGGAGCCCCACGAGGTGTCTCCCTGGTGGACTGTCCCGTTCTCTAACAGACTACTTTTCTCCTCAACTTTCTCTTCCATGACAGGCTCGCAGCTGAGTCTTGGCAACTTAGGACGCCCGAAGGACTCCTGCTTGGAATTAAATGTCACTGGTGACAATAAGGGCAGCATGAGAGCCTGGGATCCTCCAATAGTCGGGAGGGAGATGGCATTTTTGAGCACCGGGGAGGGTGTTTCCGTGAACATCGAGTCCGAGGTGCTATTGGCCCGGAAGAAGTCGTTGTGCCCCGGGAACTGGCCGGAGTGTGCCTTCTCTTGGTTTCCAGGCAAGAGCTCATAGTTCCCTTGAAGAAAGGAAATATCTCCAAAGACGTCATGCTGGCCCTCTTTGCCGATGTGAATAGTGTGACGAAAGTCCCCCAAAGGAGGACTGATCATATCAGGGGACAGAATGTCCCTCAGTTTAAATTTCTTTCCCTTCTTGTTGTTAGCCGCTTTCAGGTAAATTGGGGTCTTGGCTGGCATTTTGGAATCTGACAGTGTCTATTTCACAGACCGGGGAAAGGGTGACCTTCTTCACGGGTATCCCGCACTTCCAAAAAGTCCTCTTTGATAAGAATTGTCACATCATTTCTTCTCAGGTTGATCTAGGAGACAGGGTCTGAGAGATCTTGCTCAACACAGGGCCACGTGGATCTTTCCAGAGAGCTAGTTACATTGTCCAGTCCCTTCTACCGCAAGGAGAAACCTGGAAGAGAAACCAGAGCAGGTTGTGATTGCGAGGCTTCCGGGTCCACTCAGGCCGGCCATTCCCCAGAGCATTACTCCAGAGCCCGGCCAGGACCCCACCTAAAGCCCAACTGCATCTCCTTCTACTAACTGCGATCAGAACTTTAATCTCAGCATGGGCTCACTAGTGAACCCCTAGTTCTTAGTTCTGGGGAAAACAGAAAAAGAGGTACTTGGCCCCTGAGCTAAAGCCTCACTACTTTTTAAACAGAGCTATGGGCGTGGTTTTCTGAACACATCTGAAATCTTCACCTCCCTCTCAAAACTCATGTCAAGAGACTAGAGACATACACAGTGGTTAGAAGAATGTGTTGTTCTTATAGGGAACCTGGGTTAAGTTCCCAGCACCCACATGGGGGCTTACACCTGCCTGCAACTCCAGGGGATCCAACGTGCTCTTCTGACCTCCATGGGTCGTAGGCATGTATGTGGTACACATACATATGGACAGGCACGCATGCAGACACATACAATTTAAAAAACCTGCAATCAACCCAGGACCAACTGGGTCTGTTTAAAATTGTATTTTCTTTGCTTTGAATGCTCACTAACAAGACTGACAGTGATTTATTGTTGAGATCTGCATACAAATGAAATTAAATGACTAAAGAAGGAGGCTGGAAATTATCATTTAATAAGTGATGTTAGTATATAACTGCTCCAGAATACCTCACTAGGATGCATTCTTACAGATGGGGAATATGACTACGGATGGGGGCAGGGGTAGAATACAGACAAGCTACAGCTGGAATCATCGTGGCAGAGAAAATACAGAGCCACGGAGGACTCCGGCATATACTGGTATTCTGGGAATACCAGAACTGCTCCATTTCAAGACAAACCTCCACCATACATAATAAGTTGAGCTGTCCCCGAGGATCTTTTGGAACATCACTGATAAGGTGCACGCCCTGTCTCTGTGGGAGGTGAGGTTCTAAAGCCAGCCTTCCTGCCTCCCTGGTGTTAGTGCCTTTGTAGATCCAACTGTGACTTGCTCTACTCAAGAAAGTATGGCAGCAGTCACTCCCTGGGTAGGTTACATTACAGAAGGGGAGGGGAGAGAGGAAAGGAAAAGGGAGAGTATGGGAAAGGTGGGAGAGAGTAAAGGAAGGGTGGAGAGAGTAAAGAAAGGGGGGCGAGTAAGAAAAGAAAGGGAGGAAGGATGGAGAGGGGAGAAAAAGAGACTAAGTGTAGAGGTACTCATGCATGTCCATGCACCTGACCTCGCAGGTGTCCACACCTGACTTCACAGGTGTCCACCTGACACCCATGCACCTCACAGGTGTCCATGCACCTGACCTCACAGGTGCCCATTCACCCGACCAAACTTCCTTGCTGGCTTTGAAGTAGAAATGGATTTACCCCATCTAGTCTCTGATGACACACACACACACACACACACAGTTCTGGCCCAAAGCTTGGTCACATTCCAGTGAGGCCCAGGCTCTAAGCTCTGGCCAGACACCCACAGAAACCATGACTTAATAATAAGTGGATATCAATGCAGGTACAATGTTAAAGCCAAAACATCTTAACTGTAGATAGTATTTGTTTCAGGCATAAGTGAAAAGCTGTGAGGAAGAAGGTCCAGGAGGCGTGTCAGAGCCTCCCTTGCTGAAGAGACACTTAACCTTCTGAAACCCCCTCCCCACGCCCCTCCCCCCCTCCCGTCCATCCCCCCAACCCCCAGAGCTGACATAGAGAAGCTAAACTCTCATGACCCTCCCCTGCTTCCCCTCCCCCTCCCAGTCCTCTGGCAGTGGGACTGACAGTACTCCTAGGACTGGGACAGACGGGCGTGAAGACAGTCACAGTTGCTTGGCAGCAGCTGGAGGCCCTCTCCATTTGTTCCACAGTTCTTTCCTTCCAGCAAGAGTTTTAAACTTGCTCTTCAGTGACAAGGGCTGTGCTGTATGTACCACCCACTGGCACTGTGTGGGAAGCACCACGCAGCCTCACCTTAGTGTGTGAGGAAGAGGCTGGGGGCAACAGGTTTGTTCCTGCCAAGAGCTGCCTGACCACAGAGCCAGCAGACATAACAGGACCTCAGGTCCCGAGGTCCTCAGTTCGATTTGATTTGGGTCTTGTCTCAATAACAAAAGGTAAGACTTTACATAGAGGGAGTGGTAGTGAATGCCTGCACCGTCAGCATAGAAGAGGAGGAGAAGGGAGTGTGCCGACTTCAAGGGCATTCAGGGGCTAGTTCAAGGCCATTCTGAGATGCTTGAGATCCCATCTCATGAAACCAACACGAAAAGCTGAAACCGTGGTAGACCTAATAAAACGCCCTTGCCATTATAGGTCCACAGCACAGAGCCCACAACACTAGGACCCCAGTGACACTTTCCTGCCCCAGGAGGTGGGTGGCAGGCAAGCCCTGGGAAGAGCCACTCCCCGGGGCAGATTATCAGCTGGCCAGGATGGCAGCTGCCCTGGAGAAGACTCAAGGCTTGCCCTGGATGCCTGCCTGAGGTCTGCTGGGATATGGAAGGCCAAGAAGTACCCAGGCAGGGCGTTCAATACCAGAGTGTAGTTCTCTGTCTCTGGCAGGGCTACCCACATCTGTTGTGTAAGGGAATGCGAATGGGGGTGGTGGGGATGTGAAAAGAGAAGACATACTTTCTCCTGTCTGAGGGAGGAATGTTCAGTACCAAGGCTTCCTGGCTGGGCCTCCTTAGAGCAGCCCTGCCTGGCCACAGGACTGTGGGCTTTTAGCTGGAGGTTCCCTTGGCCTAGTAAAGGCCAGGCTTTATATTGGTGGCACTAAGACAAACAGAGACCAGAGATGAGAGGGAAAAGAGACAAGGAGGGGGCTTTGAGAAATCCACAGACACAGCAGAGAGTAAGGTGACGACACCATGTGCCAGGCCTAACAGCTGCCAAAGACAATGGAAGACTGGTTTGCTTTCTAAGAGGGGGGTTGTTGGGCAAATACATCAGCTCTCCCATTTAAAGGAGTTGGCGTATATAGTGCTGGGCAGCACCCAGGAGTCCCACCCAGTCCTCTCTCATGTCCTCTCCCAGGATTCACTCCTGGCCCTCCCTTTCCAGGCTCTTGGCTCTTTGGACACTATTTCTGCTATTGCTTACAGACAGCTAAAGTCTTCCCTAGTAAGAAGTGGCAGGTCCTGGGAGAGGTATGTGTGTCCCCAGCAGCTAGAATCTAATGCGACAGTATTTTGTGAGAGCCTCTCTGCGTTCCCACAATGCTCTCTCACTCACAAGAACCCGAGAGGCTTCTGCTAGAATGCTGAATGTCCCCATTTACAAGTAGACACTACTGTGGCACAGACACTGAGCCAGCCTGAAAAGACCCAAAAATGACACAGCCAACCAGGAGGCTAGGTTCCCTGTCTGAGGTGTAAGCCATTTAGACAGCACAGTCTCTGGGAGTTTAGTTAGCTCCCAAGTTACCAACGGGGAGTGGGGGGGGAGCATCCCAGAACCTTTCAGAGACACGAACGCACACAGAGCAGAGGAAGGGGAAGAGGCTTCTGCATACACGGCAGTAGGAATGTGGACAGTAGCTTCCACGCAGGGCAGCTGGATGCTATCTCTCCTACTAGTGAATCATATGCCCTTGGACCCAGATGCTACATACAGGTGCAGAGTCATCTGAATGATATGGGAGACGCTGTTTACGGGGTATCCAATCAAACATTTGTAAAAGCCAAGAGTTGGAAGCAGCCTAGTTGTCTACCATCAGAAGATGTGTACAGATGACACAGCCACCCAAATTAGTAGTACTTACATCTAAGAAAGAATGAAACATTTAATACAGTCACAGGGAAAGAGCCCAGAGACGACATGTTCAAAGGAAGACAAGGTAGGTGCAGAAGTGAAGTGTGGAAATCTAAGTGTGTCGGCTTGTATTTCTATAAAATGTATCAATATGCTTCATACGAAACTGCGATAGTTACTGTCCTCAGTCTGAGTGAATGGGAAGGGAGACAGCCAGGCGCATCCTCTGTGATGTCAGCGCTCTGAACTACCGAATCAACTGGATATTTGAATAATAAAAATATAAGAACTAAATATGTAAGGCTCACTCGCTGTATTAGAGAGTCAAGTCTGCACAAGGTACTTAGGTCTGGCAAAATCCAGGTGTCACATGATGAGCATTTGTTTATTACTGGGCTTCAGTCAGGAGTCCCACCAGCATGGATTCTGGGGCATCTGGGCCCAGAGGGTGCTGGTCACTGACAACAGGTTACCCTTCCACATCTCCGCCCATCTCCTGTGATCAAGAGCTCTGTTTAAGCTCCAGGGTGTCCTACTCTCTTCAGCATTTGTGTGTGTTCACTATTGTCCTGGATCTTTTGAAGACAGAAAGGAAGGTTTCTATGACAGACCTTTCTCAAATCTCATCCCTTGGTTCTGAAGTCATGACTGCAGACTGTGGTTTTCCTTTCCACGATAGTGATGAAGAGGAGAGCCAAGAACACCTCTGGGAAGTTATGTTCCTCAGAAAGCAAACACTCGAGTTCTGGGCTCTCGTGAGGGAAGCTCTGCCACCAAGGGGCCAGCTCCCAGGCAGCCATTAAGCCTCCTCTCCCAAGGAGACAGGCTATCCAGCTTCTGATGTGCATGCTCCTACTTGCAGGTATCTATGAGAACCTAAGAGGTCAAGACATAGAGTAAGACTTAGGGGGTGTTAAAGCCACACCTCTGAAGGGAAGGCAGATGGCTGGGTTGTCACTCCTGTATCAATCTAGGATTCTAGTTATTTATCCTGTTGGGGTCACAGGTCTATACCACTACACCTAGTATTGTTTTCTGGAAACAGAGTCTCACTGTGTAATCTAAGCTATCCTAGAACTTACTATGTAGCCCAGGCAGGCCTCATGCTTGAAGGTATCTTCCTGCCTTGACCTCCTAATATGTGTTGAGATTGTAAGCAAGGGTCACCGTATCCAGCTTGCTTCCCTACTTAAGATGATGGTCTTACCATGTATTTCTTTTGGCAAACAAAATAATTCTAACCATACTGTCATGGCTATTCTTGGTGGTCCTCCTGACTATACCTGGGATGAACTACAATCAGAAATGGAGGGCACACCTGTGAGCGATTCCCTGCTTGGTTTACAGTGGGTAAATCCACTTCTAGTTCAGGGGAGTGGTGGGAAGACACACACCTCGAATCCAAATCAGGACATGTGGACCACACCTTCTGCAGGATCTACATAAGGACATAGAAGCAGGAAGCTGTCTTTGCTTGTTTGCCTTCGCCTCGCTAACACATCCATTCCTTCACTGGCATTGGAGACTATTTCCCTGGGATTCCAGCATATATAGAAGACCAGCCAAAAACATCCAGCCTGTGGGACTGAGCAACTACAAGATTCTTAGACTTTCTGTTGACAGCTACCTACTGTTGGATTTTCTGGACTGCAGCCTGTAAGTCATCCCAATAAACCACACATATACAATGTCTGTGTGTCATTGAAATAAATATTCCAATAAATTTTATATATATATATATATATATATATATATATATATATATATATATATAGAGAGAGAGAGAGAGAGAGAGAGAGAGAGAGAAGAAAAGTGATTCTAGAGACTGACTAATACACATACCAAAATAAGTAAGCAGACATCAAGGGCACGGGGGGGGGGGTTATTAAAAAAAACAAATTACTGACTGAAAACTCAGTTCCTGGATTGCTCAGAAGTGAGTGTCCTGGCAGCTTACTAAGTTCTGAAAAGAACAAAGAGATCAAAATTTTGAGGGAAAATCCATTTATTTTAAGAAAGGAATGCTTGGTTTGTCTACTAATTATTTTTAGATTAATTCTTGGTTGGAGAAGGATACAAAAAAAAAAAAAAAGAAAAGTCCTGCATCCTGCAAAACAGGTTGCAATGTTAATTCAAAACACACGTGAGAAAACAGGGCAGGGTGTGTGAGCGGAGGATGATGCCTTCCTGCCAGCCCGGAGCTCTCTTCCTCTCCTCTCCTTGTAGGAAGTGAGTTGAAATTCAACTTCCCCTTTCTGGCTTAGAAGTCAGAAGGAGCCCTGCTAGCTTGCATCATTCAAGGGCACCCCATCAACCTTCTCCCCCTCCCCCAAGTCTGTACTGGGGATGGGATCCAGCGCTGCGGCGAATGTCCAGGCACTGAATCACCAAACTACATCCCCAGCTCCAAATTCAATCCTCTCTGCCTTTTGCCCTTTGGTCCCAGCACAGTAACTACGAAGCCCAGCACCCTGCAAAGAGCACCACCATTTGCACACTAACAGTAAAAAACTGATATTCTCTCCTGTATAAACCAGCAGTCTTAAGGAAGCATGGTGGGGTGACCCCCTCCACCTGGCTCCTAGAGCAGAGCACTTCTCCATGCTTCTCTGCGACCAACCAGGAAAAAGTACTAACTTCTCTTGGTCCCTCCACTGCATTCAGACTCCTAAACTGTACTGGCCCCTGGACTCTTTGGAAGGGATAAAGGCTACCTGGAACTTGTGAGGAGGGCAACTGGAGGTCAACCAAATAAGGTGAAAGAAAGCTCTAAAAGAGAACTAATGGGACACTAATCTTTAGGGATCTGAAGGACTCATTTCATTGTAATGAAAAAGAGATTAACTTGTTCAGGGAGGCGCTAGGATCACTAAGCAGGAAAATACGAGGACACAGAGCTTGACTTCCCTCTAGGGAGGAACTAGAGAACCAGATCTCTCAAAAGATGGAATGAAGAGCCAAGGGAGCTAGAAAGCAGACGATGTAGACTCCCCAGAAGGAGGGCCTCACAGCGGGAGGAGCCTGGAAACCTTCTACCGGGGACACACTCCTTAACTTCCCCGCGGTTCCGTTTCACACTCCCCTATAAACAGGTCCACAGGCTTGTCCCTGAAAAGGCTTTCTGTTCAAACAGGGCTATGCTTTCTCGTGCTAATGACTAGCCAACCCCAGCTATCAGGAAACTTAATCATCAGTACAAAGCCCTCCACAGGGCAGTCCAGGCAGGGCTGGGGAGTGGGGGCGGGGCATTGGTTCTCTAAGGAAAAAAATAATCACAGAGAGGAGAATTTTGGTATTGAACATTTAACACTGAACTTAAAGGGGTTGAGGGTGAGGGGACAAGACTAGTGAACTACCCTGTAACAGTATCCCAAAGGGCATGCTTTTCATATTTCTAGCCTGTTCTACTCCACCCATCGGAAGATAAGATACCTTTTCTATCTTTAGAGTCTTATCTCCTGCCAGTGGTTCTTACACTGAGGGCAGTTTTTGCCTCTTGTGAAACTGTGAGCTTCTATGAGGCTGAAGTTCCCAGTGGCCGAGCTCTACCCTGCAAGTCCTCCCCAGGCTGAGCAGGCTCTATTTTACGGACCCACTCAGAAAGTCTCATATGCCCACCTTCAATTACTTATAAATGGCCTTCTCACTTATGATTAAACAACGGTTTGTATTTACGTTCCTTTACAACCCCAATTATACAGGGAGCCACAAATGCCATGTGGGAGACGAACTACTAATTTATAGACACTCCTTACATTTACAGAACTTAATTGCACTTTTTAAAAGATTTTTTAAAAGCAACACTAAATGACAGGACGCCCACCTCCCAAGGTTCCAACACTTATGAAGAGAGCCCATTAGGGCCTTTTTTTTTTTTTTTTTCTTATAAAAGTGAGTTACAAGGGCGGACTGTGTGGACATTGGTTCCTAACAGTTCTAACAAGGTAGGCCGAGGGCAAGTTCTCTCATGCCCGGTTCCTTTTGCATGACTGGTTTAACAGAGACTTAGCCTCAGTGCTGGCCTGGAGCACCCAGCAGGCACTGGAGGGCTGATGGAGGAGACCAGAAGGCCACTCACTGCTGTGAACTGCTCACATGCTCGGTAACTAATGGATCCAACTTGGTCTGTGACCATACAAAGACAAGATCAATAAAGATTTTGACCCTGTTTACAGCACTATTCAGTCATTCCAATTTTTGCCAAAAGCCAGGATCTCCCAAGACTGCTTCGTTGCTCAAACAGTAAAGTGAATCAAAGCCTGGTAACATTTCAGTCAGTAGTTGCTTGTGCGGAACTCCAGCTCCGACCGTAGGACCTAAAATCCAGACTGTGGACTCTTCTGAGGGCTGAAGAGAGGTTATCTCTACTCCTTCTCAAACTGGGCGTTCTGGATACTCTGTTTCTCCTCTGTGCTCACTAAAGGGGACAGACTGGGGATTTCTGAGCTATCCTCCCATCTGATTATTAGGGCTGACTTAATCACCCACGCTCCCTGAGTGGGTTAAAAACCACAGGTTTCTCTGCATCGCATCTGCACTGGATAAGTGGCCATTTCACTGCCACCCATTTCTGCAGGAAACTCCCCATGTTAATTACATACTTGTCTATCTCATGCACACATATCTGAATGAATGAATGAATGAATGAATGAATGAATGAATGAATGCCGTCTGTAACAAGGTTGAAAGTCTTCTATGATCCTGAAGTGGACTTGCCTCCTACATCAATCACAAAGCACACAGTGGACTTTAAATTTCGAAATATCCTATCCGTAGCCAATTCAATTTTTCTGTCACAGGAGACAGGTTGACTGGCTCCAAGAAAGCAACCCACAGTGCGCGTTTCCCCTGTGGATGAGGCACACGTGAAATGCCTGGCTCGTGACAGAATGTGTGCATGTACTAGCTGATAGACCAATGCTTGCTGTGGGCCAGGCAGGCACTCATGAAATTCTTAGGACACACCACCTAGGAAACATTAAGCCCATGTTTTGGGTCAGTCCTCAGGAGCCAGAAGTTCTGACACATCTGTACCATCAACTGGATAACATGATGTATACCAATCAAAACAGTTGCTCCCTAAGTCCAGAAGCGCAGAGAAAAGGTTGCGTAGAGACTGCAGTAGAGACCCCGCCTTGTCCCACACCCACAGTGGGCCCCACCCACACTCCCCTCCAGCTCGAATACACCACAGCTTCTTGCTGGCTTTGCTATTATTGAAACATAATCTCAAAAGGAATTTGACTTTGTGGTTGGTTAAGGTCAAAAGATTAAAAATTTAAAGCAACAAGAAAACCTCTGAGCCTCAAGGAAAAAAAACAAAAACAAAAAAACAGACATCCTGTTCCTAGAAAATATCCCCTTGTTACTTCTCTTCCCAGAGGAAGCACATGCATGTGACCGTGTGCAAAGTCGCCTGCCCTGGGGACAATGCCTCCCTCGTCCATGGCTATTCACACTTTACTTCCCTCCTGACTTTCTGGAACCAAGAACTCTGTGTCCCAAGGTGGAATATTTTCCTTACCTTCTTACCATCAAACACAATTCATAACATCCTCTGAGACCTGTTTGAGAGCCATTTCCTTCCGGGAGGAAGTTTTCTGACTCACCTCACGTAATCCTGCCTTGATGCTGCGTGGCTTCTGGGCTTCCTTAGGTCTTGTGTAGAACTTACGTCATTTGTTATTGTCCTGTTTTCTGCCTCTGTGATTTTTATACCTATCTCAAAAAGAGTAAGGTAAGCCAAGGTATTATGAACGAGAGCTACTGTTGGGTCTTTTTCCGTGCTGGCCACTAACGCACGTCACTGAGACTTCGATACGTGAGCTCTTGTTCTCTCTCGCCCATCTCTTACATCGAGGGCCTCCAATAGGTGAGCCAGATCTAGCCCCTTACCTGTTTGGTAAATTGAGTTTTATTGGAACAGTGAATGAGGACTTGTTTCTGTACTCCCCACAGAACAGCAGTTCTCCTCGGAGGGAGGCTTGGCACCCTCAGCAAGTAACAAAACAAATGTCTACACACGTTTTTGATCCTGTGACCTTGGGTGGAGAGGCCTGGCCAGTGGCACCTCACGGGCACACAACAAACATGCCGTTGATCACCCTCCAATTCCTTGGACAGCCCCTCAAAGAACACTATCGGGCCTTGAGCCTCAATAGACTGCAGTTGGAAGACCACAGCAATCACCACTGCCAGAATGGATACCAGGCAGAGGCTGCATGTGACCCTCAAACATCAAACCCTTACCGAGAGGTTTGAACCTTTGCTCTAGATGCTTGCATCTCTACAAAGCTTTGCTGTCCACGCCTACTCTTCGATCAGATCAGACCCTGCACACGGCCTCAACTATCACTTCTAATGATAACTTCCGGAGCAGAACTTCAGCTCACAGACCTACTTAAGTCTAGACTAGAACCACTCAAAGTGGTCCATGGAGCAGACCAGTCTATAGGTAAAGAAATCGAGAGTAAGCTCTTAGAAACGTTTTGACATTGCCATAGCAACCAAGCATGTGGTTGACATTTTCTTTTCTCATTGAAGTGGTTAATGATAAGCCTGGGGTATGTTCACTGTTGATCTTGCTGTGGGGGGTCCGAGGTATACATTTCATCATGCACAGTAAGTAGCATCATTCTGCCACTGATTGGAAATTGAAATCAATAGGCAAAATAGTGGCTCTTCCCAGAAAGTTTGAAGCATTGAATGTTTCTCTATCTTTCCTCTCTCTGACTACCCATGGTGAGGGCCTTCTGTGCCTTCTTCTCTTTCTTTGTAAATGACAAAACCCAGCTGTCATCTCAATCTCTCCCCAGCTTCATTCTCCTGTCAACTCCAAAGTCCTATCACTGACTCTCTCCTCATGCACCCCCATAATTGCCCTGTTATGCATTTGCTTCTCTTTATCTTCTTATCTAGAATCCACCCATGATCTTAAAACAGTTTAGAGGCAGGCCCACCCTTGCTGCCTGGAGACAGCACATGACCACACAGGCAGACTAAGGAGATGCCCAACCCTTCAGCTGTAGCTCTTCCCTGTTGCCAAGGCCTCTGGAGCTCCTTAGCATCATGTGTGCATCTGACGTCCACCAACCATCACACTGTATTGTAGTTACTGCTTCCTTCACATCACCCCCACCCCCGCCCATTGGGCTGTCCTATGAGAATGAATTATTTTACTCATAGAAGGAACTAAAGACAGCGTATATCTGTGAATATTATTTAAAGGGGAAATGGCTTCTACCCATGCCTACAAAGTACAAACAAGTGTCTTATTAGAGAGTTAGACTACCTTGGGTCATCCAACTCTTCTGATTACATTCAAGTCCAACTTAAAGAGTGAGATTCTGGAGAAGCTGTGAGCCCACTCTGCCGACCTCTCCTCTGAAGTGGAAGTGAGTTCAGGAGAACTTGGCCTAAAAGGAGATGTGACCTAAAAGCATATGAGGAAATCTCAGGAAACCACAATGGGCATCCTATACCAAAGGGAAGCCCGGGGTGGGGCCTGTAACAGCCTGTAACAAGAGAGGACTCCACTTCATTGAGAACAGCTTTCTCAAGGCTTAGAGAAGATGGAAAGTCCCAAGGCCCAGCAAATACTTGTCTCCATTTGGTCACATAATCAAATTATTTTCAGAAAGAGGCTAAGACTCCTGGTCGACTGCTGTATCTATTTTTAGTGAAATTGAGATCTGTTTGCTCCTTTGGAGAGAGCTGTTAGGTAGGAAGCTTAGGTATGACACTGACTTTGGCAAAGCCTGACGACAGCCCTGATGATAGGACAATGACTTGAAGGACATAGCAGCTGTACTTCTCTCTAGATAGCAGGGGACCCACAGGGACCCCTCCATGTGCCAGTGCCAGACCAGGGTATAGAATTACCTTCAAGGACTTGAGTAGGAGCAGGATGAAGTCAACAAGCATCAAATGAACAAATAGGAAGTCCTCCTGCATCTGGGTTAGAGCTCATTATATAATCACGTAAGTGCAGGAGGAGGCAGGATGTGGCTGGCAGCTCTTATAAACAGACCTGGGCATCTTGGCTCACCACAAACTTACTTGTGAGCTGAAGTGGTGACTGAGAAAGCTAAACCCTGGAAGCTCCCCGCACAGACCCCAGCCAGACCCCTTTCCATAGCCTGCTGTGTTGGAACCTATCTGGAGAGCCCATGCTATAAGGTGGTCTAGAAGCCAGTGCTTGTCTCAATACTCTCTACCAGCTTATAGCATTTCTGTCCCGCTTCCTGGTGTCACAGTGCTAATCGAGGCCAGTGACTTCCTCTTGAGACTTGAGTTTCCTCCTCTGCAAACTCTAAATAGAATTGTGGGCATCTTCTTGGGGCATGAAGTGCTTGGCAAATGGCTGGTAGGCAATGAGCCCCAACCCGAGAGAGAGAGAGAGAGAGAGAGAGAGAGAGAGAGAGAGAGAGAGAGAGAGAGAGAGAGATAGTAACAGTGACTCTGAAAGAGCAGAGCTGCACAAGGTAGGCTTTGGAAAATCACCATCAGAAATTGCATTAGTCTGGGTTCTCTAGAGGAACAGAACACGTAGAAGGACTATATAGGCATTTATTGGAATGGTTTATAAGCTGTGGTCCAGCTAGTCCAACAACAGCTGTCTACCAATGGAAGGTCCAAGAATCAAACCAGTACAAGTTGCGCCATGCACAGGGATGAATGTCTCAGCTGGTCTTCAGTATAAGCCAGACTCCTGAGGAAGTAGGCTCCCATGCCAGTGATGGCCGCAGGGCAAAGAGAGCAAGTGGCCTCCTGTCCTCCTTCCAAGTCCTTTTTCCATAGTGTCACCATTAAAGGTGTATCTTCTCACCTCACAAGATCTGCATTAGAAATGGGTCTTTCCATGTCAAATGACTTAGTGATGTAAATCATAGGTGCACCCAGCTGCTTGAGTTCTAGCTAATTCCAGAAACAGTCAGGATGACCACCAAAAATAGCCATCAAAGAAATTTCATCCAATTTTATTTCTTTTAGATTTTAGGATCTGGACACTTAATTGACTGTTTTAACTAAAGTGTAATAATGTCTTCCAGATGATGGGCTCCAAAAGTCAAACTTCCTGCCCAAGACAAAACTGAGCACGAAGCAATCCTTGTTTTGGCCCCATGCACAATAGCTGGGACCCAACTGAGTGTGCTGTGTGTTCCCCACTGGACTGGTGGCAGCACTCACCTCTCCCCAGGTGAGCCACTGGATTAAGGAGTCCTTCATGAAGGATCCAGGATAAGAGCCTCCAGTTTGAACATGATCTAATCTTAGCATTACACCCCAGCTCAGCGTGACTAGAAGACATTTCATTCTGAAGACATCTAAAAGTGAGAACACCACCTGTAATTTGGTGCTAGGACCTGCCCAAAGGGAGCCATGTGACTATAAATATGACCTTCAGGATGTCACCAGAACAAGACAGATTCCCAAATGTGTAAGCTGTCCAAACAGAAGCCTGTCTTTGAAGTCCCTGCCTTCCAGCCTGCTCTGGCTCCTTAGAGAACTATATGGCTGTTTTCCAGCCCGAGACCCCTTTGTTATTAGCAGGCTCGGCTAATGCTGATAGGTCGTGTGGATGCTGGCTTATGGAAATCCAGGGCTGGGGATGATCTGAGCTCATCAAACACCAAATCCTGTTAGAGATGAGAAACAGGCTTCCAGAGGCCGGACTCACACCATACGGATCCACATCAAGCTGCCAACCTGTGTTTTCAGATCTAATCTTTGTTACCTCTGCCTGTTGCCAAGCAGAAGCACCACTGATTGCCGGCATCTTCCAGCCATGCTCTTCCAGCCGCGCTGCTGTACCGCCTGTGGCCCAGCAG
The DNA here is from genome assembly GCF_011064425.1 of Rattus rattus. Taxonomy (NCBI): domain Eukaryota; kingdom Metazoa; phylum Chordata; class Mammalia; order Rodentia; family Muridae; genus Rattus; species Rattus rattus. The sequence goes on along the minus strand of NC_046160.1, from coordinate 13,878,345 downwards.
GCTGCAAGGCACACAACACACAAGTCCTCTGTGCAACTGTGGCTTGGGGCTCCCCAGCGTGAGTCTTCTACTGGAGCAGTCCTGCAGCCATTGTGAGGACAAAACACTCCGAGACACAGCAGCTCTTTCCACAGGGAGTAGTGGGTGGTGCCCACTGGTGTAGTGGGTACTCTGCAAAGTTGTTCAGGAAGGGGACCAGGACCAGGACATCACCAAACTGGCTTCCTGCAGTTAGTTCCCTTCCTGGTCTTTCTGAGTCTTCAGGAATGCTTTAGGTGTCAACCCCGTTGGGTCACTACAGGATGTGACCACTTAATACCGCTTAAGAGCCATAGGCTAGAAGGCCAGTCCTAACGTTCTGAAACATGCAGCCTCCAAACCACTAAAATTCTCTAGTTTTAAAAATGCCCTACTCTTGAAGTCCATTGTGAATGGATCATTTAGGCAGGCACCAATGACAGCCTTGAGGCTCATCAGCTTCCATATACGGTCTGGCTACTTAGAAGTGGGGTGGTGGAGGTGGCACTGCTGGGCACGGTGGCATTTGAATATAGTTCCAGCACTCAGGATGCTGACACAGAAGGATCAGGAGTTCAAGGTAGGAAACAAAACCACAACCAAACAACCACCATTTTAATGTCTGTTTCCTACTATAAAAAGCTATACAGTTAAAAAGCTGCTTTTCTACCTAGCACACTCAGTCTGGTACCCCACTCTGTAAAAGTTGTCATTGAAGTGTATTAATTAAGCCAAAGGAAAACTTATTTTTTTCAAAGGGAAAAAAAAATACCCTGACTGCCTGTTAATTGCTGTAGATGTGGCTGGTTACTTGACATAGTTTGTAGGATGTTGTTTTGTTTTGTCGTCTTTAAAGGAAGTGGGCAGGAAAAGAGAAAATTCCAGATCAGGCTGGATAGCCCCAACTCCAACAGCTGTCCCCTTAGTTCTAAAGCAAACCTGAGTCATTTCCAGAGCCTGCCTGGGGTGCAGCTGGGACTTCACAGCTGATGAGAAGCAGAGGCCAGGCGGATCGTCCTGGGCGAGCCCTGGCCTGTAAGGCTTCTTCATGCTATCTTCCACACCAGACATTTATCTAGTGCTGTCCAGGGCATGTGCGCCACTGTCACAGGCCCCCTTCTGTCAAGGACAGAGTTCAGGGCCTTTCTGCCAACCTCCTGTCGTTCCTAATTTCCCTGGAATTATCAGGGCAATATCACTACCTAACAGGCACTGAGTACCCACTGGGTGGCAGGGGCAGCAGGGCAGGCCCATGGATGAAATGACATACCACGGTTATTCAGTCCTATTACCTCTGACTAATTCAAGGCCACGCCTACACAGGGGCTGTGTTCATTCCTGGATACTGGAGTGCCTTGTCCCCAGTAGGGGCATGGCTTTCTCTTTTCAGAGTCCCACATTGGCACCTGGCGAATCTCTTTGTTTCTGCTATAAACTGCTCAGACCAACTCTAGCAGTTTCACACCAGCTCTGCTCTAGAAGAACAAGGTCGCCATATACAAGACTGAACCAACCACCCTTAATAATAATTAAGTAATTCAAGCTGTCTTCCCTAAGGCTGACAATTACTGTCACCTTCCTTTTGGGTGTTGAGATGGTGAGATAGAGTAATACAAGATGAGTTCCTTTCCAGAGGCCAAAATCCATAACAGTGATCACATTTAATAGCTCGCCTAACCCTCCACCCAGACAATGGAGGTGTGGTATGCAGAACTTGGTCAAACATACCCGAATTCAAACTGTGCCCTGCTACCTATACTTACTTAGTTGTGTAACCTTGACCAAGTTACAGAACTCTTGAGAGTCTAAGTCCTCATCTGGACAAGAAACACCATACCATCTATCTAAAAGACTAGCTGTGGATATTAAATGAGATAATCACACAAGCCAAATCACGTGTCCAATGTCACACAAGTGCTACATGCCAGCACCAGGCAATGTGCCTAGGCCGCCTTACCCCAAGGTAAGAATGGGTCAGGTTTTCCCAATCCTTTAACCTAAAGAGGCACAGACTTCCAAGTAGAGGTGGGCACTCAGGCACACCCTCATGTAGATATGCTCTTGACTGTCTAGCTTTGGGCAAACTACATCACTGGTCTGTTTTCAGTTATTACAGCCATAAAATGTAGGCACTGACATGCCTCATTACATAGGATTTTTTTTAGCAATGAAGGAGTTAACACAGGCACTGAGAAAAGTACTTGGCTTAGTACTGAAGACAGACTTTGTGCTAGAATTACTTTTGATGTCCTAACAACATGGTCCATTAGAAGTCTCTTAAATATTTTTTTGGAGGGGTGGTGGTTGAATCTGTTAATCTCAAGTGGCTTAACTTGCTCTCTGAGAAACATAGTATATTTAAAAATACAATTTTTAGGTTCTTACTCAATGAAAAGAAAAATAGGTCAATGGGATTCTAGTTAGAAAGAAATTAAGCTGAACCTCTATGAAATCAGACTGGAACAACAAAAATGATGATGATGATGATGTGGTGGTGGTGATGATGATGAGGATGAGGATGATTGGTATAGTTTTTCTAAAAGCTCTTTAGGTCGGGATTGTATTGCCACCCATTAGATAAATGCTATGTCTAATAGGCAAAGACCTTGTGAAAATTTTATGGCTTGGTTAAAAACCTTAGGGTGATATAGGATAAAGAGACTTTATCCCCAGTGCTGTTGAATAGCAGGAAATTTATAAGTGGAAAAGGGCAGCTTTTGTGAACATGTCAGACATAAAACAAAACGCCACATTAAAGGGAAAGTGGAGAGCAGGCAGCGCCAACCGGCTCCAAAGAGCCCTTCTGCAATCACAGTTACAGCTTTCTGTGCATCTTGGACCACATTTAAATTCACAATAAAAAGAAAAAAAAAAAGTACAGTAAGTACTTTACTCTAGCTGCCTCTACTCCCCTTAAGATATGAGGCCGAATCTCAGGGCTCGGATTAGGGGTGTGGGAGGGAGTTCATCCTACTTCATATCTTCGGGGGCTGCCACAGTCAGCCTCAGCACCGTGTTCCAATCATGAATTCAGAATGCAAATCTCTAGCAGATGAGATGGCTGGAAAACAGAAACTGCCACGGACCCAGAAGGTTTCCAAAGCTCTCTACACATCGTCTGTGAGCCCAGGGGCTGGTATCCCGGCCTTACACCACGGGTGAGGCCTACTGGAAAACCTAGGCACCTCCAGATGGACTGTCAACCCGTCCTCGAATACAGAGCTCATGCTTTGTCCCACATTGCTAGACATTTCACAGCCCCCTTATGTCGGAGTCCTTCGTTCTGAAAAAGGTGTTTGTGCTTACATCTAAACTGTCCATCAGATCACAATGGTGGAGACGTCTAGAACTGTCCAGAAGTTGTACTTCCTAGCTCAGATGAAAGATCTTTTATAAGTCAGAGCATTACAGGGGTCTTTTAATGGACTTAGGGATACCCCTGGGGCATCCCGGCTCCTTCCTGGTGAGGCTTATTTCTCCCTGTGATGTTAAGGGGAAGTTCCCAAGTCTGGGTCTGCTATTAAAGCAGGGACATCTGCTACCCTCCTAATATTTTCAAGGCGGCAACCCCTCCTCCACCCCCTCCCAGAACTTGAGGATATGGTGAGGGCTACAAGCTGCCAGGGTGGGGAAGAAGCAGAAGGAATCTTTGTCTCCCTAACACATCCATCAGTTCCCTCCCCGGAGCCCCCTACACACTGCACACATCAGCAGCCCGCTCCCTGCAAATGCACCAAGGCTGTAAAGATTCATGTTCCAGTCCCCGCCTGACATTCCTCTTCCCACCCTCGTTTTAATTCACTCACTTTTTTTTTTTTTAAACAAAATGTAATTACTTGACTGTCAGCCGGGGCTGCACTCTGGGGCTTTTACTCCTTTCAACACAGATGTGCGCCCAGCTTTGATGCTGCTGTCCTCGCAGCTTGTCCCAGCCACAGCCGGCTCGGTAATGTAACATTCAAGTGCGTATTTATTTTTAAACTGACCTCTCCTAGACGGTGCAGTATAAAGCAGGTCCTGCCAAAAAATATGCTACTTTCTATTTATAAGATGAAACACATGCCTTCCCTCCCAAAGGCGAGAGGGGGGTGGCGTATAATAATTCATAAAGAAAAAAACTGACTGGCCAGATCCATTCGTCCTCATCCTCGCATGGCTGTGTCAAGATACTTAGTGAGGAGGAGGAGAGGAGGAAGAAGAGGAGGAGCAGCCGCAGCAGGAGGAAGAGGAGAAGGAGGGAGTAAAGATCTTGTAAACGCTTCAGTTGTGCAGAAACCGCAGTCAAGAAAGAAAATAATTTTTCCCAACTGCCAGATCTGCAGGTTGGAGCCTCAGCTAAAATGCACTGCCTCTGTCAGTGCGGAAACTGCCAAGCTGCGCGGTGCCCTCATAAGCGCCGCGCCGGTACAAACACACAACTAGAGGGGCGCGGTAGCCAAGTGCGGTTGGTTCTGATGGAAAAACGCAACATGCGCCCAGAATGGCTGTCAATGGCCAGGAGGGGGCCGTGCTGCCTGCAGCCCCACCCTAAAGAAGTAGGCACTGATGGCAGAGCTCCGAGTCCTGATCCCCCCACCGGGACATCAAACATGATGTCCCCTTTGATCCTCTGGACATCAGCTCAAGAAGACGGTGCTCTAGATTATCTTCGCACCCTGTAAGTCTTCCAAGGCCACCATCTGCACTAGCTGGAAGGGACTTAGGTTGAGGGTCGGACAGACTTACAGGTGGAGAGGCAGTGTGGGTTTCATACTCACCAGCTGTCTCCAAGGCTCCTTGCTTCTGCCCGGGGACCGGGCGTCGGCTCAGGTCGCCTGCCGAGGGCGCACACAATCCTCGCTAGTGCTCGCAGAACCCGAGGGGCGGCGACGGTTCACCGCCCAATCTGCTCCGGGACTGCGCAGCGTCTCCCGGGAGGTAGGAGCTGCGGAACTGGGTTGCCAGCGAGCGTCCCGCTGCTGTGCTCCCAGCGGCAGTTGGAAGCGCCCGCGACGCTGTGCGCGCGGCTGCCGGACGCGCGGCCTCAACCTGCCCAGGGCGGGGCGCGGGGCGGGGCCCGGCGCGGGGCGGGGCTGTGAGGCCAGGGCAGGGCGGGGAGAAGGGTGCGGGCGGAGCCGGACCTTCCCTCCGCTGTACCTGTCCCCCACCTCCCCACCACCCTTAGACCTGCAGGAGTGGCGGCGAGGCTGCAGGCTCTTTGAGGACAATGGACACCCACTGTCACCTCCCAGTCCCACCTCTCCCGGGTTGTGGCTTCTCTCAGAGGCAAAGCCGGCTGGGGCTCCCTCAGGCACAAAGAGAAGTGGCGGGGTGCTCTCTGTGAAGAGGGGACCCCGGAGCGTTGCTGTCCGTACGGTGCGGGAGAACAATGGGACTCCGCCCGCACCCCGGACCCTCGTGCTCACCCTCGTGTCCCCGCCTCTCCCCGTCCTACCTAACCCACCTAGCAGTGCGGGGCTTCGCCGCGGAGGAAGGGGACCTGCGGGGAAGAAGGGCCACCGACCCGGTCGCCGCAGCGCGACCGCAGCTCCCTGGGGACTCCCTGGCAGCCTAGCTCTCGGGAGGGAAGAGGAGGGTCGCGTGCTGTCAGCGTGCAGCCTGCTCCCCTTGCAAGCTGTCGCCAAAACCCGGAGCGCGGATCAGACGCGCGGGAGACGCGGGGCCGGAGGCTGAGAGCCTGCGGGACGCAAAGAAACGCAGACGCAGCAGGTTTTTCCTGTCTGGAGGGAGGTGTCTCCTCCCCCTCCAGGTCTGTCGGAGATTGACCTAAAGCTGCGGAAGCGGGGTGGCGGCTCTCCCGGACGCTCTGAGGGGCGGCGCAAGTGGCGCAGCTGCTGCTGCTCCGGACCATAAAATTCCGCCCGCGGCGACACCTGCGCCTGTCGGTCACCGGGCCAGGGCCTCAGGACGACCCGCCCCGCTGTCCCTGGACCTCTGTAGGAACCCAGAGAATTAATGTTAATTGTCTGAACCGGTCGCCCTCTCTTCCTTCTCCCTTAGTCCGCCTGGTTGGAGACAGGAAAAGGTGGCGTTTTCCGGCCTTGAGGTCCCCGCCGGCTTGATTGACCTGGAAAAGGAGTTGGAACCCTGAGGAGTCGCACGCTCCGGGCCAGGCCCCAACCCTGGGACTTTCAGGTTGCTTGGAAATCCTGGCACAAAGCTGAGCCCCTCCAGGAGACCTTGGCTTCCATGAGCGCTCTGGGCTTCAGGTCATCACCAGGGTGCCCCGAATCAATTGCTCTGAAACCTTAGACTGGGGTGCACTTTAAGCCCAGGTTTTAAACCACGGTCAATGTTAAGGTGAATTTAAAAAGGAAGCGGACACAACTGTTCGGGAAAGCAAAATACTTGGGTGGAGTGTTAAAAGCCTCAAAGAAAATAATAGTTGGCAGGTTAAACGGCCATGAGGTCGGAAGTCAAATTCAAAACCGCAGAAGTGATACCAGAATTTTGACAAGCAAAACAGTAGGTGAAGATAAGGGACCCGGCCCTGTTTCCTTTCTCCAAATGACCGCCTGCTCCGAAGTTGCCTTTGGCAGACACCTGGGTTCCACTCCAGATTCCTCAGAGTTTTACTTGGGGTTCATATTTCAAAATATATGTTCCATTTGGCACTAATGTATACATTTTATATACGGATTTATTGAAAAATATTAAATGTTACTGGCCTAGTTAGATAAAAAGTATTTTATAAATATTTATGCACAGCTTTCATTACATATGGCATTTGAAAAAGTACAAATACACATGTATATACAATGCTGTGTGAAAATTCCTTTTGCATGCATACATTCCTCACACATATGTCTTGTGTGATTTTTTTCACTTGTTCTATTGCTAGCTGCCATTAAAAGCGGTCCATTTTCACGTGTCTAAGTGAATAATTTCTTTTACAGTTTGTGCAAACATAGGGTGGTAGGTAGCTGGAAGTTAAGACTTTTGTTCCGAAACCCCATTTTCATTCTGATGTGCTGTTCCTGTTTCATCCAGAGGTGGTTTCTCACTATATGTGTTTTTAAATAGGCTTCGCCTTGGAGCCCTATGTGGACAATCTGTGTGTGACCTACTTCTTCAAAGGTCCAGTGGTGCTGGCTTGATCCACCCCGGCTTCTCTGAGGCCCTGTCATTTTATTTTATTTGTGCTGAACACCTTCAGTGAGGAAAAAGAGCCCTCGACTTGCGAATTTTCTTTCCAAATGAGTTCATTTCCTGATTTAGTCATGGCAGCGTTTAGGTTTCATGGGTTTAGCGTTAACTTTAGAAGGTTCTCCTGCTAAGCAGAAAGGAAAACCTTGCTTTCTTTCTGAAGGCTGAGACTTCTGAGACTCTGTATTTCAGAGAGGGTTAGCCTTGAATAAAAAAAAAAAATCACTGGGAATCTTGGAAGTCTGTGACTAATATCAATAGCACATGGACCTGTGGATGAGTCCCTATGAAGCCAGACTAGACTAGTGTTGGTTCCACTGGGATGGACTAGGGAGAGGAGAGTCCGGTTGAGGTGCAAGAGAACCATCAGTGGCTTGTATTTAAGGCTGCCTTGCCAATAATCGCTCTCACTCTTCTGGCCGTATCAGACTTCCAAGCTGCCCTGTAGTTTATACCTGCTGGGCCCTGCCTTCTATCTGTCCAGGACACTTCTTCCCCCAAAGCTTCAAAGCCGCCTTTCTCTCTCATTAATATCTCTTTCTCAAATGAGACCTCAAGGGTGAGACTTTCCCTCCCCTAAAATAGCAGTCCCACCCAAATTCCCTTTCCCTGAATAAAGCAGGGAGAATAGTTTCTTCACGACCTGACATGACATCATATGTTTTTATAGTGTCGGTGATGGCCCGTTTTCTGAGGCGTGTGGATGGACATAAGTACTTTGTAGCTTCTGTACCTAAAGTGGGGCCTGGCAGATAACAATACCTGTTGAATAAAAAGCCCTGAATAGCAACCTCGAGTCTAAGAGCCTCGTTTACAAACTCCATAGCACAGGATAATATTTTATTAACATTCCTGGGATGTCCCGCACAACTGCTGAGACCGAAATTTCAGTCCCTTCTCTTTAGTCTGACTGAAGGGGAAACACAAAACACATGGAACGTTTTAAGTTTTCTAAAACTCAAACATTTGAGAGGAAAGCTTACCAAAAAACGTCTTTGTAGTCCATGTATAATGCATAACTATTTTTCTTCTGGCAAAGCTGAAATGTACCCGTGTGTGCTCAGCTGGGGTTTTCCCCCGAAAATGCCACATTCGGGTTGAACTGAAGCATGTATATGTTCCCCATTATCCCCCATCCCCTGGTCAGATCTAGGTGGGGCAGTGTGAGGAAGAAACTGGAAGGTTGGGACTTTTATTTGATGGTGCTGGGGATGGAACCCAAAGCACACACTAGGCCCACACTCTATCTCTGAGTTACCCTCCCAGCCTGATTACAACATCTTAAGTGAGTCTCTAGCTGCAGCTTAGCTAGTCTCTTGGCTCCCTGACGGTAACTACACCCGAGAGGAACTGTATACACTAACCTGTGCTAATGAGCTGGCTTCACTAGTTGCCAAAAGCTTAGAAATTTTCTAACCAGCAATTTCCTTGTAAATAAAGAAGCTTCAGTTGCCTTTTGGTTAAGAGCCTGAGTTTTACCTCATCAGACGGAGCAGGAAAGGGTATATTCGACACTCTGGTAGCTTGCAAACGGCAGGCCTGGGGTATAGATTTAAGCAGGGCGGAAGGTCAGCCGGGAACTTTGATGACGTTTGTGTGAGTTTGCGAACTCGGGCCAGCACCAATTCACTCTGCGGATAAGGCCTTCAGCTACAGATGCAGGTGTGATCTATCTGACTGAGTGGAAATCCATGACCGGCGAGGAGCGTCGCCTAAGATTTATAGAGCCCTCGTTACTCTTAGTCATCCTTTTCCGTGTATCTCATGACGTTTTCATTTCAGGTTGTTTCGTCTGTGTTGGGTAGTAAGGTGATTAGGCCTGTAATCTGCAAGCTGACATCTTAAAAACAAACAAAAACCAACCTTTCAGTTTCCACTCTTCAGTTTGAGAGACTTAAAAGGCTTTTGTGTGCAGTGAGTCATTCCACCATCGACCCCCTTCCCCAGCTCTGAGAGGATAGTTGATTGAATTATTGCTATTGTTTCTGGATACGTTCTCTCTCTAGGTATCTATGTGTCTGCCTCCTAGCTGTCTTCAGGCTTCTGCTTTAACGTTAGCTCCACAGAAGACTTCCATCCAAGATAAAGTCCAGACCCTTTTCATCCCTTAACCTTCTCATTCTTCTCCACAGGACTCAACACCTGACATATTGATCATGTGTTTGTTTAATGTCTCCCATTCCCCTACATCTGAACATAAATTACAGGAGGACAGAAACATTGCCTGTTTCACTGCTACACCCCGACGCCTTGATCAATGCTTGGCACATAGCAGGAATTTAAGCAGTTTTTGAAAGAGCAAATAAATCCCAGTACCTGATACCAGACACATGATTAAGTATTTTTTGAATGCAACAATGCTTTGAGGAGCAAATGACAGGGCAGTTCTTCGATTCACTCCGGGTCATACAGACAGTGACCACTTGCTTTATAGCGATCTCAGTCCCAACAGATTCTTTCTCCGAGTCTTCTTTCATTTGTGTACCTGTTTACAAACCCAGACTATTGTATTCTCAACAGAATTTATTTGGTACCAGACAGAAATGTGCAGCTAGAGTTGTGACAACGACTATGTGAGCAGGAAGAATGATTATTTCAGTTCTGTGGGGGAATGGGATGAAAGGAAGTTGGGGGATCTCTGCAGTGATAATCTTTCATGTTTCCTCTCCCCCATGGCCACATAGAAAACATACCCATGATCCTCCCCTACGTCTGCAGACACATGTGGCCTCAAAGATCTCTCTGCCATCAGCCATTTTTTTTTTCTTACCCATAGTCAGAAATCTCTGTGCTCCAAGGACAGCTCGTCTTCTGAGGACGTAAGACAGGTCATTTAACTTGGATTCCCCTCTCAAAAGGATCGGAAAACAAACTATAGACTATTCACAGGGCTGTGCTGATATTTACATCACAGACAATGATATCTAAATATTTGTGGATGTGACCTTCAACTACAGGTGTGGGCACAATCTGATCACCATTGTAAAGCAACAATTAAGAGATAATTTGTGAACCACAACTGATAGTGTTGTACTCTATCTTCTGAGCGACCCAAGGTGGCTTGCTCTTGGGAACCTCCCTTTGTTAATATTCTGTGACCTTGAATATATTTTCCTACTTGGCAGGGTGGATGTTAGATGTTCCATCTGGCTGGTATCTTTCTAGGTAGCAGCAGATGAGTAGGTGTGGCTGTGACAGCACTTTGAGCTACTAGGGCCACAGGACTTAACAGGTTGGCTAACAATGGGAGGGCGCTCTATCAACAACGTCAACCCACATTCATGAAGTGCCTACTTTGTGTTAAGTAACACACAGGACCTCTCCTTGAGCTGGCCTATGTTTCTTTTGCTGTTCCATAGCACTTGGCTACATATGGAAGTTATGTTCCCAAAACTTCCAAATAGACTTTCCAGGGACATCTACATGCCTCTGGCTATGTCTCACAGAATTTATCTGAGAGTCAAAATACATTCAAACTGGGTACCCATATAAGAGTTGACTGAGACACAGAAAGAAAAAAAAACAAACCCTTTCCTTTGTATTTTAGCCCAGAAATGTCCACAACACTGAATACTAAACTGACCAAGAGAGAGCTGAGTCACCTCTGGGAACCTACAGAAAAAATCTTTGTCCCTAAGAAGGGCCTAGGGCTTCCTCGTTGTTTTTATAAGCTTATCTTTACCTTGTGCCTAATTCGAAGTCTGCCTAGAAAGCAAAGATAGGAGTTGTATGTGTTCTTTCCACGATGCTGTAAGTCCCAGGATTTACAGCACAGATCTGCTCCCTGGTGAACAACGTTCTACCGTTCTCCTTGTCATTCAGTTATAGTTTATTGAACACCAGAATTTGAGGCACTGTTGCAGGCACTCCAAGGGGTCTAAAGATGAATACATTCCTACTCCTAAGCTATTTAAACTTGAAGAGGCGATAAAGCGAGCATACAACTAAATTAACACAAGAGAATCAGAATCATAGTCTACTAACCTCTCTCTCTCTCTCTCTCTCTCTCTCTCTCTCTCTCTCTCTCTCTCTCTCTCTCTCCCCAGGTCTCACTATGTAGACCAGGTTGACTTCAGATCCTCCTGCCTCTGCCTCCTGAGTGCTTGGTAAGAACATATATTCTGGTGTTATCTGACAATGGGCCAGTGAACACTGAAATGAGGATCACGTGACATGGGTAATATAGAGTGTATCGATGTGGTAAAACTGACCCTTGACTGTCCTTAGTAGTTTTCAAGATATTTCCTATTTGATATGGAATTGTAAATGGGAGAAGGGATGGGTGCAGCTCCAGGTCCCTGTTGAGCCCTAGTAGGGGGCGCTTCCATCGTAGCACCCCACCCTCTCACCAGGGCGTACTCAAATTCCTCCCTGACTCTTCGGGGCTCTGTTCTGAGCTCAATATTTGTCTTACCAAGCTCACTCGTTAAGAATCTTAATCCCCAAAGTGATGGTGCTAGGAGGTGGGCGGGGCCTCTGAGAGGTGCTTAAGGACATCAGGATGGAGTCCTTGTCATTAGGGTTAGTATTTAGAAAGGAGACTCCAGAGAGTGAGTGCCCAGCAATTCCACAGTGTGAGGACACCATGAGGGCAGCTGCCTGGTGACCAGGAAATGGGCTTCCCTCACTCCAGGTCTCGGCCTTTACTTCACACTTTCCAGCCTGCATAATTGAGAGAAATACTTTCTGTGCACCATTCAGTATCCAGAATAATCCTTTTGATGTGGCAAACCACGCAGACTAAGAGAGACCCCAAAAGGCACAGCTGAAACCACTTTGAGATGATCTGCAAGTGGAGTTTAATTAGAGAAAGAGTAATAAGTAATGGTGCTTTGGCTAATATGCAATGATTCCCAAACTTTCCATCGCACAGGTCTGAGTGCGCCACATGTGGTAAAGATCTTTACAACTTAGGCAAAATGGCCAGACACAGAGGGTGTCACTGCATTAGTGAGTGTTATCTCCATACGGGATCCCCACCATCATGGTGAAGATGAGGTCCATCTCTATTCTCCTGTGCCCTCTTCCTCCATTTCCTTCTTCCTCTTCATCTCTCTACAATTCTCCTCCCCACCACAACGAACAGTGACTTCCCTAGATTATCTGTTGCCCACAGCAGCGTTCACAGTTTCCGTTAACATTTCTGTTTCATGTGTGCACATGGGTGTGTGTGTCTGTGTCTTCCATTTGACTTATGTTCCTATAGTTGTCATCTTTGAGCAAAAGGACAAAGGAGATCATGTGGACTAATGCAGAGAGAGCTATAGATGATTTGTTAAACAAGACTGTTTTTCAGTTATCTAATAAATCAACCTTCTACTAGGGCCTTTGTTAAGTTTGGCTGGTGTAAAGGGATTATAAACTGCTCTAAGGTAGATTGGTGTAGAGGGGTTATTATACGGGAAGAGAAACTTGAATTAGTTAAGGTTCAGCCTCACTGAGGGAGGAATGTATTTGAGGAAGGCCGAAGAGAACTAATAGGATGCCAAGATTGTTATGGGCTCAGTTAAGTCCCTTTCTTCACATGTTAGAGTTTCAAGACCCTTGATGCCACCAGAATGAGTGTTTTTTAAGTTGATAAGAGAGATAATTCAGGCTAAGTGAGATCTTCGAGATCAACTCAAATCACTCCGACTGTCATCCTTAATAAAACTTGGACACACAAGCAGACACCAGACAGAAAGTGACCATCTTCAAGTGAGGAAGTGAAGGCTGGGGAGAAACCAACCTGCTAATCCTAGACTTGAAGTTTCTAGAAGTATGAGGAAACAAATTGTTTTTACATGCTTTAAGTCTTCTGGTCTTACAAAATACCCAGTGGTGTTTTGTTACAGTGGCGTAATTATACAGAGACACAAAGCATGGATCCATCAATATAACGACAGCGCAGTCAGTGAGATCAGGCCGGTGGTTCAGGGGTGTAAAGAGTGACCTGGGTTCAAAAGCAAGGTGGACCTGGGGTTTGTTGGAACTCTAGGGACGTTTACCAGGTAGGGTCAAGCTTATGGGTAACCAACAAGGTAGTCAGTCGGTCAGTGGGCACCTGAATGGAGTGGATGCCTAGACTTGCTCTGGTGAGCCCAGCTAGCTGAAGAGCTGGTTGCCTGTCATAGTGGCCATTCTAGCCTACTTGCTTTCAAGTTAATAAAAGCTGGTCTTCTGCTTACTCCCAGTTCACAGAACTTAAAGGCAGAATATTGCCAGAAAAACACCCATGACGGTCACCAGATGAGTGCCTTGCCTGGCTTTCCTCCCATGTTTCTTATCCTGAAAGGGAAAGACACAGGTGCATCTGATTATCTCACGATCCTCAAAGCTTCATGGAATCTTAAGGTTCGTCTACTCTTGGCTCCCATTTTAAGGTCAGGGAAACCCGAAGCCCCAAATAAAGTTAAGGATTGCTGTTTGAATGTTAAATGTCCCCCAAAGGTCCATGTGTTGAAAGATTTGTACTGAAGGGTTACAGTATTGGAAGACGCTGTAGCCCTTCAGAGCCTGGTCCTGTCTTTGAGAGAATGCCTTTGAAGGGAAGTGCAGGAGGCCGTCCCATCATTTTTCCATCTCAGCCATGGCTATTGATTCCATTAACCACAGTCCAAAAGCAACTGGTCCAGGGCCTTCACTATGATGCAATGAACTTTCTCTCTTAAACCTAATTATCTCAGGGGCTGGCAAGATGGCTTGGTGTATCAATGCAGTGGCTATACAAGTGGGATGACCTCAGTTCCATCCCAAACCCAAAATGGAAGGACAGAAGTAACTCCTGAAGATGATCTTCCGTCTTCCCTGAGTGTGCTGCAGCACTCATGTGCGTGCACACAGTGACATCAGTAAATGAGATTTAAAATTTAAAGTTGACCTCAAGTATCTTTCTATGGGAAATCAAAACCAACCAGCCTTGTGGCTTCCCCCATAGATCATTCAGTTAGTACTAAAGATCCCAGTATAGAAGTTTTAGATTCTTTTTCTTTTTGCTCTAAATGCTTTAATTTGAAATGGAGCTTTTTAAAATATTTTTTACAAAGAGTAGGATGAGAAAGTGGGACTTTTATGACTGTGGGAAGGTTGTGGCTGGAGTCAGCAACCAGGGGCAGTCCTCAGTTCTCTACCAGTAGTGGCCCAGGGCCACTATACCTCAGCTCTGTGAGCTTTGCTTTTTATTTATAAGGGTGGCCATAGTGTGTGTGTGTGTGTGTGTGTGTGTGTGTGTGTGTGTGTGTGTGTGTGTGTGTGTGTGTGTGTGTCTATGATTATGTGTGTGTATGTGTATGATTATGTGTGTGTATGTGTATGTGTGTGTATGTGTGTATGTGTGTGTTAGTATATGTGTGTGAGTGTGTGAATATGTGTGTGTGTGTGAGAGAGAGACAGAGACAGAGAGAAAGAGAGAAGACAGAGAGAGAGAGAGAGAGAGAGAGAGAGAGAGAGAGAGAGAGAGAGAGAGAGAGAGAGAGAGAGAGAAATACAGGAACAGCCCCACCTATCCCTGTATTTCTAGGAACACCTCCTCATGGACTCTGTAGAGAGGAGATGTAGATAAGCATTCAAGTTAGCCTAGGAGAGAAAGGACAGCGCCTATAACCAAGGAGAGAAAACAGGAACCAAAACAAAGATCACCCAATGATTGACAGATAGGGCATCTGCAAACATTTAGGTTGTTTGGCAAGCAGGAAGGCTTGAGAGCTGTTAAATGGCAATAAAAGCACTAGGCAAATCGAATCTCCCATCTCACAAGGGTCACAAGGGGTCACAGGACAGGTGCACAGGCCTGCTTTGCAAAGCACGTAGGACAGAACAGGTGCAGCTCAGCCACCCACACCAGAAGCAGCCACACCTTAGCAGATCTTGAAGAAGGAGCATCTGGGGGAGGTTTCTGTAGCATAGATTCAGGAACAAGCAAGGGAGGCTGCTTCAGTTAACACCAGAGCAAGCAGGACTGACAAGCAAATCCTTGAAAAGTGTGGCCAAGTCTCTTTATTCTGGTGCTCTAACCCTGGGGAGCCTTGTTGACTTTGAAAGGGGCCAGGCTCCCAGAGTTTAGCAAATTTCTAGGGGCAGGGGCTGATTGCCTTAGGGGATGCCTTTCATATGCAAACCAGCCACTATCTTTACCTACTTTTGTAGATCTCTTGGCCTAATCACCCCAGGCCAGGGTTAGATAAGCCCTAGACTTCTTTTGATAAGCCATTAAGAATAGTTTGAAGCGACTCCTATTCCTAACTTTACTCACATACAACAAACAAACAGATAGAACAAAATTTAAAAAACCCAACTTCCCTCCCTCACCTTTCCAGTGAAGACCACAGTAAAACTCTTCCCCTCCCTCCCTCTGTCTCTCTTTTTTAAAAAATGTGTATGTGATTACACTGTTGCTGCCTCCAGACGCACCAGAAGCGGGCATCAGATCCCATCACAGATGGTTGTGAGCCACCATGTGGATGCTGGGAATTGAACTCAGGACCTCTGGAACAGCAGTCAGTGCTCTAACCACTGAGCCATCTTTCTAGCCCCTCTCTGACTCTCTTTGTATCTCTGCCTTTCTCTGTCTCTCTGTCTCTCTCTGTCTCTGCCTCTCTCTGTCTCTGTCTCTTTCTTCAGCATTACCTCATTGTTCTTTTATTTGAGTATGGTGTTGTTTTTGTTGTTATTGAGGACCAGCCTTAGTCTGTGGTGATCTCATAGGATGCATGGGATTATTTCAATCTTCTTGCTTCTGTTGAGGCTTGTTTTTGCGACCAATTATATGGTCAGTTTTGGAGAAGATAGAGCGAGGTGCTGAGAAGAATGTATATTCTTTTGTCTTAGGGTAACGTGTTCTGTAAATAGCTGTTAAATCCATTTGGTTCATAACTTCTATTAGTTTCGCTGTCTCTGTTTAGTTTCTGCTTCAATGATCTGTCTATTGATGAGATTGGGGTGTTGAAGTCTCCCCCTATTATTGTGTGCGGTGCAATGTGTGCTTTGAGCTTTAGTACGGTTTCTTTTATGAATGTGTGTGCCCTTGTATTTGGAGCATACATATTCAGAATCAAGAGTTCTTCTTGGTGGATGTTTCCTTCGATTACAATGGAGTGTCTTTTCCCGTTTCATATGATAACTTTTGGTTGAAAGTCTATTTTATTGGATGTTAGAACGGCAACTTCTGCTTGTTTCTTGGAACCATTTGCTTAGAAACATTTTCCCAGCTTTTTACTCTGAGGTATTGTCTGTCCGTGTCGTTGAGGTGTGATTTTTGTATGCAGCCATCTGCTGGGTCCTGCTTGCATGTCCAATCTGTTAGCTTATATCTTCTTATTGGGGAATTGACTCTGTTGATGTTGACAGGTATTAAAGACACGTGATTGTTCTTGTTACCTTTGTTGATGGAGGTGGAATTATTTGTGTGATTCTCTCCTTTTGGGTTTGTTGTGAGATGATTGATTTCTTGTAATTTCTTTGGAAGATACTCACCTTATGTTGAAGTTATCCTTCTAGAATTCTCAGTATAGCTGGGTTAGTAGATATATATTGTTTAAATTAGTAGATTTATATTGTTTAAATAGTAATATATATATTTGCCATGAAATATTTTGGTTTCTCCATCTATGTTTATTGAGAGTTTTCCTGGGCTGACATTTGTGTTCTCTTAGGGTCTGTATGACAACTGTCCAGGATCTTCTGGCTTTCATAGTCTCTGTTTGAGAAGTCTGGTGTAGTTCTGATAGGTCTGCCTTTATAAGGAACTTACTTGGCCTTTTTCCCTTACATCTTTTAATATTCTTTCTTTGTTCTGTGTATTTAGTATCTTGATTATTATGTGACAGGAGGATTTTCTATTCTGGTCCAATCTGCTTGGTGTTCTGTAGGCTTCTTGTACATTTATGGCCTTGTACATTTTTGTTATTAGGTTGGGGAAGTTTCTTGTTGAAGATGTTTTCTGTTCCTTTGAGCTGGGAATCTTTGTTCTTTTCTATTTCTAGTATTCTTAGGTTTGGTCTTTTAATTCTGTTCTGGATTTCCTGGATGTTTTTGATCAGGAGGTTTTTATACTTTGGAATTTCTTTGACCATTGTGTCAATATCTCCTATGGTATCTTCTATGCCTAAGATTCTCTTTTCTATCTCTTGCATTCTGTTGGTGATGCTTGCACCTGTAGCTCCTGACCTCTTTCTTGAATTTTCCATTTCCAGGTTTGCCTCCATTTGTGATTTCTTTATTGTTTCTACTTCCATGTTTAGGTCTTGGACCACTTTGTTCAATTCCCTCATTTATTTGATTGCATTTTCCTATATTTCTTTGAAATATTTGTTTTTTATTTAAGAGCTTCTACCTATTTAACAGTGTTTTCCTATATTTCTTTAAATGAGTTATTTATACCCCCTTAAAGGTCTCTATTATCTTCATGAGATAGGATTTTAGGTCAGCATCATGCTATTCAGGGCTTGCTATGGTGGGAAAACTGGAGTCTGATGGTGCCAAATTATATTGGCTTCTGTTGCTTATAATCTTGTGCTTGTCTCTGACCATCTGGTTATCTATGGTATTAACTGGCCTGGGTGTTCCTACCTGGAGTTTGTCTCCTGTGTCCCCGAGTTGCAGCAGATCTCCTGGGAGACCTGTAGACTGTGCAGTGTTGAAAAGGGCAGACACGCTGATCTGCCCTAGCAGAGGTACAGAGCGGAAAGGTGCGGAACTGTATTAAAGGGTTGCAATATTAGAAAGATTAAGAACCATTGCCATAGAATTTACAGAAAAAGATGAACTTTTATGCAAAATTTAAAAATCATTTAGGAGGTTGGAGGATTTCAGGATGGAGTACAAAGTATGACAAAGCAGTTCATCTGTGTGACAGATGATGAAGTGTGGGAAAGTGTTCACCTGAGTACACCTGGAAATTATTGGGCCCATAAGATTAAAGGCACTCCAGTCTATCAAATGGTTTATGAGTGTATTGGCTAACAATTACAGAGTTCTATAAAGTACACTGGAGTTCACCCACTAAGAAAATAGATAGCTGGAGGTAGAAGACCGAGTCTTCAATGTAAGAGAGAGAGGTACAGGCTTGTAAGACTTATCTATGGTGGGCTGGGGTTAGAATGTCAGCGTGTGTGTGTGTGTGTGTGTGTGTGTGTGTGTGTGTGTGTGTGTGTGTGTGTGTGTAGGGAGATAGTGTTTACAGAGAGGAATTTTTATAGACCTATGACTAGGCATATAGGTTGACATAGACACATTTCAACATGAACACCAAACATGGGAGTGAGCCTAGAGACCATGGCATCACAGCTGCAAGGAGCACACCCAGATCTTGGTATTTAACACCATCCTCCAATAAAAGGGGCAGAGCTCATTAAAGAAATGGCTGGTTCTTGGAGAGGCTGATGACATATGCAGGATGAGTCTTGAGCATCTTGTAGTTCTTGAAATAAAAGTGACTCCAGCAAAAGACCCTGGTGACTACATGACAGGAACACAGAAGTCGACAGAGCACTCCCAGTGACCAACTCTACAACAATTTGAGGAACATCATGAAGCAGAATTGAATTATACTCCAGAGCATATAGTAAACATCCACAAGACCAGGTACATGACCGAATAATCAAATAAATGGGGGACAGCTTCCATTAGAATAGTGTCAAATCATTTATGTAGACAGTCACTGAAGAAGTTAGTTAGAAATCCTTGCTCTTTCATTACATGCGGAAACTATATGACTTCATTCAAAGAGCCCATTGGAAGGGGAGGGGACGGAAGAGGAATCTAATAAATGGGAGCCTGGACAGGAGGCTGGGATCAGCATCAATAGTCACAATTCTTGTTGCTAATAGCAGCCTTTGTGTGGTATGATCAGAAACCATTTTATCTCTGTGATCTTCACCTTTCAAGTCCAGGGCCTCCACCCAGTCTTACACATACACACACACACACACACACACACACACACACACACACACACACCAGACACTTTCTAATTGCAGGAAATTTTTACAATGTCTCAGGACTCTGAAGACTCTCAAGAATGCCAGATGTTGAGGCACATGCCTGCAAGCCCAGGACACTGGGGACTGAGCTGGGAAGATTGTGAATTCAAGGTCAGCTGGGTTACCCTGTCTCTAAACCCACCATATAGATCATCAAAACCCAAGAAAATCTTAGAACGTGGCACTTCAAATACGAGCCTAAGGAGACATGGTAAGCAAAAGTAATGAGGTGTGTTGTACAGAATCCAGACACAGAAAAGATACTGGTGACACAGAGGAAGCTCTAATAGTTAGGACCTTAATTAAAATAGTGTTTCAGGGTTGCAGAGGTGGCTTTGCGTTAAGACTACAGACTGCTGTTGCAAAGGACCTGAGTTTGGTTCCCAGGACCAGAAATTTGCTTCTTCACACGATGCCAAATTGCTCACAACTGCTTATAACTATAGTTCCAGTGGCCTCCAAGGGCACCAGGGCATACCACACACATGCACGCATGCCTGCATGCACACCCATAATTTAAAATAAAATCTTTAAAACAGTACTTTAATATTGTTCATTGATTACTAATGGGAGAATGGTGTATTATCTCATAATTTATTTGCAAATAGTGTATTATCTCATAATTTATTTGCAAATTTAGAACTATTTAAGAAATTTTTCTTAAAAAGATGCTGAGATGGAAATAAGGGGAACCCTTACGTCCTGCTAGTAGGGGTGTAAAGCAGTCCAGCCACTATGGAAGTCAGTATGGAGATTCCTCAAGAAAATCCAGCTACACCCTCCAAATCATCACACCACAGAGAAGCTAAGTTAAGCGACCAATCTGAGAGGCCGACTACAGAGGGATGGGTAAAGAAAAGGTGGCAAAAATACACAATGGAATTATTTTCAGCCACTACAAAGAACGAAATTGGACCTTCAGGAAAATGGATGCAACTGAGCTAATTATATTAAAGACGTTGATCATGTCAAACAAATTTAGCCATCTGCAGAAAGACAAAGGGTGTCCTTCTTTTATATATGGCTACCAGGTTTTATGTAGATGCAATAAAATAATTGTGTACATAGCCATGACATCAAAGGAGAAACACAACTGTGTAGGAGAGCAGGGGGCCTAATGGCAGAGGTGAGGAGGGAGAGAGAGGAAGACAGAAGCGAGGAGCATATACTACTCGGTTTATAATATACACAGTATAATGTCTTCACCTAACACAATGTCATGTACAATGGATATACATATATATATATATATATATACACACACAAAAAAGTTGGGGTTGGGGACACACACACACACACACACACACAAAGAAAAAAAAAAAAAAAAAAAAAAAAAAGTTAACCTATGGGAGAGAAATGTTGAGAAGTGGGTAAGTGCTCTATTATTTTAAAAAGCTGATTTTCATCTTGTACTTGTTCTATAATGAAGGGCTTGTGGTCTTAACTTCTTTAAAATATAAAATGATTAAATTGAAAAATAACACTGCAAGAGCTGAAAATCTTCAACAAACAACAACAGAAAACTAGAATTGACAATCCAGCAAAGTAAGCCAAAATTTAAAGCATCAAGTGTATGTATACATAAAAAAGCATAAGGCTCCATATTTTTAGCTTATTCTTATTTTTATGTATGTATGTATGTGCACGTATCTGCATGAGTGTATGTCATATTTATTTACTGCTTTCAGAGGCCAGAGGAAGGAATCATTCCCTTGGATTTGGAGTTTAAGGACATTGTGAACCACGTGATAAGGGTGCTGGGAACCAAATTCAAGTGCTCTGGAAGAACAGGAAGCACTTTTAACTGCTGAGCCATTTCTCCATTCCAAGACTCCATATTCTTTTCCCCATACTGAAGATATGAGTGGCTATATACCCATTGTGGTTGCATTATTGGGATAAAAACATTAACTCTCAATGACCAAAATAAGCTCAGCAATCTGTATCAGCAGATTTCTTCAGCATACAAGATGCTACTGAATGAGAAAATACTGGACATTGAAGAATTTAGAGCAGCAGTTCTCAAACTGTGGGTCATGACCCCTTTCAAGGTTCAATGATCCTTTCATAGGGATCACCTAAGATCATCAGAAAACACTGATTCTTTACGTTATAATTAATAACAGTAGCAAATTTACAGTGAGGAAGTAGGAAGGAAAATAATTTAATGGTTGGGGCTCACCACAACATGTGAAACCTTATTACGGATTGCAGTATTAGGAAGGTAGAGAACCTCTGCTTTAGAGAATGCTGGTTAACCTGGCCCTTACCTGTCAATAGTAGGTGGTTGGACTTTGAATCTTTAACAAGAGGCTCCTGTTCCATCTGGACTAGTATTGACCAACATATGGCTCTTTTGGCGTCTGGCTCATGAATTCATGAATTCAGATTGTTTTAAATGTTTAGCAGTTTACCTTGGAATCTTCTGGAAATTGTAGAATCGTATCTTTATGATCTCTAAGGAGATAGGAAACAGGGTAGCTCTGAAAATCTCTTGTGAATTCCAAGTATCTCATAAGCAAATAGAGAGACAAAGCAACTGTCTGCAACACGAGGGAGTGGAAAGACTTTCTCTTGGTGTAATCTGACATTTACAACCCAAACACAGAGCTTCAATTTCTTCCATCTATTCCCTCATACTTAGTTGATATGTGCAAGGGCTGTGCTGGGAACTGTGAACAACAGAGAGATGAATTAAACATGGGCCTCACCATTCTTTCCTCAAGGAGCTGATCACTGATCAGAAAATAGTCTCACATAAACAATGAAACAAGAGAGAGTGATCATTGGGGATTAATAATACCGAGTAGGTATAATTATTTAATTTTCCTCTGCTACTTAATAAAACGTATGGGATCATATGAAGCTATTTATCACTCAGTTATACCTAATTACACCTTTGGCTAAAGTTCTCATA